>NC_133325.1:788699725-789058399 GCF_042186555.1 Aquarana catesbeiana
AAAGTGGTGCGTGCAAAATTATTCGGCCCCTTTACTTTCAGTGCAGCAAACTCACTCCAGAAGTTCAGCGAGGATCTCTGAATGATCCAATGTTGTCCTAAATGACTGATGGTGATAAATAGAATCCACCTGTGTGTAATCAAGTCTCTGTATAAATGCACCTGCTCTGTGATAGTCTCAGACCCCATTCACACAGGGGCAACACGACTTGCCGGTCGCCTCAGCGAGGCGACCTGCAAATGAATGGCCGGGCGACTTGCAAAACGACTTCTGCATAGAAGTCTATGCAAGTCGCCCCAAGTCGCCCCCGAAGTCGTACAGGAACCTTTTTCTAAGTCGGAGCGACTTGCGTCGCTCCCCTTAGAACGGCTCCATAGTACAGAACGGGAGGCGACTTGTCAGGCGACTAGGTCGCCTGACAAGTCGTCCCTGTGTGAATGGGGTCTCAGGGTTCTGTTGAAAGCGCAGAGAGCATCATGAAGACCAAGGAACACACCAGGCAGGTCCGTAATACTGTTGTGGAGAAGTTTAAAGCCGGATTTGGATACAAAAAGATTTCCCAAGCTTTAAACATCCCAAGGAGCACTGTGCAAGCGATCATTTTGAAATGGAAGGAGTATCAGACCACTGCAAATATACCAAGACCTGGCTGTCCCTCTAAACTTTCAGCTCAGACGAGGAGAAGACTGATCAGAGATGCAGCCAAGAGGCCCATGATCACTCTGGATGAACTGCAGAGAACTACAGCTGAGGTGGGAGAGTCTGTCCATAGGACAACAATCAGTCGTACACTGCACAAATCTGGCCTTTATGGAAGAGTGGCAAGAAGAAAGCCATTTCTCAAAGATATCCATAAAAAGTCTCGTCTAAAGTTTGCCACAAGCCACCTGGGAGACACACCAAACATGTGGAAGAAGGTGCTCTGGTCCGATGAAACCAAAATCGAACTTTTTGGCCACAATGCAAAACGATATGTTTGGCGTAAAAGCAACACAGCTCATCACACTCAACACACCATCCCCACTGTCAAACATGGTGGTGGAAGCATCATGGTTTGGACCTGCTTTTCTTCAGCAGGGACAGGGAAGATGGTTAAAACTGAGGGGAAGATGGATGCAGCCAAATACAGGACCATTCTGGATGAAAACCTGTTGGAGTCTGCAAAAGACCTGAAACTGGGACGGAGATTTATCTTCCAACAAGACAGTGATTCCAAACATACAGCAAAATCTACAAAGGAATGGTTCACAAATAAACGTATCCAGGTGTTAGAATGGCCAAGTCAAAGTCCAGACCTGAATCCAATCGAGAATCTGTGGAAAGAGCTGAAAACTGCTGTTCACAAACGCTCTCCATCCAACCTCACTGAGCTCGAGCTGTTTTGCAAGGAAGAATGGGCAAGAATTTCAGTCTCTCGATGTGCAAAACTGATAGAGACATACCCCAAGCGACTTGCAGCTGTAATCGCAGCAAAAGGTGGCTCTACAAAGTATTAACGCAAGGGGGCCGAATAATTTTGCACGCCCCACTTTTCATTTTTTTATTAGTTAAAAAAGTTTCAAAAATCCAAAAGATTTCATTCCACTTCACAATTGTGTCCCACTTGTTGGTGATTCTTCACAAAAAATAAAAATTTTATATCTTTATGTTTGAAGCCTGAAATGTGGCAAAAGGTTGAAAAGTTCAAGGGGGCCGAATACTTTCGCAAGCCACTATATATATATATATATATATATATATATATATATATATATATATAATGTATACACACACATACATGAAAAGGTGAACCAACATTGTATTTTTACCTTTTAAAAATATTTGCATTTTATTTATGAATGTTATTTTGTACTGATGGGTTTTTTTTTTTTTTTTTTCTTTTCTTTTCTTTGCAGCTTATTTCAACGACATTGCAGTGGGAGCCGTATGCTGTAGGGTGGATCACTCCCAGAATCAGAAGAGACTGTACATCATGACCCTGGGGTGCTTGGCACCGTACCGAAGGCTAGGAATAGGTAGGTCTATTCAATGTTTGGGGAGTAAAAAGGTATATTGCACAAAAGGAAACCATTTGTATGGTATAAACCAGTATATCTGAATAACTGCACAATCCCACCACACATGATGCAAAAAAATAAATTAATATATACACATTTATTTCTCAAGTCATCTTCCAGGACGGCACACCTGAGAGATGAGAGGCTCCTCCCCACAGGAAACACAATCAATCAACAGCTGTTTTAAGTCCACACCCTTCCCCCTGAACCTCAGTTTTTGATTGTGTTTCTCCCTACACGGCGAAACTGTTTTTTTCCAAATGACCGAAGCCTGGGGCTTGTGGTCTCCCCCTGGGAGCCGGACCAAATGCCTGGGAAGCCTCTGGGTCTGGCGGGATATATTTATCCTTCCCGGGGGGTTCCCCTATCCTTTCCTCAGGGGGGGCAGCAGAAACTGGGAAAGCCCCCCTGAGAGCTGAAGGCCCCTGGGTACAGTGGTGTCCCCAGAACTTCAGGGGCCTTTATCCTGTCTCCCCCCCCTTACCTGTCCGGAAGTCCTTTCAGACGGGGGTGCTGGCCGTCGGTTCTTTCCAGGGGGATCGTATCCCCTGACTCCTGGGTCCCTGGTAGCTTGCGTGGGCTGCTGGGGAGGGCACCGCCTGAACGACCCACGTTCTTACCCAGAAGGGAAGGCTGAGAGTCAGCAGGAGCAGGCGCCCACATCCTCCTTTTGAGGAGGCACCAGTTTACTATGGTGAATGTCTGCCTAAACCACCTCATGGGAATGAGGAATGTACGGCATTGCCGCCCCCCCCATGTGTATATACTGACTGGACAGAGCAGGACACAGCCTAACCTTGCAGCTCCCTAAAGGGACAGCAGTTGTGGGGGGGGGGCACTTTGGCAGCTATCCTCCTTGCGTGTGGACCATAAGGATGGAAAAGCAAGCCCGATGGCTGTGGAAAAAGGGGAAAACGACAACGGTGAGTCAAAAATCCCCAAACCCAGCCAGATGGTTTCTGGGCATTTGAGATAATCTCCCCTGGGGTCTGGATTCAAATAGCCCAGAAGCTTTTGCTAAAGACACCAGCCACAGCTCCCTCCTACATCAGAGATGCTGTATGGTGGACAAGTGGTGCAGAGGAGCGAGTGTGCCTAAACCACCTCAGATGGGAAAGAGGTAGGTAAGGCATTTTTTCCCCTTCCACCTGTATTTATTGAGTGGTGCAGTGCAGGACCTGGGGTCTCCATAACAAAATGGCCCAGAAACTACTGCTAAAAACCACCATCCACAGCTCCCTCTTATAGCAAAGACACTGTGGTTATCACAACAGTAGGTTGCCAGCCTCTCCCTACATACCCGGTTGTGGTACATTAGTAGGGGTGAATACAGCAAAGAGGGTGACCTGGTAGAACAAAGAGTTCCTTACTGGCCAGGTATACCACTGAACAAATTATTAATGGTGCAATGGTTGAAGGATTCAGGAGTAAGCTCCCTTGCTCAGCAGGTGCACTAGGTTATCTGGCCCTATTAGCCCAGCTGCTAGGAATCTGCTTAAAGTTGCTCCAAGATGCTTAAAAGCTGACCTAACTTTCAACAATGTGGCAGGGACCAAGCTTCTGTGTGGCACAGTAGGGGTTCCCTTGTGACAGATCCTCCTTTTGGGGGTTGCTTGCTATGGGTAACTTTTCATAAGCTCCAACCTCCCACTCCACTCTTACATTGTGGTTATATTTTAATGCAGGGGGTAAGAAAAACCTTTTTGTTGGTTTGGGCTACAGTCCACTCAGTGACAGATCTAAAAGCGATTTACCATAAATCGTTTTTCCTATATCCTTTGATTAAGGATTTTCTGTGCAAACATATGCAAGAGCTAGATGGCTATATGATTGCTTGTTTAACCCTTTCATGACTAAGCCTATTTTTGAAATTTGGTGTTTACAAGTTAAAATCCATATTTTTTGCTAGAAAATTACTTAGAACCCCCAAACATTATATATATTTTTTTAGAAGAGAGTCTAAAGAATAAAATGGCGATTGTTGCAATATTTTTTATCACACGGTATTTGTGCAGCGGTGTTTTAAACGCAAATTTTTGGAAAAGTGACACTTTCATGAATTTTAAAAAATCCAAACAGTAAAGTTACCCCAATTTTTTTGTATAATGTGAAAGATGATGTTACGCCGAGTAAATAGATACCAAACATGTCACCCTTTATAATTGCACGCACTCGTGGAATGGCGACGAACTACGGTACCTATGAATTTCCATAGGCGATGCTTTAAAAATTTTTTACGGTTACCAGGTTTGAGCTACAGAGAAGGTCTAGGGCTAGAATTATTGCTCTCGCTCTGACGATCGCGGCGATACCTCACATGTGTGGTTTGAACACCGTTTACATATGCGGGCGGGACTTCCGTATGCGTTTTCTTCGCTGCGCGAGCTCGCGGGGACGGGGGCGCTTTAAAAAATTTTTTTTTTTTTTTTTTTATTTATTTTTGTACTTTTATAAATTGTGTTTAAAATTTTTTTTTTTTTTTTTTACTTTTATTGCTGTCACAAGCAATGTAAACATCCCTTGTGACAGTAATATGTGGTGACAGGTACTCTTTATGGAGGGATGGGGGGTCTAAAAGACCCCCCATCCCTCCTTTACACTTCAAAGTATTCAGATCGCCGAAAACGGCGATTCTGAATACTGTGTACTTTTTTAAATTCGGCGCCATTGGCAGCCGAGTAAACGGGAAGTGACGTCATGACGTCGCTTCCGCGTTTACAATTAGAAGGCTGGAACGAAGCCGCTCACAGCTTCGTTCCAGCCCGCCCCCAGCCGCCGGAGATTCCCGAATGGACACCGGGCCTCCCGATCGCACGGGAGGCCCGGTAACAGCGGCGGGAGGGGGGGGATGTCCCCTCCCGCTCCTCCGGTATAACAGCCGAGCGGCTTTTAGCCGCATCGGTTGTTATATTCGGGTAGCCGATCGCCCGCTGAAAACAACGGTACCGGGATGATGCCTGCAGCTGCGGGCATCATCCCGGTATAACCCCGGAAAGCCGAGGACGCATATGTGCGTTCGGTCGGCGGGAAGGGGTTAAGGGCTGCAGGTGGCTATTTACCTCTAGGCTAAATTGGTAACCACCCTTTTTAGAGGTCTTATATTGGTCTCTAGGGCTGGGCTCATTGAGACTTTAGTTACTGATCAGCCCCACCCGTGTATGAGCTGGCTAGCGTTTGCTCAATCTACGGAGGTAAGGTAGGACAACAGCTACTATAGTAAGGTGTCCAACCATTTTAGGATTGGTTCCTTCACTGGTGGTGAAGGATTAGTATCTACAGCCCAGGCTATGCCTATGAAATAATTTGCTCCTGTTTGGTTATTTCATAAAGGGATACACCATGACTCCTTCTTGGCTGCTCACCAGTAGACCTCAGTAGTGAAGGTTTGTCCTTGCTGGGATGTTTTGTGACACAACTAAAGTACACATTGAGATTTGTGACCTCTCTGCTGAAGCTTGTTGGGTGTCCTTTATATCCTAAAGGTACTGCTTTGTTTGGCTACAGATCAGAAAATACAACAGGGAAGGTGGTCTGTACTTTCTGGTTTTGTGCCGCACGCCAGAAACGCACATCATTGAGTCTGGTGATGACATTTCTGCTCATAATTGTTATATTGCTGCACATCAGACCTACACAAGATTGGGGTCTGTTTTGTGGGGTTTTTGTGTCCTGTATTACTGCCTTATTGGTTGCTTATCAGAAAGGCAGCAGGAAAGATTGATGGCAGGGGTAGTACATATACTGCCTTTGGTAATCGGTACAGCACCACAAGGTGGCTTCGTCCTGATTCAGACAGTGCTATTAACGGCAATAGCTGCCAATTTTAGGCATGCGATTTGACATGTGAGTCGCATGCCAAATCGCTTCAATATGGATGTGCTATCTCTATTCAGAATTGTTAGATTGTTGCACATTAGAGATATACACGATTGAAGTTTGTCTGTGGATTTGTAATCGGTGCAGCACCACAAAGTGACGTGCTGATTCAGACAGCGCTATTAACAGCAATGGCTGCCGATTTTAGGCATGCGACTTTGACATGTTGAGTTGCATGCCAAATCACTTCAATATGGATGTGCTATCTCTATTCAGAACTGTTATATTATTGCACATCAGAGATATACAAGATTGAGGTCTGTCTGTGGGTCCTGTATTACTGCCTTATTGGTTGCTTATCAGAAAGGCAGCAGTGATGACGGATGGTCCTGATTTTGTTGGAAAATACAAAATTGAACCTGTGCCAGGGGTAGTACACATACTGCCATTGGTAATCAGTGCAGCACCACAAAGTGGCCCGGGCTGATTCAGACAGTGCTATTAACGGCAATGGCTGCCAATTTTAGGCATGCGATTTGACATGTTGAGTCACATGCCAAATCACTTGAATATGGATGTGCTATCTCTATTCAAGATTGTTGTTGCACATCAGACACATACAAAATTGAAGGTTTACTGCCTTATTGGCTGCATATCAGAAAGGACACAACAGTGAAGGTTGTTTGTCTTTTTCTGATTTGTTTTTGCTGCTCAGCAGGGAGACACATTGAGGGTAATGACATCTCTGCTCAGTATTGGTATATGCTACACATCAGACATACACAAAGATTGAACATTGTTTGTGTCCTGTATGTCCTATATTTACTGCCTTATCGTCCGTATATCAGAAAGGCACAGCAGTAAGTGGTGTTTCTCATTGATCTTCCTTGCTGTTTCTTAGGTATACACAGTAGGGGGTTGTTGGCTGCACTCCTCCAGGGAGCCACAGCATGGGGACCCCTTGTTTGTTCGACCCGAAAACTGCTTTTCCTGCGACCTGTGTAATCTTGAGGTCTGGGGTTCCGTAAGCAGGGACTGCTGGATACGCTGCGACCTGGAGTCGCACAGTCACGAATGATACCCTTTGGAAGCCATAGTATATGACTTCTCATGTGTCTTGCAGTCCCAAGTGGCAGGTTGGGTCGCACGGGTGTGGGAACCCTAAGCTTATCTGTCCCTTCTGGTTCAGGTTTTGCAATGCTGCAGGAATACTCATTGTGGAGTTATTGCCTTATTTTGCAGTAGACCAGAAAGATCGCAGCTGTAAAGGCTGTCTGTCGTTTGTTTTTATGTTGCTGCACAGCAGAAGTACTCAACATTGAAGCTTTTTGGTGCTTTCTGTTTTATATTGCCTTACCTTATGGCACTTCAGAAAAACAAAACGCTGTAGGTTGCTTGTGTTCTTTCTCTGTTGGTTCTATGTAACTGCACTACAGAACTGCATAACAGGAAGGATTGTCTTATAACTGTACTTGGTGGTTCGTCATAAATACGCAACATAGAAGTTTGGGTCTTTCTGTCTTCTCGTTATAGCCTTGTTTTGCTGTACATCAGTAAAACACCACTGTAAAAGGGGGTTCCCGTCCTTTCTGTATTTACCAGTTATGACCTAGCTAGCTGCACTTCAGAAATGCGCAGCATTTAAGGTGTGTTTGTGTCTTAATGCTTACATATTGGCCGCACATCAGAAAACCAGACTGTGAGGTTCAGATTTGGGTCTCTTCCCATATTTGATATTTTGGTTTAGCTAGTCACACAACATTGATGTCTATGCTTGTGTCCTTTCTGTCTAAATCTATTGTGCTATGTCCACAATCTATGATTTTTTTTATTTGTGATATTAATAATACATGTATCACCTTTTTGTATTTCAGCCTTCTCTTCTGTGAAAGGGCCAGGAGTTCTGGTGCAGATGTCACATGTCAGAAAGCCTCGACCCCTTACATTCAGGGATGCCAGAGCCATTTCCTAGGGTTGAAGCCCAGTAGAGTTATGGGTCACTGGAGGAAGGCGATAATGAATCGCCCTGTTTAATAAGAACTTAGGAAGTTTGGTTCAGAGGAGTTTTATGGCCTGAAGATGAAGTATAAACATGTATACCCGACCAAATAGGTTACAGCTCGGTGCATGGCCTTCATTTTGCCCTTCTAGCAAAACTAGATGTAGCAATATGAGTGTTCTTCTCCTGCTATAGATGTTAATCTCCTGAGTAGGCTCTCAGGCGTAAGTAAAACTATAGATTGGGCATGCCTTAAACCCAGGGATTAAGTTTTTGTTAATCTATTTCCCTTAAGTAGGTTTCCCTTCAGTCTTTGCTGACGTAAAGCTAAAAATTAACAAAAAGGGGTTGTCTGTCAGGGGCCCCCCTTTTTTGGCAGTTTTATTTCCCTGGACAGGGTTGTGTTAAGACAGGCCCCCTTATGGATCAATGTAGTATCCTTGTCTTACAACACAGGTCTCCGATTAATCTTTTTAGTGGTTCTAAACAGCACCTATAGGCAGAATAGGCCATTGTTGGTAGATGTGTGACAGGCAACATTGATAACCTACAAGTTTAACATGTTTTCTGATTCCATGTTTAAGAGCCCACTCCACCTAGATCCTGCATCCGAAACAGAGAAGGCAGGGACACCGGTGGAGTAGACCGGCAGATCAGCCGCATGATCCAGCTAAGATACCTTCATCAAGCATATGGAGTAAAGGTAAAGCTTACTGCAGAACCGAGGTTCGCCAAGAGTCTTGCAGTGGTCCCACCCTAAGGTAGTCCTGAGGTACTTGATTATCCTCTCAGGTGTGCCGTCCTGGAAGATGACTTGAGAAAAGTACTAGTTACTTACCGGTAACTGTCTTTCTGGGAAATCTTCCAGGACGGCAGGCCTACTTCCCACCCGTTGGAGGAGGGAAAATTTTAGAACACTAGAAGGTGAGTGCCTATGAGGAATGATTTCCCTTGTGAACCAGGTTCAGGAGTTACTTCTCTACAAACTGAGGATCAGGGGGAAGGGTGTGGACTTAAAACAGCTGTTGATTGATTGTGTTTCCTGTGGGGAGGAGCCTCTCATCTCTCAGGTGTGCCGTCCTGGAAGATTTCCCAGAAAGACAGTTACTGGTAAGTAACTAGTACTTTTTTCTGTGTTTGTTCGTCAAGTGGTTAGAGAGGGAGCTGCAGCACTATGGGACATTCAGGTGTGCAATTTGCTCATAAAGCATTCATTGACAGGACGGGTGATATCATTAGTCTGCTTCAGATGCGCAACAAGCAATTCTTCCCTCCTCCCTTCCCTCTCTCCTCCCTTCCCTTTCCTTCTCTCCTCCCTTCCCTTCCCTTTCCCTCTCTCCTCCCCTTCCCTTTCCCTCTCTCCTCCCTTCCCTTCCCTCTCTCCTCCCTTCCCTTTCCCTCTCTCCTCCCCTTCCTTTCCCTCTCTCCTCCCTTCCCTTTCCCTCTCTCCTCCCTTCCCTTTCCCTCTCTCCTCTCTCCTCCCCTTCCCTTTCCCTCTCTCCTCCCTTCCCTTTCCCTCTCTCCTCCCCTTCCCTTTCCCTCTCTCCTCCTACTTCCCTTTCCCTCTCTCCTCCCACTTCCCTTTCCCTCTCTCCTCCCACTTCCCTTTCCCTCTCTCCTCCCACTTCCCTTTCTCTCTCTCCTCCCACTTCCCTTTCTCTCTCTCCTCCCACTTCCCTTTCTCTCTCTCCTCCCACTTCCCTTTCTCTCTCTCCTCCCACTTCCCTTTCTCTCTCTCCTCCCACTTCCCTTTCCCTCTCTCCTCCCACTTCCCTTTCCCTCTCTCCTCCCACTTCCCTTTCCCTCTCTCCTCCCACTTCCCTTTCCCTCTCTCCTCCCACTTCCCTTTCCCTCTCTCCTCCCACTTCCCTTTCCCTCTCTCCTCCCACTTTCCTTTCCCTCTCTCCTCCCACTTTCCTTTCCTCTCTCCTCCCACTTTCCTTTCCCTCTCTCCTCCCACTTTCCTTTCCCTCTCTCCTCCCACTTCCCTTTCCCTCTCTCCTCCCACTTCCCTTTCCCTCTCTCCTCCCACTTTCCTTTCCCTCTCTCCTCCCACTTTCCTTTCCCTCTCTCCTCCCACTTTCCTTTCCCTCTCTCCTCCCACTTTCCTTTCCCTCTCTCCTCCCACTTTCCTTTCCCTCTCTCCTCCCACTTTCCTTTCCCTCTCTCCTCCCACTTTCCTTTCCCTCTCTCCTCCCACTTTCCTTTCCCTCTCTCCTCCCACTTTCCTTTCCCTCTCTCCTCCCACTTTCCTTTCCCTCTCTCCTCCCACTTTCCTTTCCCTCTCTCCTCCCACTTTCCTTTCCCTCTCTCCTCCCACTTTCCTTTCCCTCTCTCCTCCCACTTTCCTTTCCCTCTCTCCTCCCACTTTCCTTTCCCTCTCTCCTCCCACTTTCCTTTCCCTCTCTCCTCCCACTTTCCTTTCCCTCTCTCCTCCCACTTCCCTTTCCCTCTCTCCTCCCTTCAGACAGGTCAGCACTGGAGCTCTCAAATCAGCAGAGGGAGCATTAGCTGTGTGGCTGCTTTTTAAATAAAATGTACTGTACTTTTTTTCTTTGCCCTATTTTAAAGTATTTTGGCTTTCTAGGCACAAAGATGCTAAATCACGTCTTAAACATTTGTGAAAAAGATGGCACCTTCGACAACATTTATCTGTAAGTTTCCTGAAATAAGCTGTAGTGTGATCCAATGAGGGTGACACCAATGTGTGTTGTGGGCAATGATTGCCACAGTAGGGTTGCACCGATACCAAGTATTTTCACGAGTACTCGTGAAAATGCTCCTATATCTGAAACCAATGCCTTTTTGAGGTGCGATTTACTTCCATATAAAATGAAGCTTTCTTTGTTTAATTTTACTTCTTAAAAAAAAAAAAAAAGTGGAAAAAAAAATGGTCAACGCCCCCGCCGAGCTCGCGTGCAGAAGCGAACGCATACGTGAGTAGCGCCTGCATATGAAAACAGTGTTCAAACCAATGTGAGGTATCGCCGCGATCGTTGGCGTGAGAGCAATACTTTCTAGCCCTAGACCTCCTCTGTAACTCAAAACATGCAACCTGTAGAAATTTGTAAACGTCGCCTATGGAGATTTTTAAGGGTAAAAGTTTGTCGCCATTCACGAGCGGGCGCAATTTTGAAGTGTGGTATCAATTTACTCGGTGTACGATTATTTTCACAATATTAAAAAAAAAAAAAAATTGGGCTAACTTTACTGTTTTTGTTTGTTTTTTTTTTTTCTTCAAAAAAAGTGTATTTTTCCAAACAAAGTGCACTTGTAAGACCGCTGCGCAAATACGGTGCGACATAAAGAATTGCAACAACCGCCATTTTATTCTCTAGGCAGGGATCCTCAAAATACGGCCCTCCAGTTGTTGCAGAACTACACATCCCATGAGGCATTGTAAAACTCTGACATTCACAGACATGACTAGGCATGATGGGAATTGTAGTTCCTGAACACCTGGAGGGCCGCAGTTTGAAGACCCCTGCTCTAGGGTGTTAGAAAAATATATATAATGTTTGGGGGGTTCTAAGTACTTTTCTAGCAAAAAAAAAAAAAGAATGTTTTTAACTTGTAAACACAGTCTGGAAATTAGGCCCGGTCTTTAAGTGGTTAATAAAAATTTGGGGGGGGAATGCTGGAGGCACAGATATCTGATCTGCCGGAAATCCAGTGAGTTCATAAAGCTTCCTACATTAAGCTGACCACACACAACCTCTGCTGCACTGACATCAGAAGTAATGTTGTCAGCCCTTACTCAATTCTCACCCGCTGGACTAGAGAACCCTATGGTGAGGAAAAAATCCTTATTCTGTAGTTCAGGAAAAGTTAACTTGGGGGGGAAAAGCCAACAACACTTTTTGGGATGTCAGCAATCTCTCCCTGTCATTGCAAATCCCTCAAACAAAAAAACAATTTTGAGATTCACCTTGACTGGTTTTCTTTTTTTTTTTTTTTTTTTTGCTGCTTACCAGAGAGAAGCTCAGGGGGGACGGGGGGGGGGGGGACGACGACTGTTGTGACTCTTATTCCTAGTCTAATAATAAAAGAGGCAGGTGACACAGGAAGTGGAAAATTTGCAGCAGTGAGCGTGGTGTCAGCCTCAATGCTATGTATGCCATGTAATGATTGGGGGGGGGGGGGGGGGTATAAGAGAAATCACAAAAGTGATAAACAGAAATATAAACATTCTAGCAGGCCAACCAATTGACATGTTTGCATTTGAGTGTTTTGTAATAGTTTGCCCAGATCTGCTGTTTATATCTCTGCCATACGGCCCTGGTGTGCAACCTGCAGCCCCTTGGTACTTCCCGTCCATTCATTAGTCATTGTTTACCTTGTCAGGTGCTTACCCCGGGCCAGTGAGGGAGAGGATTGAGAGGATTAAACTGGTTTCTCTTAGCTTCGTGACTTTTATTAGTCCATTCTTCTTTTTTTTTTTTTTTTCTCTCCTTTTTGGTGTATATCCTGTTTGGACCTTTTTGATGATGCATCTGGTGGTGCCTTTTAATTTTTGGACGGTGGCTGTGGGGAGGGTAGACTTTTAACCACTTAAAGTCCAGGTTTCTGGCACTTGGTTTACAATTTTAAATCGGTATTTTTTGCTAGAAAATTACTTGTAACCCCCAAACAATATCCCCTTTTTTTTTTTTTTTTTTTTTCTTCATTAAAATGTACATTCTCCAAAAAAAAATTGAAAAACCGCTGCGCAAATACCACGTGACATAAAATTCCCTAGGCTCCTTTCTTAAATTAAAAAAAAAAAAAAAAAGAGACCCTAGGGAATTTTATGTCACGGTATTTTGTGCAGCGGGTTTTCAAATGCAATTTTTTTTTTTGCGAAAATACCTTTTGAATTTTAAAAACAAAAACAAACGCCACACAATATATATACCCCAATGTTTTTGTAAAATATGAAAGATGTTACGCCGAGTAAATAGATAACTAACACGTCACACTTTAAAATTGCTCACGGTCGTGGAATGGCGACAAACTACGATACTGAAAAACCTCCATAGGCAGCGGTTTAAACGTCTTTTACAGGTTACCTGTTTAGAGTTACAGTGGAGGTCCAGTGCTAGAATTATCGCTCTCTAATGCTCACAGTGATACCTCACGTGTGTGCTAAGAACACCATTTTTACACATGCGTTCGCTTCTGTGCACGAAGGGATGAGGGCACTTTCCCCCCCCCCCCCCCCCCCCCCCATCACTTGTATTTTTTCTTTTTCTTTTTTTACCACATCAGTGCTTTCTTTGAGAGACCCTTTTCAACTTGACATTCAAAACTCGTCCCTTCTCAAGTTCACATCATTGTGGCCTCTTTTCAGAAAAGTATAAACAAAAAAGAAAAAAAGCCGGGAAACAAAAGTACCCTCCTTTATTAATAACCGTATAAAAATTTCCCCAACCTATATCACCCACCTATTGCCCAAAAACACAATACTAATCCAGCGCCAATGTGTGTAAACCCAGGGACCTCAATCAAGGCATGTAGAAAATAAACAAATAATACAAATGTATACAATATACCTTATAGTCAGTCATCCATGTGACACATAACATGTACTGAGTAAATTGACAAGACTTAAAATGGGGGAGGGGGGGGGGGGGTTTGGGGGAAAGGGAAATCAGTGCAGCTGGACTAACCGTAACTGATAGATACAGATTTAAAACAATAACCAAAGAATGTCCAGCGCTCTGAATGTCTCATAAACAGTTACCAGCAGTCCAATAATAAAGGTTAAGAGATTTAATGTTTGTGTGTGATAAAAACACTGTAATAAAAACAATAATGAACAGTATGTCATCCTATGTTAATAACACTGTAGGACACTTAAATAAGGAAGTTTCTGACAGCCAGAAGTTCCAATCAGCAGCAGGCAGTTTAAGACTGGAGATCCATCCAAAAAACCTAACCCCAAGCTGGGAAGCAGATGGAAGAGAGTTGGAGGGGAGATGGAAGCCCCATCCCGCCAAACTCAGGGGATCCACAATGTAAAAATCAGCTTAAGATGGAGAGGCTCACCGATTCCGGAGGACAGATCTGTGAATGTGATGTGAAGGCAGGCTGTGAATCCACCGGGAGGGAAAGGTCTCACAGACGCTCTGTGTCAGTGGATGATGACGTCAGCCCAGCTGGAAGATGAAGGCGCGGCTTCACACAGGGGAACCGCCGGAACAACAGCTGATAGCGCTAGGCAGCTGCAATGCCGGTCTGTGTCCCCTCTGACTGGAAAAACCTCAGTGAGAGGCAGTGACACTTGGTGAAGCCATAGTAGTGATGATAAAACTTGTCAAGAGGTGACAAGGTGGACAGAAAGCCACCAAGAGACTGGCTGGGGGCATAAACCAATGAGTCTGCCGGTTTGTGTCACCTCTGCATGGAGTAAACCTCAGGAACAGGTGATGGCAATCAGGAAGTCTAGTGAACCGCATGGGCTGCCAGCCAAAAGTAGATAGATGGAGTTGGCAGACGAATGGGAAAACGCTGTGTGTGGACCATATGAGGCTCCCGCGGGTGGGTAAAGGAGAGGATGGATTCACCGTGGCGTGGTGCTGAGTGGAAACTCTGTTACGCGTTTCGCGCGTTTGCGCTTTTTCAAAGTCAAGGGTTGAGGCAACTTGCAAGATTTAAATACAAAAATATTGGGTGGGGGAAAAAAGGAGGGAGGGGGAGAAAAGCAGGGGGAGGGGAAAGGAAGGGGGAGGGACACCACAGAAAAAAAAAAAAAAAAAAAAAAAAAAAAAGGTCATATTTAAAATAAGAGCGGGAGTGATTAACCCATAATGAGAACAAAAATAATTCTATCTCCAGTCTAAAACCCCTGCTACCCAGCAGACACAACGGCAAGTCACACATATCACAAGTAACACATACATTGGTATATACATCAATACAACAAGAACAATTCTACACAAAACTGCATGTCTCGAGTTCCTCATTTAACCCCTTAGGGGCAAGTGAGTCAAACATGTATATCCAGAATACCTCCCGTTTGCACAGTAGAGAAAATCTTTCGTTACTAGTCAGTGTGCCTTTTGGGATCGTTTCAATGGCATAAACTTCTAACACCCTGAAGTCCTTATTGTGGAAGCGTAAGAAGTGTCGAGGGACACTGTGTTCATCGCTCCCCTTAGAAATCAATCTACGGTGATCGCCCACTCTGGCCCGTAGGGCCCTGATGGTCCGACCAACGTAAAAGAACCCACAGGGACACCGCAAGACATAGATCACAAAGTCTGTCGAACAGGTAATAAATTGCCTAATCTCATATGTTTTGCCTAAATTAGTCGTGATGTTCTTGGTGCCATGTGCAATAAATTGGCATGTGAGACAACCCCTTTTCTTGCACTGAAAGATCCCCTTTCGGTCATTAAAATATGACCTGATGTCAAATGGAGATTTAGATGTTTGGTTGGTTACTTTACTAGGTGCTAGTAGGTTCTTAATAGTACGAGCCTTGCGGAATGTCACTTGAGGAACCTCAGGTAAAACTGGAGCTAAACGTTGGTCCAGTAACAAAATATTATAGTGTTTCTTAATAATTCTGGATATAGATTTAAAACTGTCGTTGAAAGTAGAGATAAATCTAACTGTCTGGCTAGTTCCTACGTCTTCTTTTGGAGCTTTCATTTTAGGGAGAGGGTTCATGTGGGAGAGGTAGGCGTCATTAATCAAATTACATGGATAGCCCTTCTCTTGGAATTTCATTTTCATCGTGGTTCCTTGTTCAACATAATCCTCTACTCTAGAGCAATTACGTCTTAGTCTGTTGAATTGGCCACCTGGGATGTTACCTTTCCACGATGGATGATGGCAACTTTTAAAATGGAGGTAAGAGTTGCCACTAGTTGGCTTGACATGGTTTTTAGTGAAAATCTTATGTTGATCATGGGCCAGTATTAAGTCCAGGAAAACAAGTTCGTGGGGGTCTATGACATGGGTAAAAGACAACCCCAAGGGATTAGAATTACAATGGGCCACAAAGGAGGAGAACAGATCCGGGCTCCCGCTCCAAGTGAGCACAACGTCATCAATATACCGCCCATAATAGACAATGTGCTCAGCAAAAGGGTTGCCAGCCCAGATACTGCACTCCTCCCAGTACCCCATGGTAAGGTTGGCATAAACTGGGGCGAAATTAGCTCCCATAGCAGTTCCTCTACGTTGCAAATAAAAGCGATCACAAAAAGTAAAATAATTGTGTTTGAGACAAAATTCTGTTGCTTGAACCAAAAATTGAGATTGCAAGGAATTATAGTCTCCACTTTTCATCAAAAAGTGTTGAACAGCTCTCAAACCAACCTCATGTGGTATTGAGGTGTACAGGGAAGACACGTCAAGGGATGCCCACAAATAGCCCTCTTCCCATTGGTAGCTTTGCAAGGCTTTGATGACTTCATTGGAATCTTTAATGTAAGACGGTAGTTGACACACAAGGGGCTGTAGACAAAAGTCAATATACATGGACAAACCATTAGTAAAGCTGTTGGTACTGGCCACAATAGGTCTACCAGGGGGATCAACCAATGATTTGTGGACCTTCGGGAGGTGGTAAAAGTATGGGGTGCTACACTCGGATGGTAAAAGAAATTGTCTCTCTTTGTTAGTGAGTACTCCATTATGCCAGGCATTATTTCCAGTCAGAGGGGACACAGACCGGCATTGCAGCTGCCTAGCGCTATCAGCTGTTGTTCCGGCGGTTCCCCTGTGTGAAGCCGCGCCTTCATCTTCCAGCTGGGCTGACGTCATCATCCACTGACACAGAGCGTCTGTGAGACCTTTCCCTCCCGGTGGATTCACAGCCTGCCTTCACATCACATTCACAGATCTGTCCTCCGGAATCGGTGAGCCTCTCCATCTTAAGCTGATTTTTACATTGTGGATCCCCTGAGTTTGGCGGGATGGGGCTTCCATCTCCCCTCCAACTCTCTTCCATCTGCTTCCCAGCTTGGGGTTAGGTTTTTTGGATGGATCTCCAGTCTTAAACTGCCTGCTGCTGATTGGAACTTCTGGCTGTCAGAAACTTCCTTATTTAAGTGTCCTACAGTGTTATTAACATAGGATGACATACTGTTCATTATTGTTTTTATTACAGTGTTTTTATCACACACAAACATTAAATCTCTTAACCTTTATTATTGGACTGCTGGTAACTGTTTATGAGACATTCAGAGCGCTGGACATTCTTTGGTTATTGTTTTAAATCACCTATTGCCCACCCTTTCTAATTCCCCCCCCCCCCCCCCTCTTCACTTGTAAACATCCCTTGTGATGGCAATAAGGATGACGGGTCCTCTTCATAAAAAGGTCTAGGGTCAAAAGGACCCCAAATCTCTTCTTTTACCTTTTTTCAAAAAGCAAAAGATCAAAACAAACAAAAGAAGAAACAAAAAAAAAAAAAAAAACTTGTTTACTTCCACCCTGGGTTGGAAGTGACATCATGACGTCACTCTAGTCCTCCAAGGCCATAGAGGTGATCTAAGCGGATCTACTCTTTGGTTGCCTGTGTGACCAACCGGCGACACCGTACGATCGTTTCGTGGGCAAAACGGTAAGCCCGAGGAACGCTGGGGGGGGGGGGGGGGTGACGGCAACGACCATTAAAACCCCCCCCCCCCCCCCCGCTGCTTCTGAAAGCGTTCCATTATTATCTACCTTCGATAATGTTAGGAGCTGCACTTGAAGCCCCCTATAAAAAAAATCCTTGACCATCTCAGACCAATGGAGTTGCTACAAGTGAAGTATTTATTTTAGGTACTTGTGTAGCGCCGTCGATTTACGCAGCACTTTACATATATATTGTATGTTTACACCAGTCCCTGCCCTCGAGGAGCTTACAATCTAAGGTCCCTAACTCACATTCATACTAGGGCCAATTTAGACAGGAGCCAGTTAACCTACCCAGTATGTCTTTGGAATGAGGAGGAAACCAGAGTACCCGGAGGAAACCCACGCATGCACAGGGGGGAACATGCAAACTCCAGGCAGGTAGTGCTGTGGTTGGGATTGGAACCAACAACCGCAGTGCTGCTTGGCTGGAAGTGCTAACAATTTAGTGCTGCCCAAATGAAGTAACGCCATTCTTTCTTTCTTCTTCACAGACATGTCCAGATCAGTAACGAGTCAGCCATAGATTTCTACAGGAAATTTGGCTTCGAAATCATCGAAACAAAGAAGAACTATTACAAGAGGATAGAGCCGGCCGATGCCCACGTCCTGCAGAAAAACCTCAAAATCTCCTCCACCGCCTCGCAGAACGCAGACGTGCAAAAAAGCGAAAATTAAAAAAGCAAAATTTACGAACGAACCCTTTATTTTTTTTTTTTCTTGCACTTGCTTGTCGCCAAATATGGAAAGAGACCCGTTTTTTGAGTTTTACTCCGACCGTTCACTTCTAATATCTCTACTTCCTCTCCAACTTGAAAGGAAAAAAAAATTAAAAGGTTTTAAAAAAAAAAAGTTGAATGCTTCATCGGAGAGCTGTACAATCTTATCACATATTATTATATATTGTTTTGGTTGAACTCTAACGTATTTTCATGGAGACTCGCAGGGAGTGACGGATGTTCTTTCTGGCTTTTCGACTTCTTTGCCCCGGTTTTTGTTTGGGAGAGTGCGTGGTTCTATCAGTCTGGAATAGTCTTTAAATAAAATCTAATTTCTTTTTAGCATTCTTTTTCTAACTTCATTGCTGTTTATTTCACTGATGTGCAAATAGTGTGCGTGTGTTTTTTATATATATATAGTTGCAGGTTCCTACCTTCTGTTATTCTGAAGAAATCCCTTTGTGTTTGTCTGTGTCCATGTGGAAAGTAGAGCGGCACGGTTAATCGTTAAAAATCGAGATCGTGGTTCTTTCACCCTCACTATCTTAACTATGCATTTTCCCGATTCTATGCGGAGTTCTCTGCTCAAGATGACAGCTTTGGGGAAAAAAAGGCAGTCTGCCAAGTTTCACAACATTCCTGGCTGAGCTAACTATAAACTTTGTAACGTTTTGTTCTTTAGATCAAAGGAATGAAGTTTGGTCTGTAAATGAGGGAAGTTTAACCACTGAAAGACTAAACCTTTTTCTGACACTTGTTGGTTTCAAGTTAAAATCATTATTTCTTGCTAGAAAATTACTTGGAGCCCCAAACATAGATATATAGATATATTTATCTCTATATAGATATATAGATATATCTCTATATAGATATATCTATATATATATATATATATATATATATATATATATATATATATATATATATATATATATAGATAGAGATATATCTATATCTATATCTATCTCTCTAATTACACACAGTGGGGGCGGAAAGTATTCAGACCCCTTACATTTTTCACTCTTTGTTATATTGCAGCCATTTACTAAAATCATTTAAGTTCATTTTTTTCCTCATTAATGTACACACAGCACCCCATATTGACAGAAAAACACAGAATTGTTGACGTTTTTGCAGATTTATTAAAAAATAACTGAAATATCACATGGTCCTAAGTATTCAGACCCTTTGCTCAGTATTTAGTAGAAGCCCCTTTTGATCTAATACAGCCATGAGTCTTTTTGGGAAAGATGCAACAAGTTTTTCACACCTGGATTTGGGGATCCTCTGCCATTCCTCCTTGCAGATCCTCTCCAGTTCTGTCAGGTTGGATGGTAAACGTTGGTGGGCAGCCATTTTTAGGTCTCTCCAGAGATGCTCAATTGGGTTTAAGTCAGGGCTCTGGCTGGGCCATTCAAGAACAGTCACGGAGTTGTTGTGAAGCCACTCCTTCGTTATTTTAGCTGTGTGCTTAGGGTCATTTTCTTGTTGGAAGGTAAACCTTCGGCCCAGTCTGAGGTCCTGAGCACTCTGGAGAAGGTTTTCTTCCAGGATATCCCTGTACTTGGCCGCATTCATCTTTCCCTCGATTGCAACCAGTCGTCCTGTCCCTGCAGCTGAAAAACACCCCCACAGCATGATGCTGCCACCACCATGCTTCACTGTTGGGACTGTATTGGACAGGTGATGAGCAGTGCCTGGTTTTCTCCACACATACCGCTTAGAATTAAGGCCAAAAAGTTCTATCTTGGTCTCATCAGACCAGAGAATCTTATTTCTCACCATCTTGGAGTCCTTTTTAGGTTTTTTTTTTTTTTATAGCAAACTCCATGCGGCTTTCATGTGTCTTGCACTGAGGAGAGGCTTCCGTCGGGCCACTCTGCCATAAAGCCCCGACTGGTGGAGGGCTGCAGTGATGGTTGACTTTCTACAACTTTCTCCCACCTCCCGACTGTATCTCTGGAGCACAGCCACAGTGATCTTTGGGTTCTTCTTTACCTCTCTCACCAAGGCTCTTCTCCCCCGATAGCTCAGTTTGGCCGGACGGCCAGCTCTAGGAAGGGTTCTGGTCATCCCAAACGACTTCCATTTAAGGATTATGGAGGCCACTGTGCTCTTAGGAACCTTAAGTGCAGCAGAAATTTTTTTGTAACCTTGGCCAGATCTGTGCCTTGCCACAATTCTGTCTCTGAGCTCTTCAGGCAGTTCCTTTGACCTCATGATTCTCATTTGCTCTGACATGCACTGTGAGCTGTAAGGTCTTATATAGACAGGTGTGTGGCTTTCCTAATCAAGTCCAATCAGTATAATCAAACACAGCTGGACTGAAATGAAGGTGTAGAACCATCTCAAGGATGATCAGAAGAAATGGACAGCACCTGAGTTAAATATATGAGTGTCACAGCAAAGGGTCTGAATACTTAGGACCATGTGATATTTCAGTTTTTCTTTTTTAATAAATCTGCAAAAATGTCAACAATTCTGAGTCAATATGGGGTGCTGTGTGTACATTAATGAGGAAAAAAAAAATAAACGAATGAAGTTAAATGATTTTAGCAAATGGCTGCAATATAAGAGTGAAAAATGTAAGGGGGTCTTTCCGTCCCCACTGTGTGTGTATTTATATATATTACATTTTTTTTTTTTTTTGCAGAGACTCTAGAGCAGTGATGGAGAACCTTGGCACCCCAGATGTTTTAGAACTACATTTCCCATGATGCTCAACTACACTGCAGAGTGCATGGGCATCATGGGAAATGTAGTTCTAAAACATCTGGGGTGCCAAGGTTCGCCATCACTGCTCCAGAGAATAAAGTGGTGGTTGTTGCAATATTTTGTGTCACTTTCAAATGCAATTTTTTTTACACTTTAATGAATTTAAAAAACAAAAAAAAAAAACAAAACCGTAAAGTTAGCCCAATTTTTTTGTATAATGTGAAAGATGTTACGCAGTGAGAATCGTGATGTTTGTTCTAAGCAAAAAAAAAAAATTGTGATTCTCGTTTTTCCCAAAATCGTGCAGCTCTAATGGAAAGCGAATTTAACGGGAGTGCTCTCACAATTATCAATCAGCTGTGCACCTGCCGGGCTCTAATGAGGAACGTTGCGGGGTCTGCATCCCTTTTAGACGTGATTTCCTAATGCGAGTGTCTCACCAATAATGACATTCTTGTTGCAGGGGATGCCTGTTATCTTTAGTGTAAACTTCTGGGAAAATCATAGCGCCCATCACACAAGCAGGAAATTACATTTCTGGGTGACGTTTTGTATACAGAACACCTCCAGGTCGCCATATTGCATTTTACAGAAAATTACAGCGGCTGCAGATCGAAAAGGAAAGGTTATTTTTAATAACATTCAATTCCAATATGACTTGTGTCACAATTGTATATGCTATATTTTAATTGGCTATTTTTTTTTTTTTCACAAAAATGGAGTTACCCTTTAAAGAGGAGGGCCAGTCAAAAAAAAAAAAAAAAAAAAAAAATTAAGTCAGCAGCTACAAATACTGCAACTGCTGACTTTTAATTGGACACTTACCTGTCCCAGGGTCCAGCGATGCGGGGGATTGAAGCCCCGCTCGTCTCCCCCCTCCGTTCAGTGGCACCGGCATTGCAACTGTGGGCGCCAGGCTGTGGCTTCACAGCCTGGCACCCATCGCGCGAGCGCCGTGATTGGCCGCTCAGTCACCTGGGACCTGTAATGGGTCCCAGATGATTGACAGGAGGGAGGGAGCAGAGCGGAGCCCTTCCTGTGCAGAGGGGGAAGTGATGTCACCAGCCCAGGCACTGGAAGAGGCAGACTACGAGGGACCACCTAGCAACAGGCATTTAGAGGTAAGTAAAAAAAAAAAAAAATTTTTTTGTATTTTTTTTTTTTTTTTTTTTTTTTTAGGATTTTTCATGGTTTTTTTTTTTTTTTTTTTTTTTTTGGGTGGAACCCCACTTTAAGTCTGCCACACACTGAGGTTGTTTCTTTTTTGGGGTTGAATGAAAAAAACCTCTGCTCTGATCGGAGCTGCTGCTGTACTAACTTTGCGAAGTTAGTACAGCACCCCCCCCCCCTGCTAAGCTGTTGCGTTCTGAAAAAAAGATAAGAGAAGATGGCATTGACAGCTGTGTAGACATACCCCCCCCCCCCGGCAGTGTTTTGGGATTTTCAATTGTCAAATTGGACACCAAGCATTGAAATGTGGGAGGACGGGGGGAGGTGGTTAGAGTAGACTCGCACCAAATGCGGTCGGGCTGCATTGGGTGGCTATTCCAGAGCAGTCCCACCTCATGGACAAGGCAAAATGGTCTCCTGTGTGCCAGTATTAATTATGATGTCAAATTTCAACTTAGTTTTAGTCTTCCTTTTTTTTTTTTTTTTTTTTTTGACCAAAATGCCATTTTAGTCTTGTTTTAGTCGTTTAAAATCCAATGGGTTTAGTTGAGTTGTAATGCATCATTTAAGCATTTCCAAACAGATTATATACTCCTGTAAAAATCTGATATGTTATTTATGGTGTTAAGGTTTGAACATGCACTAAAGACACAGATTATGCCTCTGGTGCGATTTTTGCCATGCGGCTTGACAGTTCCAAATCGTATCGAGTCACACCCCATTGCCGGCAATGGAGCCGTTCATATCGCCGCAAATCAGGTCGTAGCGTTTGCGAGAAAAGTTCCTGCACTATTTTTGGCGATTTCATGTGCGGCTTGCATTGACATCTGTTCATGATATTGCACAGATGTTGGTGAGCTGCACAGGAAATCGCACTGACCGGCGGCTGAAGTAGCACGATTTCAAAGCAGTGTTCAGTGTGAACTGGGGCTCAGCTGTTGTATAATATATAAGGGCTTTATAAACAAAGTTTCATAAATAAAATTGCTTTTTGACACACGTGCAATTTTAAAACCAAAAAAAAAAAAAAAAAACTGTAAACTCTATTGGCTGTAATGCCATTGCACAAAATATCTGGATAATACAGTGCCTTGAAAAAGTATTCATACCCCTTGACGTTTTCCACATTTTGTCATGTTACAACCAGAAATGTAAATGTGTTTTATTGGGATTTTATGTGATAGACCAACACAAAGTGTCTCATAATTGTGAAGTGGAAGGAAAATGATAAATGGTTTATAACATTTTTTACAAATATGTGAAAAGCGTAGCGTGCATTTGTATTCAGCCCCCTTTACTCTGATACCCCTAACTAAAATCTAGTGGAACCAATTGTCTTCAGAAGTCACCTAATTAGTAAATATATTCCACCTGTGTGTAATTTAATCTCAGTATAAATACAGCAGTTCTGTGAAGCCCTCAGAGGTTTGTTAGAGAACCTTAGTGAACAAACAGCATCATGAAGGCCAAGGAACACACCAGACAGGTCAGGGATAAAGTTGTGGAGAAGTGTAAAGCAGGGTTACGTAATAAAAAAAATCTCCCAAGCTTTGGACATCTCACAGAGCTCTGTTCAATCCATCATCCGAAAATGGAGAGAGTATGACATCTGCAAACCTACCAAGACATGGCTGTCCACCTAAACTGACCGGCCGGGCAAGGAGAGCATTCATCAGAGAAGAGCCAAGAGGCCCATGGTAACTCTGGAGGAGCTGCAGAGATCCACAGCTCAGGGGGGAGAATCTGTCCACAGGAAGAGTGACAAGAAGAAAAACATAGTTACATAGTAGGTGAGGTTGAAAAAAAGACACAAGTCCATCAAGTCCAACCTATGTGTGTGATTATGTGTCAGTATTACATTACATATCCCTGTATATTGCGGTCATTCAGGTGATTATCTAATAGTTTCTTGAAGCTATCAATGCTCCCTGCTGAGACCACCGCCTGTGGAAGGGAATTCCACATCCTTGCCGCTCTTACAGTAAAGAACCCTCTACGTAGTTTAAGGTTAAACCTCTTTTCTTCTAATTGTAATGAGTGGCCACGAGTCTTATTAAACTCTCTTCTGCAAATTAAACTCTCTTCTGCGACATAAAAAGTCCCATTTGCAGTTTGTGAGAAGCCATGTGGGGGACACAGCAAACATGTAGAAGAAGGTGCTCTGGTCAGATGAGACCTAAATTGACTTTTTTGACCTAAAAGCAAAACGCTATGTGTGGCAGAAAACTAACACTGCACTTCACCCTGAACACACCATCCCCACCGTGAAACATGGTGGTGGCAGCATCATGTTGTGGGGATGTTTTTCTTCCGCAGGGACAGGGAAGCTGGTCAGTTGATGAGATGGATGGAGCCAAATACAGGGCAATCTTAGAAGAAAACCTGTTAGAGTCTACAAAAGACTTGAGACTGGGGCGGAGGTTCATCTTCCAGCAGGACAACGACCCTAAACATACAACCAGAGCTACAATGTAATGGTTTAGATCAAAGCATATTCATGTGTTAGAATGGCCCAGTCACAGTCCAGACCTAAATCCAATTGAGAATCTGTGGCAAGACTTGAAAATTGCTGTTCACAGACACTCTCCATCCCATCTGACAGAGCTTGAGATATTTTGCAAAGAAGAATAGGCAAAAATGTCCCTCTCTAGATGTGCAAAGCTGGTAGAGACATCCCCAAAAAGACTTGCAGCTGTAATTGCAGTGAAAGGAGGTTCTACAAAGTATTGACTCCGGGGGGCGCCATACAAATGTACCCCACACACTTTTCACATATTTATTTGTAAAAAAGAATTGAAAACCATTTATCATTTTCCTTCCACTTCACAATTATGTGCCACTTTGTGTTGGTCTATCACATAAAATCCCAATAAAATACATTTACGTTTTTGGTTGTAACATGACAAAATGTGGGAAATTTCAAGGGATATGAATACTTTTACAAGGCACTGGATATTTACCACATTAAATATTAAGGGAAAAAAAAAAAGCCTTTTTTTTTTTTTCTTTCAGCAGCTTAGTAGATGCCCTGTAATTTAACATTTTATGCGGTAGTGAAACATTTTTTAAAAACTTTTAATGTGCTAATGTTCTAGGCCTGGAATGGAATTGTGTTGCTGCTTTAGAAAAGGCCAGCAGAGCATTGTTCATTTTGATGTCAAATTTCGATTCAGTTTTAGTCATAACCTTTTGACTAAAATTCCATTTTAGTTTTAGTCGTCTTTTAGGGCTTGTACGCACTTGCTCAAAATACTGACGCTTATGAAACGCGCCTATAGCGTTAAAAGGGTCCGTTTAATCAGCATTTACCCACTTACGGACCACCGCCCGCCGTCATTATACGGCAGCTGTTTGACATTTAATACCGGGGGTTATGGCAGCAGACAGCTGCCATAACCCCGGTACCCTTTTAAACAGTGGGCAGATAAAAGTGGTCACCGCGGCGGATTCGCCGCAAGATCACTTTAATCGGTGGCCCTTTCCCCCCAGTGATTGGGTCCTTTCCCCTCTGAGGCATGGAGTCAAATGCGGGAAAAGATGGTCCCCGCTTGGCTCCATACATTTGGATGACGGAAGCAACGTCAAACGTCACTTCCGCCCAATGGTCTTAAAGGGGAATCTTTTTTTTTTTAATTTTTTTTTTTTATCGGGACTGCGACATTGCGGTGGGCAGATCGGACACTTTTGAGACTATTTTGGGACCAGTGACCTTTATACAGCGATCAGAGTTAAAAATAGCCACTGATTACTGTATAAATAACACTGGCAGGGAAGGCGTTAACACTAGGGGGCGATCAAGGGGTTAAATGTATATCCTAGGGAGTGTTTCTAACTGGGGGGATGGGACTGCCTGGGAGAGGAGACCAATCGCTGTTCCTAAGCATTAGGAACAACAGATCGCTCTCCTCACCCCTGACGGAACGGGGATCTGTCTGTTTACATTGCCAGATCTCCGCTCTGTCCTTCTCAGGAGCAACCGTGGGTAAGCCGTTGGCCATCGCGCATTGTCTCCTATGACGGGCACGCGCGCCCCCTCTATACTCCTTAAAGCGCCTGCCCTACAGCGATTCGCGCAGGAGTGCCATTGTGCCAAGTGGTTAAGAGGAACTTCACTCTCTCAATCAACATTGACTATTTTTAATCCTTATGCTGTTAGAATTAGTAAACAGACAGGAAGGTATAATATATTTACTTGTTTTAAAAAAATTTCCATTTCTTCCTGGTTTCCAGGTCTAGGCCAATGATGTCATACCTCCCAGGAGTCTTCAGGAGGGGAGGAGGGTTTTTCTCAGATCAACACGTTTCGTCAGATTAGGCGACCCGTCAGAATTTGTAACGGAAGTGACGTTCCGTCGCCGCCATCTTGCTACACCCCGCACTCGTCCACAGTAACGATACAGGCGAGAAGGCGGCAAGCGGACATCTTGTTACACCCACCGGAGTCTTTCCCCCTTATTTTTAACCGTAAACTCAGCTTTATATAGTGAAATACAATATTTAAAAATCTGTCTGTTTAGATGTTGAATTTTAACCACTTCCGGACCGCCGCACGCCGATATACGTCGGATACTTTGTCGGGGGATATTCGTTGTTATGGCAGCAGCTAGCTCCTGGTATCCTCTTGTTCGGCAGGCAGAGAGCTTCAAGATAAAAGTGGTCTCTGCGGCGGATTTGCCGCGAGATCACTTTTATCGGCGGCGGGAGAGGGCCCCCTCCTGCTGCTCTCCGGTGCCCTCCGCCGCTTACCGGAGGCGATCAGATGTTGTCTGCATGCAAAGGAAGGAGAAGAGTGAGGGGAGTTCAGTAGATTGCTTTAAGAAAGGCCTGGATTCTTTCCTGAATGTACATAATATAACTGGGTACTGACATTTACAGGTAAAGTTGATCCAGGGAAAATCCGATTGCCTCTCAGAGGATCAGGAAAGAATTTTTTCCCCTGCTGTAGCAAATTGGATTCTGCTTTTCTTGGTTTTTTTTCGCCTTCCACTGGATCAACTGTGGGTATAGGATTGGGTATATGGGATGGTATGATATTTTTTGTTTTAATTATTTATTTATGGTTGAACTAGATGGACTTGTGTCTTTTTTCAACCTAACTATGTAAGATGGCCCCCACCTATCTCCATAACAATGCGTCAAAACGTCACTTCCGCCCATAGCTCTTAAAGGGCTATTTTTTTTTATTTTCTTTTTTGAATGACCAATTTATTATTATTTTTTATTGCATTTTAGTGTAAAAGGACTTTTTGACCCCAGATCTCATATTTAAGAGGTCCTGTCATGCTGTTTTTTTTTTTTTTTATCACAAGGGATGTTTACATTCCTTGTAATAGGAATAAAAGTGACACAATTTATTTATTTAGTTTTTTTAAAAAGTGTAAAAATAAATAAGAAAAAATAAAATCTTTAAACGTGCCCCGTCCCGCCGAGCTGGCTTGCAGAAGCGAACGCATACGTGTGTAGCGCTCGCATATGAAAACGGTGTTCAAACCACACATGCGAGGTATCACCGTGATCGGTAGAGCGAGAGCAATAATTCTAGCCCTAGACCTCCTCTGTAACTCAAAACATGCAACCTGTAGAATTTTTTTAAACGTCACCTATGGAGATTTTTAAGGGTAAATGTTTGTCGCCATTCCACGAGCGGGTGCAATTTTGAAGCATGACATGTTGGGTATCAATTTACTCAGCCTAACATTATCTTTCACAATATAAAAAGAAAATGGGTTAACTTTACTGTTATCTTATTTTTTAATTCAAAAAGTGTATTTTTTCCAAACAAAAGTGCGCTTGTAAGACCGCTGCGCAAATAAGGTGTGACAGAAAGTATTGCAACGACCGCCATTTTATTCTCTAGGGTGTTAGAAAAAAATGTATAATGTTTTGGGGGTTCTAAGTAATTTTCTAGCAAAAAAAAAAAAAGTTTTAAACTTGTAAACAACACATCTACAAAAGAGGCTCGGTCCTTAAAGCGGTTGTAAAGGTAAAAAATTTTTCACCTTAATGCATTCTATGCATTAAGGTGAAAAATCTTCCGACAATACCGCCGCCCTCAGCCCCCCCCCGTTTTACTTACCTGAGCCCTCGAAAGTCCAGCGCTCGCCCCCGACATCCTCTTCGTTGATCAGCCTGTCCGCTGATTGGCTAGAGTGGATGGATTGAAAGCAGCGCAGCCATTGGCTCGCGCTGCTGTCAATCACATCCAATGACGTGGCACGCCGGGGGGCCGAGTGATACAGTGAGCGGCTATGGCCGCCGGCTCTATCACGGGAGTGCGCCCGCAAGAACTCGCCACCATGCGAGGGAGCTCACATGGTGGTGATTAGTTCTTGCAGGGAGGAGCTAAAACAGCTGCCGAGGGACACCAGAAGACCAGGTTCGGGGCAGGGGCAGATCCAGGGGGGGGGGGCAACAGGGCAATTGCCCCCCCCCCCCCCCGGAATAGTAGCACTGACATGTCATTGAAGCCAGTGCCAATGCGGCTGCTGCTGCCTCTACCCGAGTCTCTCACATCAGCCGATCAGCGGCGCCGAGAGAGAGACTCGCACTGACATGGCAGGATACCAGGAGGAGGTGGGTGGAGCCTCTTCCCTGCACTCATTGCTAACGCCAGGGCCGCCTGGCGTCTAGCAACGAGTGACGTCAGTGAGTCACGTCGGACTCGGACTTGAGTCTGAAAGCCGACGTGACTGTGACAGGTCAGACGGAGCTGTTGCCTGCTGGAGCCTCAAAACAGTCGTGTAAGTTAGTGGGCGGCGGGTGAGCCGCAATGTGTGACAGGTGACGTGGCAAGTGACAATCCACAACTTGTGGCAGGTGACGTGGCAAGTGGAGAATCAGCAATGTGTGGCAGGTGATAGTGGACAATTTGCAACGTGTGGCAGGTGACGTGGCAAGTGATAATCTGCATCTGGTGGCAGGCGATGTGGCAAGTGACACACTCGGGGCTCCCACTGATTCTGCATTATGGTGAGTTGAAATATTTCATTTTCTATAACAATGTAATAATAGAAATAATGTGTTTCAAACATCCTGACACTAACCATGGTGCCGTGATGATTGAAGCTCCAACATCAGCCATTTCCCTGATAAATTGCCCCCAAAAAAAAAAAGGATTTTCTGGCAGTGCCCCTCCCGAGACTAGACTCTGGATCCGCCCCTGGTTCGGGGCCACTCTGTGCAAAACGAGATGCACAGTGGAGGTAAGTATAACATGTTTGTTATTTAAAAAAAAAAAAAAAAATTACCTTTAGTGTTCCTTTAAGTGGTTAAAAGCAGCGGCAAGCCTGCTGATCTTACAAGTTTGCTAATCTGACAGAACACTGCTGCTTTGAAAAATCAATGTCAAAACAGTCTGACGGATTTCAATACACTGAATTTCACTATATAAGCTCAGTGTACTGGTAAAAGTGTGAAATGTCGGTGTAACAAGATATCCGCTTGCCGCCTTCTCAGTGTATCCTTACTGTGGAGGAGTGCGGGATGTAGCAAGATGGCGGCGACAGAACCGCCACCTCCGTTACAAATTCTGACAGGTCGCCAAATCTGACAAAACACTCTCCTGCCTGCGAATGGCAGATGGGTTCCAGGAAGTAAATGCTACATGAATTATCTGCCCTTACTCAAGATTTTGCTTAGGGGGGGGTGTTTTTCAAAGTTATTTCTTGGTAAAATAAAGCACGGAGACATGGGGAAGTTTTTTTTTTAGTATTCTGTGGTTCCACTTTAAATACAAGAATAAAGAATATGGTATACCTAAAATATCCACATGACCTTAGGAAGATTTACCCCCACCATCTTCATGACCGGCTGTTTTTTGCGATACGGCACTGCGTTACTTTACCTGACAGTTGCACGGTTGTGCAACGTTGTTCCCCAACAAAATTTTTTATAATTTTTTTTTCCCCCGTCCTGCCGCCGATAAAAGTGATCTTGTGGCGAATCCGCTGCAGAGACCACTCTTATCGGAAAGCAGACCGCCGGCCAAAGAAGAGGATACCATGGTTATGGCAGCTAGCTGCGCCATAACCACGATATCCCCCTTCAAAGTGAGGACGTATATCGGCATGCGGCTGTCCGGAAGTGGTTAAAGCATTGCCTGTGGGGATTTTTAAGTACCCAAGTTTGGCGCCATTCCATGAGTGTGCGCAATTTTGAAGCATGACGTGTTGAGTATCTATTTACTCAGTGTAACATCATCTTTCGCATTATGCAAAAAAATTGGGCTAACTTTACTGGTTTTTTTTTTGTTTTTTTTTTTTTTGTTTTTTAAATGCATGAAATTTTATTCTAATTCATGGAAAATGTATTTTCCAAAAAAAACGCGTTTGAAAAATTACTGCGCAAATACCGTGCAAGATAAAAAGTTTTTGACGTTTCTGGATTCTGAGTCGTGGGGAAAGCAAAAGGATTGTCAAAGGATCTGCGGGAAAAGGTAGTTGAACTGTATAAAACAGGAAAGGGATATAAAAAGATATCCAAGGAATTAAGAATGCAATCAGCAGTGTTCAAACTCTAATCAAGAAGTGGAAAATGAGGGGTTCTGTTAAAACCAAACTACGGTCAGGTAGACCAACTAAAATTTCAGCCACAACTGCCAGGAAAATTGTTCAGGATACAAAGAAAAACCTACAAATAATTTCAGGTGAAATACAGGACTCTGAAAACTTGTGGTGTGGCTGTTTCAAGATGCACAATAAGGAGGCACTTGAAGAAAGATGGGCTGCATGGTCGAGTCACCAGAAGAAAGTCATTACTACGCAAATGCCACAAAGTATCCCACTTACAATACGCCAAACAGCACAGAGACAAGCCTCAAACCTTCCGGCACAAAGTCATTTGGAGTGATGAGAACAAAATTGTGCTTTTTGGCCGCAACCATAAACACTACATTTGGAGAGGAGTCAACAAGGCCTATGATGAAGGTCCACCATTCCTACTGTGAAACACGGAGGTGGATCGCTGATGTTTTGGGGATGTGTGAGCTACAAAGGCACAGGAAATTTGGTCAAACTTGATAGCAAGATGAATGCAGTATGTTATCAAAAAATACTGGAGGAATATTTGCATTCATCAGCCAGGAAGCTGCGCATGGGACGTACTTGGACATTCCAACATGACAATGATCCTAAACACAAAGCCAAGTTGACCTGTCATTGGCTACAGCAGAATAAAGTGAAGGTTCTGGAGTGACCATCTCAGTCTTCTGACCTCAATATCATTGAGCCCCTCTGGGGAGATCTCAAACGTGACGTTCATGTAAGACAGCCCAAGAATTTACAGGAACTGGAGGCTTTTTGCCAAGAGGAATGGGCAGCTTTACCATCTGATAAGATAAAGAGCCTCATCCACAAATACCACAAAAGACTTCAAGCTGTCATTGATGTTAAAGGGGGTAATACACGGTATTATAAACTGGGGTATGTAAACTTTTGATCAGCGTCATTTGGGTAGTTTCTGTCGTGATTATGATTTAAAAAGAGTAAACATAGTTGATTGATAATAAATGGCTTCAGCCAAACACTAACCATGAGTGAAAGAAAAGTTTTTGCATTATTATTCATATTCTCTGAAAAATGGTCAAGAAATCATAAATTCTGCCAGGGTATGTAAACTTATGAGCACAACTGTATATATATGTGATCCTGCGCAGCGGTGCCGTCCTGTACCAGTAAAACTGCTATGGGGCTGTCGGCAACTGGATATTCAACACCCAGAGCCAATTATTCTACAATACTACCTTGGCAATAATCATGACAATTATTGAATGATGATGGCTAACAGAGAAATGCTGTGAAAACTGTGTAGAAACGCCCTTACTCATTAGTGGTCAGTGGAGATATGCCCTACCCACTCGCCCTTACATTGGTAGCCATATGTTCTGTAGGTGGCACATCAATCCGCCATTGCTCAAGCAACCTCAGGAGTAGCCCTGGTTGAGAGTCTACTCTATCCACGAGTTACCTGACCTTTCTATCTGCGCCTTGCTTGGGTAAAATGCTGACTTTCTTGCTTAACCCCCTTGCCACCCAGGCCAATTCTGACACTTCGCGCCTACATGTAAAAATCATAATATTTTTGCTAGAAAATTACTCAGTACCCCCCAAACATTATATATATATATATATATATATATATATATATATATATATATATATATAATATTTTTTTTTTTTTTTTTGTAGCAGAGACCCTAGGGAGTAAAATGGCGGTCGTTGCAAACTTTTATCTTGCACGGTATTTGCGCAGTAATTTTTCAAAAGTGCTTTTTTTTGGGGGGAAATAAATTGTTTTGTGCATTAAAAAAAAAAAAAAAAACAGTAAAGTTAGCCCAATTTTTTTGCATAATGTGAAAGATGATGTTACGCCAAGTAAATAGATACCTAACATGTCATGCTTTGAAATTTTGCACACTCGTGGAATGGCGCCAAACTTCGGTACTTCAAAAAAATCCCCATAGGGGATGCTTTAAAATTTATTACAGGTTACCTGTCCTGTTTTGAGTTACCGAGGAGGTCTAGCACTAGAAATGTTGCTTTTGCTCTAACGTTCGCTGCAATACCTCACATGTGTGGTTTGAATGTCGTTTACTTATGTGGGCGCAACTTACATATGCGTTCGCTTCTGCGTGCTAACATGCGGGGACGGGGGGCACTTTAAATCTTTTTTTTTTTTTTTTTTTTTATTCTTTATTTTACTTTTATTTTTCTATTTTGACACTTTCTTTTTACTTTTTATTTTTTTGATCACTTTTATTCCTATTACAAGGAATATAAACATCCCTTGTAATAGGAATAATGCATGACAAGTCCTCTTTACAGCGAGATTCGGGGTCAATAAGTCCCCACATCTCACCTCTAGGCTGGGAAGCCTGAAAAAATAAATAAAAAAATAAAACGATCCTGGCTTCCCAGCCAAGGCGGCGGCATTTTTTCAAATGCAGAGCCCGGGCGTGAAAAAATGCCGCCGCCTTGGCTTTGAAGCCAGGATCGTTTTATTTAATTTTTTTGACACTTTTGCACAGAACACCCGGCCTCCGAAAGATCATAGTTCTTTAGCAAGGAACATACATTAATAATTATGCTACCAAAACTAGTTTGTGCTGTAAATTGCCTCCAGCATTGTTCCTGTTTCTTAGTTGGTGGCTGCCATTTTGCTGAAGCCCAAAACCCCTTTATAAGCAGTAAGACCGGGTTCACACATGTGCGAATTGGATGTGGGTTTCCTACGCATCTGATTCACATGATGTGCAAGTGTGACCGGCTGTCCATGTATTCTAGAAAGTTTAACAATCAGCAGATAAAGATACTTCCAACACCTGGTGTTAGCACTTCAATCATTCCAGCACCATGGTTGTTATGGTGTCAGGATGATTGAAGTGCATTATTTCTATTATTAATATAAAATGAAATCATTCAACTCACCATAATGCAGAATCAGTGGGATCCCTGAGCGTGCCACTAGCCACGTCGCCTGCCACCAGCCGTCCATCCTTGCGTCAGATGTCCCAGCAGAGTCCGTCCTTGCATCAGGTGCCCCCAGCGGAACCCCCCTTACATCAGATGTCCCCAGCGGAGCCCCCCCTCACACCAGGAGTCCCCGGCGGAGCCCCCCCTCACATCAGGTGTCCCCGGCAGAGCTCCCCCTCACATCAGGTGTCCCCAGCGGAGCCCCCCTCACATCAGGTGTCCCCGGTGGAGCCCCCCCCCTCACATCAGGAGTCCCACAGCGGTGCGCCCCCCCCACCTCAGAGGTGTCCTCCGCATGGCTAGAACCCCCGCCCCTTTCCATATCAGACTGGCAGCGGAGCGGTGGGGTAGGCGGAGCGGGACGGGGGGTAGGCGGGGCGAGGCGGGGCGGACGGTGGTCGGCGACGCAGGAGCTCCGTCTAGCCCCCCCCCCAGCCGTCTTCCTAAACTTCATTAAAATGTCAATGTCTCCGCTGGCCGCGGACCTCTAGCGGCGGCGGCGAAATCGTGAATAACCGGATTTCTCAGGACATTTACCGGGACGCCACAAATTCGTAAATGGCGACAGTTGGCAAGTATGCATGGAGCCGGTTCACACAGGCACCCAGGGCGGCCGTATTCCAAAAGGGTCCTGTGCGTGTATTTGGGTCTGGTTCAGGTTTCCAATTCAGGCAAAAATTCAAACCTGATTTGCACCTGAACCGGTGAACAGGAACGCACCGGACCCCATGCTGGGAACCGCGGCCGCACATATGTGAACCCAGCCTCAATCTCTTAGGCTGTCAGCGGATCGGCCTCTACATTTTCGACACAGTGCTGAAAAACAGAGAGCAACTGAGCATGTGCAGAGCAGGGTGAGACAGTGTATTCCTGGATTTTGCACAGCATAGACACTTATTTGTAATGTTTTACATAGCTATGCCTGCAAAACGGGCCAGGCTAGGGTTGCCACCTTTTCTTCATGCCAAACCTGAACACCTTAGCAGAGGGCTGGACTGGGACAAAAATTTGGCCCGGGACTTCATCCAGACCGGCCGCACAAAAAAGTATATAAACTATTTGCAGTTGGGCAAAAAAAGCCTCCCCCTTCAATCAGAGTCCCTAGAGATTTCCCCTTACATCAGGGTCCTCAGAGAGCCTCCCCCTTACATCAGAGTCCCTAAAGATCTCCCGTTACATCAGGGTCCTCAGAGAGCCTCCCCCTTACATCAGGGTCCCCAGAGAGCCTCCCCCTTACATCAGGATCCCCAGAGAGCCTCTCCGTTACATCAGAGTCCCTAGAGATCTCCCCTTACATCAGGGTCCTCAGAGAGCCTCCCCCTTACATCAGGGTCCCCAGAGAGCCTCCCCCTTACATCAGGATCCCCAGAGAGCCTCTCCCTAACATCAGAGTCCCTAGAGAGCCCCCTTACATCAGGGTCCTCAGAGAGCCTTCCCCTAACATCAGAGTCCCTAGAGAGCCCCCCTTACATCAGGGTCCTCAGAGAGCCCCCCCCCCTTACATCAGGGTCCCCAGAGAGCCTCTGCCTTACATCAGGGTCCCCAGAGAGCCTTCTCCCTACATCAGGATCCCCAGAGAGCCTCCCCCTTACATCAGGGTCCCCAGAGAGCCTCCCCCTTACATCAGGGTCCCCAGAGAGCCTCCCCCTTACATCAGGGTCCCCAGAGAGCATCTGCCTTACATCAAGGTCCCCAGAGAGCCTCCCCCTTACAACAGAGTCCCTAGAGAGCCCCCCTTACATCAGGGTCCTCAGAGAGCCTCCCCCTTACATCAGGGTCCCCAGAGAGCCTCCCCCTTACATCAGAGTCCCTAGAGAGCCCCCCTTACTTCAGGGTCCCCAGAGAGCCTCCCCCTTACATCAGGGTCCCCAGAGAGCCTCTGCCTTACATCAGGGTCCCCAGAGAGCCTTCTCCCTACATCAGGATCCCCAGAGAGCCTCCCCCTTACATCAGGGTCCCCAGAAAGCCTCCCCCTTACATCAGGGTCCCCAGAGAGCTTCTGCCTTACATCAGGGTCCCCAGAGAGCCTTCTCCCTACATCAGGATCCCCAGAGAGCCTCCCCCTTACATCAGGGTCCCCAGAAAGCCTCCCCCTTACATCAGGGTCCCCAGAGAGCCTCCCCCTTACATCAGGGTCCCCAGAGAGCCTCCCCCTTACATCAGGGTCCCCAGAGACCCTCCCCCTTACATCAGGGTCCCCAGAGAGCCTCTGCCTTACATCAGGGTCCCCAGAGAGCATCTGCCTTACATCAAGGTCCCCAGAGAGCCTCCCCCTTACACCAGGATCCCCAGAGAGCCTCTCCCTTACAACAGAGTCCCTAGAGAGCCCCCCTTACATCAGGGTCCTCAGAGAGCCTCCCCCTTACATCAGGGTCCCCAGAGAGCCTCCCCCTTACATCAGAGTCCCTAGAGAGCCCCCCTTACTTCAGGGTCCCCAGAGAGCCTCCCCCTTACATCAGGGTCCCCAGAGAGCCTCTACCTTACATCAGGGTCCCCAGAGAGCCTTCTCCCTACATCAGGATCCCCAGAGAGCCTCCCCCTTACATCAGGGTCCCCAGAAAGCCTCCCCCTTACACCAGGATCCCCAGAGAGCCTCCCCCTTACATCATAGTCCCCAGAGAGCCTCCCCTTTACATCAGAGTCCCTAGAGAGCCCCCCTTACATCAGGGTCCCCAGAGAGCCTCTGCCTTACATCAGGGTCCCCAGAGAGCCTCCCCCTTCCATCAATATCCCCAGAGAGCCTCCCCCTTACACCAGGGTCCCCAGAGAGCCTCCCCCCTTACATCAGGATCCCCAGAGAGCCTCCCCCTTACATCAGGGTCCCCAGAGAGCCTCCCCCTTACATCAGAGTCCCTAGAGAGCCCCGCTTACATCAGGGTCCCCAGAGAGCCTCCCTCTTACACCAGGGTCCCCAGAGAGGCTCCCCCTTACATCAGGGTCCCCAGAGAGCCTCCCCCTTACATCAGGGTCCCCAGAGAGCCTCCCCCTTCCATCAGTTTCCCAGAGAGCCTCCCTCTTACATCAGGGTCCCCAGAGAGCCTCCCCCTTACATCAGGGTCCCCAGAGAGCCTCCCCCTTACATCAGGGTCCCCAGAGAGCCTCCCCCTTACACCAGGGTTCCCAGAGAGCCTCCCCCTTACATTAGAGTCCCTAGAAAGCCCCCCTTACATCAGGGTCCCCAGAGACCCTCCCCCTTACTTCAGGGTCCCCAGAGAGCCCCCCTTACATCTGGATCCCCAGAGAGCCTCCCCCTTACATCAGGATCCCCAGAGAGCCCCCCCTTACATCACGGTCCCCCAGAGAGCCCCCCCACTTACATCAGGGTCCCCAGAGAGCCCCCCACTTACATCAGGGTCCCCAGAGAGCCCCTCCTTACCTCAAAGTCCCCAGAGAGCCGCTCCTTTCATCAGGGTCACCTTAGAGAAGTCGGGCAGTAAGAGATGATGTAATCTCTCTGCTGCCCGTGGCTGCACAGTGAAGGCAGAACAGCGGTGAGAGATGATGTAATCTCTCTGCTCTCTCTCCTGCACCCATGCTGCCTGTTAGCTCTCCGGCTCTCCCGTGCTGCCTGCCGCATGGCTGTAGAGAGTGCCACAGCCTGGTAGTGGGCCGCGGCCCTGTGGTTGGGAACCCCTGGGATTTGAGACTATGTGCCCCAAATTGGGGGCTAAAGCCCCAAATGCTACCCCCTAGCGACGCAACTGGCTGTCACTGAAACTGGCCCACTGAGCCATCGGCCCACCAGTAAACTCCCGGTAGTCCCGATGGCCAGTACATGCCTGCTTTAGCGGCTCACGGCAAATTATTTTTCTAAGGGGGAATGCTGATGTAAGAGGGGTTTCTGCTCACCAAACCTCCCACCTACATCAGAGTTCCCTGCATTTCCCCTTAAAATAGGGTTTTCAAAGACCCCCTTAAATCAGAGTCCACAGGGCATCCCTTACATCTGAGTCCCTCTTACCTTAGTGTATTCACTCGTTAGGAGGCAGGAGAGAGAAAGGAGGGTCGGGGCAGAGTTCAGTGACAGACATTGGATGGTGAGCTCACTCACCCGAGGATGGAGGCTCAGGCATCGACACCTTTCATCCATGATGTATCTGCTGATTACTGAAGTTCAGATTTCCAGCCCACACATCCTTTTCCTGAGGCACAGAACTCTGGGGATTGGAGTATAGGTGAACAGTGGGGTAGGAGGAGGAGGAGCAGATCAAGCCCCCTCTCCTCTCCGGTCTATGTATGGGAATGGGTCCAGTGTGCACCCCTATGCACTCTGCGGTTGTGGTACTCGGTTACTTGGGGAGCCAGAGTCCATTATGAATATTGTGTCCGGGTTTCAGGAGGTCTGAAACCCGGACACACGACTCAAAATCCGAACTGTCTGGGTGAATACCGGACAGGTGGCAACCCTAGGCCAGCCTGAAGTCATCTAGCAGGACTTCATTTTCTAACTAATGTTCCAGTTTAAGTAGTTTGAGTTGCTGACCTGAAACAAGCAACCAGATAAGAAATGTAACCCCACACTGACTTTTTTGATTGAATCTCGGACCTGAGACAAGTGGGCCCAAAGTGATAAAGTCAGAGGTTCCGCACAACAGGCCGGCAGCTAGAATTTTTAAGCAAAGATCAGCTACCCCCATATTACTCTGCCTGTTTTAGATTAAACTGGTATTAAAGTGACACTAAAGTCTTGTTTTCTTTTTTCATTAAAATCAACAAACATGTTATACTTACCTGCTCTGTGTAGTGGTTTTGCACAGAGCAGCCCAGATCCTCCTCTTCTCAGGTCCCTCGCCGGCCCCTCCCACCTGTGGGGTGCCCCCACAGCAAGCAGCATGCTATGGGGGGCACCCGAGCTGAGCCGCAGCTCCTTGTGTCCATTCAGAAACGGAGCCACGACCCGCCACCCCACCCCCTTGGCCAATGGCGCCACGCTGCTGTCTCAGCCAATGAGGAGGGGAGTCCAGGACAGCCGAATCTCTCGTGCAACATCGCTGGATCTAGATGGACCTCAGGTGAGTTATTATGGGGGGTGCTGGGGAGGCTGCTGTTTTCTTATCTTAATACATAGAATGCACCCTCTGTCTTTACAACCACTTTAAACCCAAAACCAAAAATGTCATATATCGCAGCTTACCAATCATTAGATGTGGTGGCTGCATTTGTTTTCTTCTTGTAACGCCCCCCCCCTCTGTTTTCACCTGGTGATCTGGCCTGATGGAGGGCTTTGGAGAAATATCAGGGGCCATAACAGAATGGACATAGTCCTCATTTTCTATCTCTGCAGCCTCTGGTGCACAGGATGAATGAACAGGAATAGCTCTGTACATTCACACATTGAAGCATAGTAAACACAGTTTACTATGCTCCAGTTATCAATGGGCACAGTTTGTGATTGGTATGGCAGCAGCCGGTGAGAGGGAGAGGAGGGGAAGCTGGCAGCACTTGGGGGGGGGGCTTCACCAACTTCCAGAATTGGCTAGGTTGTGGCTGGGGTCCCCTGCTGACTTCCTATGCATGCTCCTCGGCTCTTTATGGGGGTGCCGGTAGTTCCTCTGGGTACTATAGGTGTGATCTCCCTGTGTTCCCCTAACTCAGGGGTAGGCAACCTCGGCCCTCCAGCTGGTGAAACTGCAAGACCCGTTAAACATTACAAGATCCTGACAATCACAGGCATGACTCCTAGAGGCATGATGGGATCTGTAGTTTCACCACAGCTAGAGGGCTGAGGCTGCCTACCCATGCCCTAGCTACTGGGTGTGTTTTTTAAGCATTGGAGTCTCTGGCCCATGTGGTCGCCCTCACCCTTGGATGTGTTTGATACAGATCAGCCTCTGCTGGCGGGGGTCACGCATCCACAGGCCCCGTCGGGACACCGCCAGTGTCCTCGGCTTGGGGGGGGGGGGAGTCTCTTGTTCTAGTTTTTGCCAGGGAAGACATTAGTTGCTGCTTTGATGCCCCCTTGCGTGTGACGCTCATAATTATGGACTCCTCCAGAGGTGTATCTGCTCCTCGTGCTTTTTTTGGTATGCTCCCGACAGGTCGGTTAAGGTTTTTCTCGCACATTTTTGACGCTTATGTCCACTGGCGTGGGTTTGTCCACAGCATCCTTAGCACTTTGAGGTATGCTACCCCTTGAAGGAGGTCCTTCTGGCACAGTGGTTCTTTCCTCTGGTGGTGGATCCATCCGTTTCTAGGCTCCATGAGGCTACTCCGGTTCCAGTGGTGAAATCCCTTTTCCTTTATGGATCCTGTGGACCGTATGTAGGAGCCATTTGCACGTCCAGGATCACTCTCACTGGGCCTGTGCTGCGTTGTGGATTGGCCACGACCCTGGGGTCTCAGCGTTGGCTGGATGGGCTAAGATGTTGCAGCACAGGTGCCAGGAGTAGATGGAACTGGCAGACCAGGCAGTCTGAGGGTTAAAATGTATGTGTAATGCATCCCTGGATGCTCCTTCGCTGCTTTCAGTGTGCAGACGGTGCTTCGGTTAACCCCCTTGGCTTGATGGGTTGGTCGGCGGTCCAGACCTCTATACTGTCTTAGTGGACCTTCCCCTCCAGGGCAAACAACTCTCCGGTTCTACCATTATTGACATTTTTACCAATCTGACACGCGGCAAGATTGCCTTCCTTCCGTGGAGGAAGGCCTGGTTGCCCAGGCCTTCCTCCACGGCTCACAGGAGGACTTTTCGTTCCTTCGAGGTCTTGGACTCAAGCTCCAAGCCTTTCAGCCTACCATGGGTGGTGCTTAGCTCTCCTGCACCCGTTAGTTCTCCTAACAACAAATAAGTCTGTCCATGCTGGTAGTTTTTCCCCCATCCGTCAATGGACTGGAGGGTTGCCTATGGTGGTATACAGGCCTGGGGACCTCTTTCATTTTCAGATGTATGGGTCCGTGATCTGTGACGCCCGGCTACAGGTCGGATTTCATTCCTTTCCACCAATTCAGTGCTTTCCCTCCGACCTTCTCCTCTCACTCCAGCGCCTTTGGGCTCCAAAGTATCCCTGGCTCCCATGTGGGCAGGGTTTGACCGATTTGGGACCTCAAGACCTTTGTGCTGGTTCACAATTAAGGATGGACTTTAATTGCTCATGCTGACTGTCCTTCATCTGGGTTTTTTCCTGGCCCTCAGAGATGTCAGGGACGTATACCTGTGTATCCCCTTCTGCAGAGTGCTTCAGTATTTTTTTGTGCTAGCAGACGCTTATTGTGGGGCTCCCCTTGGCCTTGCCTCTGCATCGCGTGTATTAACCACGGTTTTGGCCCTGGTCCTTGTTTTGCGTGGACTACAGGTGATTGCTGTGCTTGGGTGCCTGGATAATTTGTTGTCCCGAGCAGAGACTGTTGTGGCTGCTGGACAGCATCCAGGTTGCCTGGCGTTCTTGATAGGATCCAGGTTGGGTCTTGGATCTCCAGAGGTCTGCCTTGTTCCCAACCAGGCATTCGGAGTATCTGGGAGCTTCGAACTCCAGTCAGTTTGCTTTGGTTCCATCTGTGGTCTGCCCTGCATTCTGCAGGTGTGGTCTGGGTCTGCTGCTATCCACCTGTCTGAACGGTTCCATACGTGGACTCTGCAGCTGCCAATTCTGTCTCCTTTCTCTGGACTTCCAGCTTTGTTTTGATTGATTGATGAGGGCTTTCTGCCTCTGGTGACCCTGGTCTCCAGCGCTTTGGGCCAGGTCTTTTCTCCCTCTCCTTGGCATGGTAGTCTCGATGGCGGCCAGCCTCTCTGGTTGGCGAGGGACCCTATGCTCAGAATGAAGCAGGAAGGTTCTCACCACACTGGCATAGATCCGCACCAGGTGTAAACTAGAGTTGTCTCCGAGAATAAAGAGCCCCAGGTGCTGGCTAATGCTGAGTCATGTTGAAAGTAGATAAGAAAATCCGTACAGCCGCACTCCAGGAAGATATAATTCAAAAACCATTTATTGTAAATTCAGGAGCATATGGAATACAGGACACTGTGGCAGAAGGTACAGGCAATCAGCTAACGCGTTTCACACTTATGCTAAGTGCTTACTCATAGCTCATAACCCTATGCTCAGGTTTGAAAATTGCGGTCATTTCTGTTTCTAGAGCTGCGAGCCTTTATATTATCCTTGGAGCCCTGGACGGACTGTCTCTAGGGGCTTCTGGTCTGAATTAATCGGACAACGCCACACGGTGGCCTATGTCAATCTCCAGGGGGAGAATGCAGCAGCGGCTCTGGTGGCATCTCTCTTTGTGGTACAGAATCAAGAACAGGCAGGCCAATTGTTTTGGCCGTCAGCCCCTAGCTCAGGGAGTTACATAGTTAGTCAGGTTGAAAAAAGACACAAGTCCATCTAATTCAACCAAGGAAAGTGTGGTTCCTGTCTGCGAATGTCTTCCCGCAGTTTGGCCTATGCCGCTGAATGCAGGCGGTGCTGCTGTTCGTGGATGAAGCCCGGCGACTACCTTTTCGGAAGGTCTTCTGTCCCAAAGTCCAGTCCTCACCCCCCCGCCTTCCTGTCTCTGGCTGGACAGCAAGGCTAATAAAGGCCAGGTTCTGAGGGACAGAAGGTTGTCGGATCTATGATCCTTATGTTGAAGGACACATATGTCTACCTCTCAGGAGATATCTCTTCGGACTGGTGGGCTGATATTGGTTGGTGGGAGGCTCTGGGGGCTCCTACTTGTTCCTTCTCCATGGCTCGAGTGCACTGGCCATATGGCCTGGGCCTGGGAGATTTGCATATTTTTGTCTACTACGGCCTTCTTCTGTAGTTCCGACTTTGTTTTTGGGGCTCATGGACTGTTTGAGATAGGGCATGGCGACCCTTTTCATCACTGATCCCATTGGGTTCGGCTGTTAATTTGGCTGTGTGCCATAGAGTGGTGGGATGCCTCCTCTTCCCAGTCACAGTGCATTCCGCTAAGGCAATTTGTATCTCCTGGGTGCCCCACCAGCAGATAACAAAAAAAGAAGCTTGAAAAAGAAAAAGAATGCAGCAAACACAGCTAAGGACTGGTGAGCTGCAATACTGTATATTACACTGCGCATGGATTTAGCTACACTTTCACACCGAACGCAGTTGGGTGCAGTTGAATGCATTTTGAACTGCACTCCAACTGCATAGACAGCCCAAACTTGTAAAAAGTTACAACGTTGCCATATGATCACTGGGGAGAGGAATTCTTGAAAATGTACATAAAAAGTAGCACTGCATTCCTAATTGTATTTTTCATATTACAGCAAAGCTTCATGTCTAATATTGTAATTACTGCAACATTTACTAAATACATTTTTCATAAGATAATAATAAATAATAATCTACCAATACTACTAGTAATAAAATAATGAGTTTTATGGTTGTTAAGATTTTGTGTTGAAATTTCTCATTATTTTATTATTATTATTATTATTATTATTAACAATAATAATAGAAAAAAAAATACAAATAATTAATATAAACCATAGAACATAAGTATTATTATTATTATCAATAAATATTAATAATCAATACCATCAATGATTATAAACAATAACATTTTAAATAAAAACAAAGTAAGAAAATAAAGAAATAAAATACTGCTGCTACTACTACTAAGATGAATAGTAATAATAGTAATAAAAACAATGGGTTCTATGATTGTTATTCATTCTATTACTATTTGAAAAATATTATTATCATCATCATTATAAATACGGTATTAATAACAATAATACATAAAATATTGAACAGATTGTCAAGCATCCTAAAGGACTCCCATTCCAAGCTCCTCAAAATTTGGGAGCATTTCAGTATGCTTTTCCCTCTCTACATCCAGCCAGTATTGGCCATTTATGATTCTCAGTTAACGGTCCCAAGGCCGTGGTTTTCCCCTTCCCGACGCCCCCCCCCCCTCCTTTTTCATCTTATCCTCACATCTGTTCTTCTTTTTTACTTTCTCTCTCTTTCACCTCTGGGGTCTCTGTCCCCCAATTTCTCTTTAAAAAATGTATCTTTTACTTTGTACGGGAATTCCCCCGCGGCAGGGGTACCTGTCTTTACACTATTACCAAAAGTATTGGGATGCCTGCCTTTACACGCACATGAACTTTAATGGCATCCCAGTCTTAGTCGTTCCGCTTATTTTGTTATTTTCACTAAAACCAATAAAAATATGATTGAACCGAAAAAATATTGTACTAGAATCAATGTCCTTATAAAACGCATATACAGTATCTTACAAAAGTAAGTACACCCCTCACATTTTTGTGAATATTTTCTTCTATCTTTTCATGTGACAACACTGAAGAAATGACACTTTTCTACAATGTAAAGTAGTGAGTGTACAGCTTGTATAACAGTGTAAATTTTCTGTCCCCTCAAAATAACTCAACACACAGCCATTAATGTCTAAACCACTGGTAACAAAAGTGAGTACACCCCTAAGTGAAAATGTCCAAATTGGGCCCAAAGTGTCAATATTTTGTGTGGCCACCATTATTTTCTAGCACTGCCCTAACCCTCTTGGGCATGGAGTTCACCAGGACTTCACAGGTTGGCACTGGAGTCCTCTTCCACTCCTCCATGACGACATCACAGAGCTGGTGGATGTTAGAGACCTTGCGCTCCTCCACCTTCCCTTTGAGGATGCCCCACAGATGATCAATAGGGTTTAGGTCTGGAGACATGCTTGGCCAGTCCATCACCTTTACCCTCAGCTTCTTTAGCAAGGCAGTGGCAATCTTGGAGGTGTGTTTGGGGTGGTTATCATGTTGGAATACTGCCCTGCAGCCCAGTCTCTGAAGGGAGGGGATCATGCTCTGCTTCAGTATGTCACAGTACATGTTGGCATTCATGGTTCCCTCAATGATCTGTAACTCCCCAGTGCCGGCAGCACTCATGTAGCCCCAGACCATGACACTCCCACCGCCATGCTTGGCTGTAGGCAAGACACACTTGTCTTTGTACTCCTCACCTGGTTGCCCCCACACACGCTTGTCACCATCTGAACCAAATAAGTTTATCTTGGTCTCATCAGACCACAGGACATGGTTCCAGTAATCCATGTCCTTAATCTGCTTGTCTTCAGCAAACTAGTTGTGGGTTTTCTTGTGCATCATCTTTAGAAGAGGCTTCCTTCTGGGATGACAGCCATGCAGACCAATTTGATGCAGTGTGCGGCGTATGGTCTGAGCACTGACAGGCTGACCCCCCCACCCCTTCAACCTCTGCAGCAATGCTGGCAGCACTCATACGTCTATTTCCCAAAAACAACCTCTGTATAAGACGTACTGAACTTCTTTGGTCGAGGCCTGTTCTGAGTGGAACCTGTCCTGTTAAACCTCTGAATGGTCTTGGCCACCGTGCTGCAGCTCAGTTTCAGGGTCTTGGCAATCTTCTTATAGCCTAAGCCATCTTTATGTAGAACAACAATTATTTTTTTCAGATCCTCAGAGAGTTCTTTGCCATGAGGTGCCATGTTGAACTTCCAGTGACCAGTATGAGAGAGTGAGAGCGATAACACCAAATTTAACACACCTGATCCCCATTAACACCTGAGACCTTGTAACACTAACGAGTCACATGACACCAGGGAGGGAAAATGGCTAATTGGGCCCAATTTGGACATTTTCACTTAAGGGTGTACTCACTTTTGTTGCCAGCGGTTTAGACATTAATGGCTGTGTGTTGAGTTATTTTGAAGGGACAGCAAATTTACACTGTCATACAAGCTGTACACTCACTACTTTACATTGTAGTAAAGTGTCATTTCTTCAGTGTTGTCACATGAAAAGATAGAATAAAATATTTACAAAAATGTGAGGGGCGTACTCACTTTTGTGAGATATTGTATTATTGTTGTTGTTATTATTATCATCATTACAACTATCAATAATGATAATAATATTTTTAAAATGCTACTAGAATCAATAACAATCTTACAACACATTTTTTTTAATTTGTATTATTATTATTGCTGTAATGATCATTATCATCATCATTATAATTATAAATAATATTAATCATCATTGTAAATATTTTGAAAAATACTACTAGCCTAAAAAACAGCCACAAAAATATTAATATATTTTTACAACACTATTTCCAGAATAAAAAATATAATAATTTAAATTTAAAAAAACATATATATTATACATAATAAAAACATATATTATAATAAAAAATATATATATTATACATAATAAAAAAAACATATATTATACATAATAAAAAACATATATTATACATAATAAAAATATATATATTATACATAATAAAAAAAAGAAAACACTGTTGCTACTCAATTAATAATATTAACAATAAGAAGAAAATACTTATAGAAAAATCCCATTATTACAACAGGTAAAACTAACCTAAAGTGCATAATATTAGGAGGGAAATACAGCCACCACTTCTATTAAATATTTTATAATGTTTTATTATTGATAATATTAATTTAAACATTGTTACATTGTCTTATTTCCCGCACATTTCTATACATCACTCCCAATCTCCACTACTCCCGGCTCTCCCACATCCGCAGCTCTCCATACACCTTCCCTGCACAGGAATCCTCCATTCACCGATTACACCCGCACTGTCCCTTTAACAAAAGCTCCTCCCTTCTTGACACCTATTGGCCGGACGGCCCATCAATCAAAAAACGGCAAATCTATACACTTCCTCGATTTTTACACTTCCACTCACAGTCTACGCCCCTCCCACCTTCGTCTAGGATAACGTCTCTCATTGGCGGACAGAACCGCCACTCAGGATCGATACCAACATCGCGTACGCTATTGGTCGATGGGGGAGGAGTCCGGTCCAGGATTGGTTGCACTATCTGTACGGCTGTAGTCTAGTCTGGCTTTCGGTAGCTTGCTCAGGTTGGCTGGCGGGGATGTAGGCCCCACCGGGGGGACCTGCCCGAGAGGGAGGACACACCGAATTACCCGAACTGAGGTACCCGATAGAAGGCGGGCGGGGGAATAATGGACCAACATGCGGGGAAAATGAGGCGAAAGGGGGCCAATAACACAGAGAGTAATGGAGGAGCATACAGTGTGACAGGGGAGAGTATCCCCCCTCCGCTATCACTGGGTAATGCACTCCCCTGTCACTCAGTATATCCCTCCACTATCACTGGGTAATGCACTCCCCTGTCACTCTGTATATCCCTCCACTATCACTGGGTAATACACTCCCTTGTCACTCTGTATATCTTCCACTATCACTGGGTAATACACTCCCCTGTCACTCTGTATATCTTCCACTATCACTGGGTAATGCACTCCCCTGTCACTCTGTATATCTTCCACTATCACTGGGTAATACACTCCCCTGTCACTCCGTATATCTTCCACTATCACTGGGTAATGCACTCCCCTGTCACTCCGTATATCCTCCACTATCACTGGGTAATGCACTCCCCTGTCACTCTGTATATCCTCCACTATCACTGGGTAATGCACTCCCCTGTCACTCTGTATATCCTCCACTATCACTGGGTAATGCACTCCCCTGTCACTCTGTATATCCTCCACTATCACTGGGTAATGCACTCCCCTGTCACTCCGTATATCTTCCACTATCACTGGGTAATGCACTCCCCTGTCACTCTGTATATCCCTCCACTATCACTGGGTAATACACTCCCCTGTCACTCCGTATATCCCTCCACTATCACTGGGTAATGCACTCCCCTGTCACTCTGTATATCCCTCCACTATCACTGGGTAATACACTCCCCTGTCACTCTGTATATCCCTCCACTATCACTGGGTAATACACTCCCCTGTCACTCTGTATATCCTCCACTATCACTGGGTAATACACTCCCCTGTCACTCTGTATATCCTCCACTATCATTGGGTAATACACTCCCCTGTCACTCTGTATATCCTCCACTATCACTGGGTAATGCACTCCCCTGTCACTCTGTATATCCTCCACTATCATTGGGTAATACACTCCCCTGTCACTCTGTATATCCTCCACTATCACTGGGTAATGCACTCCCCTGCCACTCTGTATATCCTCCACTATCACTGGGTAATGCACTCCCCTGTCACTCTGTATATCCTCCACTATCACTGGGTAATGCACTCCCCTGTCACTCTGTATATCCCCCACTATCACTGGGTAATGCACTCCCTTGTCACTCTGTATATCTTCCACTATCACTGGGTAATGCACTCCCCTGTCACTCCGTATATCTTCCACTATCACTGGGTAATGCACTCCCCTGTCACTCTGTATATCCCTCCACTATCACTGGGTAATGCACTCCCCTGTCACTCCGTATATCCTCCACTATCACTTAGTAATGCATTCCCCTGTCACTCTGTATATCCTCCACTATCATTGGGTAATACACTCCCCTGTCACCCCGTATATCTTCCACTATCACTGGGTAATGCACTCCCCTGTCACTCTGTATATCCTCCACTATCACTGGGTGATACACTCCCCTGTCACTCTGTATATCCTCCACTATCACTGGGTGATACACTCCCCTGTCACTCTGTATATCATCCAATATCACTGGGTAATACACTCCCCTGTCACTCTGCATCTCCTTCACTATGTGCAATATTTAGTGAGAATTGCAGAGATATACAGTGTGTTCACTAATGGTTCGGGATACTTTTTCAGCAAATTTTTTTTTTTTTTTTTTTTATTTGAGTAACATTTGTTTGAATTCATGAGCACTTAATCCAGTGTTTTCATGTGTTCACATTTTCCTCCTTGTAGTGTGCAATATCATGACCGATGGCGGGTGCTGGGTGCCACAAGAACCTGGAGGAAATGGGGATGGTGAAGCCAGAGTGAGACTACGGTACTTTCAGGAGTAACTTTGAAGGTGTGAAGGTAGGTTCTTTACTCAATGGCCAACTAAAGACACCACACCAATGGCAGTCTTATCATTGCTAGTCTTTGTTGTACGTTTTACATGAAAAAAATTTCAACCTCTGTCTACATTTTTTGTTTTGTTTTAAAATTCTTTCAATTTTTTATTTTATTTACGTTTTTTCTCAGCTGTTTATTAAAAACCACTTAAGGACCGGCCTATAGCAAATCTACTGCAAGAGGGTGGCCATCCTGTGCAGAATAAATATAAATGCATATATATAATGTATGTGATCCTGCACTTCCGCCTATGGGGCGGCGCGGCTTCTGCTGTGATTAGTCACAGCAGAAGCCGATCTGCGGGTGCCGGCCAATCGATGTCCACTGGCACCCGCCAATCATCGAGCAGAGACAGAATGGAGCCCTACCTATGTAAAAAAAAGACAAGGCTCCATTCTGATGGGGGATGTGATGGATTTTGTGTCCCTGCAAAGTAGGGAATAAAAGCCATCACTTCCCTTAGTAAAAAAAAAAAAAAAAAGCACATGCAGTACTCACAAACACTGGCTAGGCACACAGTTAACCCTTTTGATCATCCTTGATGTTTAACCCCCTCCCAGCCATTATCATTAGTACAGTGACCGTGCATGTTTTTTTTTTTAGCACTGATCAGTGTATTAGTGTCACTGGTTCCCACAAAGTGTCAGAAGTGTCAGTTAGTGTCCGATAGTCCACTGCTATAAGTCGCTGATCTCCGCCATTACTAGTATAAAAAAGATAAATAAATAAATAGCAAAATTCCAGTATATATATATATATATATACATACCATAGATTGTAGATGTTAAAACTTTGCGCAAAGCAATCAATATACGCTTATTGGGCTTTTTTTTTTTTTTCACCAAAAATATATGTAGCCTAAATTGATGAAGAAATTCGTTTTTTTGTTTTGTTTTTTTACATTTTTGTTCATTGGATATGTTTTATACCAGAAGTTAAAGAAATTCCCAAATTTTGGGTTGTCCCCAGAAAAGTAATAGAAGGGAAGTCGTCCAATGGGGACGCTAGTTCTGGTGACCTGGGGGTCCCCAAGGGATTCCCCTAAATTACAAGGATTTCCTCTCACTTCCTGTTTGGCTATGGGACAGGAAGTGAAGGGCAACCTCCACAATGACACAGATGGTGAAAAAAATTCTGACAGGGGTTATAACCCTCCCTTTTTCTATCCAAAATGAAAACAAACGTTTTTCCTATAGTTCTACTTTAAGTTTTGGATAGAGGTTAGAACACCTTGTCAGGTTTCCATTGCTGCCTGTGCCTCTAATAGGGAGCTTCTCCCTTCTCTATTTGTCCTTTTTTTACCATCATCACCAAAAGTGATAGAGACAATCCCCAGATTTTGGGTTGTCCCTTGAACAGTATAAGAGGGAAAAATCTTCCACTGGGGGACACTAGTTCTGGTGATCACTGGAGATGCCCTCGTTTTGTAGGGATTTACTCTCACTTCCTGGTTAGGCTGTGGGCCAGAAACTGAAGAAAAATCTCCCCTTGCGAGACTTCAACCTGTTCAGCTTTCACAATTGTACACCCCCATGGACCAAACCAATTTATAATTCTGCTATGGGCCTGTTAATTCAGCAACAAAAAAGTATTTAAAAACACGCATGCAGAAACGCATCCTGAGCCTGGGTTCAGTGTGGGGTGTGGGGCACTTCATGTGATTTGCACAGGAATCGCACCACATTCCCGTGCAAGTCATATGCAATGTCTGCGCGGTGCCATTTTTCATATGCAAAGACGAGGTAAACCTTCCCACCACCGTCATGTAGGAAGTGATGGTGGTGGGAAGGTTTACCTGGTCTTTGTATTCTTATATTTGTAATAAAATCCCATGTTGAAGCTCCATGGTCCTCTTGTAACTACCTTTTTTTTAGGGGGCCTTCACCCCAATTCTTGCTTTTGTTATATGTTTTAATGAGTCACTTGGACTGCAGCGCCATAGGCGAGTCAAGAAACATTTGGGACGCTGCAATTGCTCATATACTGAGCTTTACAGTGTTTAGACTCTAATGAGTTACTGGCATACAATGTTTGTTTTTTGTTGGTCCTTTTTATGTACATGGAACATGTAGAGTGCTCTGAAAAAGTATTTCCAAAAAAATGTGGTTTATCACAGTTCATTGATGATTTAGCAAGACGGGGGGGGTTTACTTTTTCACATAGGGCCAGGGCAGTGTTCTCTGTACCGCACTGCTGTATTCACTCACCGGCCACTTTATTAGGTCCCCCTTGCTAGTAGCGGGTTGGACCCCCTTTTGCCTTCATTCTTCGTGGCATAGGTACAACAAGATGTTTGAAACGTTCCTCAGAGATTTTGGTCCATTGGAGTACAGGGACCTCATTGTCCAGTGGTGAGATGATTGGAGCTTTGTGACATAGAGCATTATCCTGCTGGAAGGAGCCATCAGAAGATGAGGACACTGTAGTCATAAAGGGATGGACATGGTCAGCAACAATACTCAGGTAGGTTGTGGTGATTAAACCATAATCATTTGGTACTAAGGGGCCCAAAGTGTGCCAAGAAAATATCTCCCCCACCATTACACCCCCACCATTACACCCCCACCACCAGCCTGAACCAGTGATATCCCATCCCCCACACATTACACCACCACCAGCCTGAACCAGTGATATCCCATCCCCCACACCATTACACCACCACCACCAGCCTGAACCGGTGATATCCCATCCCCCACACATTACACCACCACCACCAGCCTGAACCAGTGATATCCCATCCCCCACACATTACACCACCACCAGCCTGAACCAGTGATATCCCATCCCCCACACCATTACACCACCACCACCAGCCTGAACCGGTGATATCCCATCCCCCACACCATTACACCACCACCACCAGCCTGAACCGGTGATACAAGGCAGGATGGATTCATGCGCCAAATTCTGACCCCACCATCTGAATATCGCAGCTGAAATCCAGACTCCTCAGACCAGACAACGTTTTTCCAATCTTCTATTGTCCAATGTTGGTCATCCTGTGCCAATTGTGGCCTCAGTTTCCTGTTCTTAGCTGACAGGAGTGGCACCGGGTGTGCTGCTGTAGCCCATCTGCTTCAAGGTTCAATGTGTTGTGCGTTCAGAGATGGTATTCTGCACAACTTGGTTGTATCAAGTGATTATTTGAGTTGCTGTTGTCTTTCTCTCATCTGGAACCAGTCTGCCCATTCTACTCTGACATCAACGTGGCATTTTCCTCCACACAACTGCTGCTCACTGGATATTTTCTCTCTTTTTTTTTTTTTTTTTTTTTCCTCACCATTCCCTGTAAACTCTGAGATGGTTGTGTGTGTGAAAATCCCAGAAATACTCGGACCAGCCCATCTGCCACCAACAACCATACCACGTTCAAAGTCACTTAAATCCCCTTTCTTCCCCATTTTGATGCTCGGTACGAACTTCAACAAGTCATCTTCACCTCGTCTAGGTGCCTAAATGCATTGAGTTGCTGCCATGTGATTGGCTGATTTAGCCATTTTTGTTACCAAGCAATTGAACAGTTGTACCTAATAAAGTGGCTGGTGTGTGTATGTCAGAGCTATAAAAATGTATAATAATAATAATAATAATAGTGTGTGACTGTGGGGGACATTAGAGTGTAAGCTCCTCTGGTACAGAGACTGATGTGACTGGCTCAGTGTTCTCTGTACAGCACTGCGGTATATGTCAGAGCTATATAAATGTATAATCGTGTGTGATCGAATTACATTTCTGTATTTCCTTGTTTCCACAGAGAACATCCTCTGGATTCAAGCATGCCGGAGATGACTCAGAGTGCAAACCCTAATAAAGCCAAGCATAGGTAAGAATGGAGTTTTTGCAATGTAAAAATTTAGCTGGGTGTTTTTTTTATATTGAGCTTTTGAGATCTATGTGATGAGGCTGAAATATGACCTTGATTATTGAAATCGATTCAAAATTTAAGCAAATCGATTTTTTTTTTTTTTGACACTGCGCCAGTCGTGAGGAGCTGCGGGCAGGAGTTTTCAGGTAAGGCCGCGGCTTCGGCCTAGTCCGCGAGGCCGGACGCCGCGGTTTATGCCGAAGCCGCGGTCTCGCCTAAAAACTCCTGCCCGCAGCTCCTCACGACTGGCGCAGTGTCAAAAAAAAAAAAAAAAAAAACTCGATTCGAATCCTGAATCCAGTTTTTTTTTTTTTTTTTTTTAAGAAAGTCTCCCAGCCGTAGGTTTAGGTAAGGCTGGGTCCACACTGTCTTCGCATGCGGCTGGTTCATCGTTTTAGGTCCAATTTTTCAGCCCAAATTTTTGGCTGAATTTGGATCTGAAACAGACACACATTTTATTTTTCTTTATTCAATTTATGCAGTGTAAGAGCACCTTGTGATGTTGGCAGCTATTCACTAGTGTAGATCTATTTCTTATATATTAGTTTGCGCATTGGTATTATTACTTACTGCACACAGTTTTTTTATCTTAAAGTGGAGTTCCGCCCAAAAAAATAAAATAAATGTCATTAATGTGCATGAAATAAATTTAAAAAAAAATTTGCAGAAAATTTTTTTTTTTTTTTTTTTTTTTTACTTACCTTTTTTATGCCTGTTGTTATGTGGTCCCTCGCAATCTGCCTCCTTCATCACTTCGGCTCCTGACGTCACTTCCCTCGGCGCCTCCTCTTGCTACTGCTCCCGGGAGATGTGTGTCATCATTTCCCAGAAGTCAGTGGGCTGCGCCGAGGGCTAGGTTGCCATAACAACGGGGCGGGCATTCCGACGCCCGTTGTTATAGCAACCTGTATACCTTACAGTGCCGCTACGGCGCATTACTGCACGAGAACGGGGCGGCGGTGCATGCTGGTCCAGAAGCAGCACCTTAACCAGGAAGATGGCGCTTGTGGGCTTCACATGGCCACAAGCAAAATGGAACATGCCAGGGATAAAAAAAAAAAAAATCAAAGACATCGTTTGATCTAAATCGGCAATCGAGCAGACGTCGATCACTAAACAGTGAGTCATATAAATAATAGCATTTTAAATAATATATTTGTACAAAAAAAAAAATTAAATTTACATAGTTGGAACTCCGCTTTTAATGCTTTTTTATCCTATCTTTACACAACCCCTTTTAGGAAAAACTAAACCCTGGCAGCTGTATTCAAAATAAGGCAAACGGGACAAAGGAGTAGTCGCCAGCATTGCCTATGGTCTCCCTGCAGCTCGATTGCTGGCTTTCCATGTCTGTTTCTGCACTGTGTTTATGTGGAGACGGCGATATTGGTAGAGGCAGGGCTTTGCTTCCTCATGTCAAAGCCTTTATCTTGGAGAACAAACAGTAGCACGGTAGTGACCCCTCCCCAATCTCGCCTCCAAATCTGGTGAGACTAACAGTCGGGGGGCAGCAGTGCTCTAGATTATCTCACACTGCAGATATACTGTATAGTAAAAAAAAATGTCTACACACCCTAAGGAGATATAGGCATTAGCAGCGCTAAACTCTTGTATCAATCCCAGAAAGATATTCATTTTAAACACATAATAATATATATAAATCCAGCACAATGTCCTCATTATAAACAAGAATAAAAAAAGTATAAAAAAGTCTCTGTAGAGCAGGGGTCTCAAACTGGCGGCCCTCCAGCTGTTGCGGAACTACAAGTCCCATCATTCCTCTGCCTATGGGAGTCATGCTTGTAACTGTCAGCCTTGCAATGCCTCATGGGAATAGTAGTAGTCTGCAACAGCTTGAGACCCCTGCTGTAGAGTAGTCAGCTGTAACAAAATAACCAACAGTGCATGGGGGGAGTTTTGAAAAAATGTGTAATTTAGAATTAATTCCTCAGAATCTTCATCCCTTCACCACACCACGTGGGACACCGCTCCCCTTAAGATTTTACACTCGCCAGAAATCAGGGGGAAAATCGGCCTTAAACTCCACAAATAAGCGGCCTTCCTCCTCTGGTCATCGGATCATGGTACGGACTACCTCTTTAGCTTCTAACGTACTTTCACCAGTATTAGGTCTGTATGGGTTCACACTGTGTTCTATCCTAGAATGCCAGACTCCAATAGATTGCTGCTGGATTCCAAGCTCATCAGCGATCATGCCCAAAGGATAAAGAAGCTCTCATAGTATAATTCCGTTTTTAATTAAACCCTAAATCCCCCCCCCCCCCCCCTTTACATATTGCATTTACAAATATAGAATTAAAAACGAGCAATGTAAACAGTGGCTTGCCTGCCTGGTCTCACTCCACCGCTCCTAGTATTGAAACGTGGCCACGTAGCTTCTCCCTCACCCTGACCATGATCCAAAGACCAGAGGAGGAAGGCCGATTATTTGTGGAGTTTAGGGTGGCCTGCAGTACACTGCGCCCGAAGGCGATATCCTCATACCTCCTTACATCCACCTGATGATAAAACTTGGTGAATGTATGTACTGAAGACCAGGTTGCGGCCTTACAGATCTGAGCCATGGAGGCCCGGTGACGCACTGCCCAAGAAGCACTAACCGCCCTGGTAGAGTGCGCTTTGACTTGAATAGGTGGAATCTTACCCCTTAAATCATAAGTCTGAATTATAACCTGCCGAATCCACATAACGACAGTGGATTTCGACGCTGCCTGTCCTTTTTTAGGAACCTTCGGGCAGAACAAATAAGACATCAGTCTTCCGAATCTGAGCAATCGTCTTTAAATAGACTTTTACCGCTCTCATTACATCAAGACCATGTAGTGACTTCTCTTCCCTGGAACATGGTTTTGGAAAAAACGATGGCAGGACAATATCTTGGTTCAGGTGAAAACCTTTGACCATTTTTGGCAAAAAATCTGGGCGAGGGCGTAACACCACTCTGTCTTTATGAGTAATCCAAGTATGGCTCTTTACAAGAAAGAGCAGCCAATTCTGAAACCCTCCTTGCTGAGGATATAGCAACCAAGAACAACAACTTCCTTGTCAGACGGACTAAGGGAATATGTTGTATCGGTTCAAATGGCTGTTTTTGCAACACTGACAAAACTAAGTTCAAGTCCCAAAGGTTCAAAGGTGATCTAACTGGCTGCTTAATCCGCATCACCCCTTGCATAAAACCCCGGACTAAAGAATGTGTAGCAAGCGGTCTTTGAAATAAGACTGATAAGGCTGAGACTTGGCCCTTGATTAGTACTCAAGGCCAACTTCCTCTCTACCCCTAATTTGTAGAAAGGCAAGAATTCTGCCTATGATCTCCAAGGGTCCCAACCCTTGGATTCACACCAGGAAACATAAGCCCCCCAGACTCTATAATATATAGTCCTGGAAGCTGGCTTCCTTTGCATTAATCAAGGTAGAGATAACTGTCCTAGAAAGCCCACGTATCTTCAGAATGTGGGTTTCAATAGCCAAGCTGTTAAATTTAGCGTTTGTAAGGTAGGATGGAATATCGGCCCCTGTGAGAGTAGGTCTGGCCGTAGTGGAAGGGACCATGGATCCTCCACTGTCATCTTTACGATTTCTGCATACCATGACCGTCTGGGCCACGCTGGGGCTTCCAGAATTACCGGCTTTCTTTCCAGCTTGATCCTGCAAAGACGCCTTGGCAGCAACTGAATAGGGAAAAAAAAACAAATTCAGTGAAAACCGATCCCATGGGGTCACCACGCATCTGTCTCGCATGCGAGTGGATCTCTTGTCCCTGACATAAAGTTGACCAACTACATGTTGAACCTTGACGCCAAAAGATCTACGTCCGGGATCACCCATCCTTGGCATATAGCCAGAAAGATTCCGGGTTAAAGGACCACTCCTCCGGGAACTACTGCTGGCGACTTATGTAGGCCGCTTGCCAATTCTCTATTCCCAGAATGAAGACTGCTGATAGGCAAGGAGCATTCCTTTCCACCCAAGCTAGAATGTGGTCCCCCACTCTCTGGGCTGCGTGACCCTTAGTGCCCCCTTGGTGATTTGATATAGGCCATAGCTGTGGCATTGTCGGATTGGATCCTGACAGGAGAATCCCGTAACCTGAATGTTGAGGGCTTCAGAGCCAGACGCGCTGCCCGAATCTCTAGGATGTTGATGGGCAAGGCCTTTTCGGTTCTGGACCACTGTCCCTGGACAGTTGTTTTTTCCAGTACTGCTCCCCAACCTGAAAGGTTGGCATCTGTCGTTACCACTTTCCAGTAACTGGTATGAAGGTTTTGGAACAGTCCCGAATGGAACTGGGCATAGGGGATGATTCGAATGAAGCCACCATCTTTCCTAACAACCTCATGCAAAGGCGAATGGAGCAATCTCTTTTCGACCTGACCATCTGCACCAGCTCTCTTATGGCGTTGATCTTGCCCAGATTTTTCAGATATATGGTTGTAATGAGCATGCTTTTCTCCTAACGTGCCACCGACTGGTGTTATTAGCAATAGATTGCCTAGGTACGCCAAGACCGTTATACCCTGTGCCCTCAACCTGGCTAGAGGTGGGGCCAGAACTTTTGTAAACACCCGGGGTGCTGTAGCTAGCCCGAAGGGCAAGGCTACAAACAAAGTGCTGCGAACTGCAGAAACCTTTGGTGAGCGGGAAATATAGGGACATGCAGATATGCATCCCTGATGTCGATAGACGCCAGAAGTTCTCCTCCTTGTAGGATAGAAACTACTGACCTGATCGACTCCATGTGAAAGGAGCGTATTTTCAGGAACTGATTTCGATTCTTTAGCTCTAGAATGGGTCTGATATCTCCAGTCGGTTTTGGTACCGTTACAAGGTTTGAATAAAATCCCAAACCTTGCTCTTCTTTGGGGATCTGTATGATCACCCCCTGAGCCATTAATCGGTCTAGTGCTCGAAACAGAGATTGCTTTGAAAACTTTTGATCTCAGAAAACGAGATGGTGGAAACTCCCGAAATTCTAGTTTGTATCCTATAGATACCATGGAGATGACCCATCTGTCCTGATTTCCTCTTGCCAGACTTCTGAGTATTGCAGAAGTCTCTCCCCCCCCCCCCCCTACAATGGCGAGGGGGGGGGGACGCCTCTTCATAATGAGGCTTTAGAATTCTGCTTTTCAGATTTCCGGCCCCAGGTCTTCTTCTGGGCCTGGGCCTGACCCTGAGGCTTTCCTCTAGAGTCTGACGGTGGAGGCCGTCACCACTGCCTAGAGGTGGATGCCCCTGGCGCAGGGGAAAGGATCATTTTGAAGGACATTTATATTTTCTTTTGACTGGCAAAAGAGTACTCTTCCCCCTTGAATTGTTTGGATGTATTTGTCAAAATCACCCCCAAATAGTCGATCCCCATGAAAAGGGAAACTAGTCAGAAGCCTTTTGCAAGGTGCTTCGGCTGACCAATCTTTTAAACACAGGGTCCTATGCATGTGTACTAGCACAAGTGCACGGCGGGACGCCTGGTTAATAGAGTCTTCCATGGAATCTATGCCAAAACATAGCGCCCTTTGTAGTTCAGCCAAATCGCGGGCAGAATGTGAGGCTGAAAAAGGTTCATCTACCGTTGTTTCCTCTGCAGAGGAGTAATCGGTTTGCCTTTCCTCCTGATCGCCTGAGGGTAACACCTCGTCCTCTACCCACTGTTCCCCTGGTAAGAGGTCTGAGGTGGGGGAGGGGGATCTAACACGCTTCCTATCCTTTTGGATAGGGATACGATTTTTATTTTATTAAGTCGCTAATCTTCCTTCTAGGCCCTGCAGGGCGGAGGAAAACGCATCTTCAGTCACATATACAGGGGCTGAGATGTGAGAAGCAGCTGCACCACCAATTGGTCCCAATGACTCATGCCATATCTGGTATCTCAGGAGAGAATGACAGCGTGGAGGCACGAGTTCCCAGCGCCTGGGGGTGGAATTTTTGGTGCCTTTGTGGTGTCTTTTTTTGGGAGCCATAGTGCTGTGCACAAGTAAATGCTGTGGCACTAAGTAAATGCACACTATAGTCTAGCAAAATGCAATGCTAATAAAGTTCAGCTTTAGTGTTGTAAATGTTATTTCCTGTACTGGAAATACCTGCATCAACCTTACTTGCCCCCAGCGCTCCTATGTCCTGTGTGTCCGACTCTAGCTGTTAGTTGTGAGTGTCTGTCTCTTGTCCCCAGCGCCCCCTCCGTCATTCACACACGTTCCCCCCCCCCTCTGTATAATTAGCCCTAGTTCGCACACGCGCTGACGGCATTTGCTATGTTCCTTGAGCGAGAGGGGAGGTAAGGGAGGGCTGGGAGGCGCCACACCCCGCGAGGGGGGGGGGGGGTTACAGGCTACAGTTGTACCTCCCTTCCCCCAGGGGGAACTGTTCTGGATGAGGAATCCCCCCTGGCTTGCTGAGACGACACACATGCTGTTTAGCTGGGACTTCTGAGACTTTCCTCGGCCGCCTGGGGCTCTCCCTCCTCATTGGCTGGGGCACAGCTGCTGCGCCATTGGCTCCCGTGGCTGTCAATCAAAATCAGTTATCCAATCTGGGGAGAGAGGGGGCGGGGCCGAACGGCAGCTGCATGTCTAAATGAACACACAGGACCGCAGCTCTTCTCGGGTCCCTCTTCTGTGATCCTGGCCCCTCCCTCCTGACGAGTGCCCCCCATAGACCAGCAGTTTGCTCTGGGGGCACTCATCAGGAGGGAGGGGCCAGGATCACAGAAGAGGAGGATCCGGGCTGCTCTGTGCAAAACCAACTGCACAGAGCAGGTAAGTATGACAGATTTTTTTTTTTTTTTTTTCTTTTAAAAAGCGAGACTTTACAATCACTTTAAGGTAAAAAAAAAAATGTTTAGGCTTTAGAACGTCTTTAACAGACAGGCTTCTAGACAAAACTTACCCAATTAAAAAAAAAAAAAGAATTTTTTTTTTTTTTTTTGTGGTATTATTATTATTATTATTATTATTATTATTCTCCATTACTGATCATATTTATCTGTGTTATCATAGGAAGAAAAACCGGGAGAGCCACAATGAGGGTGAGTGTAATCTACAGAATGCTTTTGTTCTTTTGGAACTTTGGTGTCCTCACCAAAAATCCTGTTGGATACATTTATGATTCCCACCCTGAAGTGACTCGGTGGCAGGTTCTGCAGATCCTCATGGGATGACGGGTAGCAGCTGTTTTAGTGTAAATTATGTTGACCCCCCACCCCCCCCCCCCCCCACCCCCACCCATGAGCCAAATGGAAGTCAAAGATTCTACCTATTACCATGTGTCATGTGACACTACCCAAAATAAGTTTTTGATATATATATATATTTTTTTTTTTGTCAGATTTAATAACCACTTTTTTTAACTATATAAAGCAGGGGTCTCCAAACTATCTAAACAAAGGGTCAGGTAATTGTCCTTCAGACTTTAGGTGGGGGGGACGACTGTGGCCAGCATGAGTGGAAGTTTTCTCGGCATCAGTAGGAGTAAACATGGCTACGTTTGGTATTGGGGGAGGAATAGTGCCCCATCATTGGTATCAGTGGAAGGAATAGTGCCCCATCATTGGTGTCAGTGGAAGGAATAGTGCCCCATCATTGGTGTCAGTGGAAGGAATAGTGCCCCATCATTGGTGTCAGTGGGAGGAATAGTGCCCCATCATTGGTGTCAGTGGGAGGAATAGTGCCCCATCATTGGTGTCAGTGGGAGGAATAGTGCCCCATCATTGGTGTCAGTGGGAGGAATAGTGCCCCATCATTGGTGTCAGTGGGAGGAATAGTGCCCCATCATTGGTGTCAGTGGGAGGAATAGTGCCCCATCATTGGTGTCAGTGGGAGGAATAGTGCCCCATCATTGGTGTCAGTGGGAGGAATAGTGCCCCATCATTGGTGTCAGTGGGAGGAATAGTGCCCCATCATTGGTGTCAGTGGGAGGAATAGTGCCCCATCATTGGTGTCAGTGGGAGGAATAGTGCCCCATCATTGGTGTCAGTGGGAAGAATAGTGCCCCATCATTGGTGTCAGTGGGAAGAATAGTGCCCCATCATTGGTGTCAGTGGGAAGAATAGTGCCCCATCATTGGTGTCAGTGGGAAGAATAGTGCCCCATCATTGGTGTCAGTGGGAGGAATAGTGCCCCATCATTGGTATCAGTGGGGGGGATAGTGCCCCATCATTGGTGTCAGTAAGAGGAACAGTGCCCCATCATTAGTGTCAGTGGGAGGAATAGTGCTCCATCATTGGTGTCAGTGGGAGGAATAGTGCCCCATCATTGGTGTCAGTGGGGGGAATAGTGCCCCATCATTGGTGTCAGCAAGAGAAACAGTGCCCCATCATTGGTGTCAGTGGGAGGAACAGTGCCCCATCATTGGTGTCAGCGGGAGGAACAGTGCCCCATCATTGGTGTCAGCAAGAGGAACAGTGCCCCATCATTGGTGTCAGTGGGAGAAACAGTGCCCCATCATTGGTGTCAGTGGGAGGAACAGTGCCCCATCATTGGTGTCAGTGGGGGGAACAGTGCCCCATCATTGGTGTCAGTGGGAGGAACAGTGCCCCATCATTGGTGTCAGTGGGAGGAACAGTGCCCCATCATTGGTGTCAGTGGGAGGAACAGTGCCCCATCATTGGTGTCAGTGGGGGGAACAGTGCCCCATCATTGGTGTCAGTGGGGGGAACAGTGCCCCATCATTGGTGTCAGTGGGGGGAACAGTGCCCCATCATTGGTGTCAGTGGGGGGAACAGTGCCCCATCATTGGTGTCAGTAAGAGGAACAGTGCCCCATCATTGGTGTCAGTGGGAGGAACAGTGCCCCATCATTGGTGTCAGTGGGAGGAACAGTGCCCCATCATTGGTGTCAGTGGGAGGAATAGTGCCCCATCATTGGTGTCAGTGGGAGGAACAGTGCCCCATCACTGGTGTCAGTGGGAGGAACAGTGCCCCATCATTGGTGTCAGTGGGAGGAATAGTGCCCCATCATTGGTGTCAGTGGGAGGAATAGTGCCCCATCATTGGTGTCAGTGTGAGGAATAGTGCCCCATCATTGGTATCAGTGGGAGGAATAGTGCCCCATCATTGGTGTCAGTGGGAGGAATAGTGCCCCATCATTGGTGTCAGTGGGAGGAATAGTGCCCCATCATTGGTATCAGTGGGAGGAATAGTGCCCCATCATTGGTGTCAGTGGGAGGAATAGTGCCCCATCATTGGTGTCAGTGGGAGGAATAGTGCCCCATCATTGGTGTCAGTGGGAGGAATAGTGCCCCATCATTGGTGTCAGTGGTGAAAGTGGTACTGAACACAAACTGTTTAATTTACATTCTCCCTTCTATTTTTGTGGATGACGGCACTGTAATTATGTTAATAAAAAAAAAATCTAAGTACCTTTTTTCTATGTGATGTACAGCTGTCACATGACCCAGCTCTCTCCCAGGCTGTCTGCAGGGAAACATAAGCAGGAGGACCTGCTCCTGGTCACATGTTTAAAATAAAAGAAAGCAGCCTCTGGAATACAGAGTGAAAATAAATAATATCAATAAGCTTTTTTTCAATTGGCATACAAATATATATTCTAAATCCATTTTTTATTATTTTTTTGGCAATAACATTGTTTGGAGCCGATTTCTGCCAGTCGCAAGGTGTCCTGCCCCTCCAGCCTGTGTCTTAGAATAAGAGGGAGGTGAAGCCTCCGTCAACTTACATGTATTATCCCGCCCTCATTGTGTTTAGCTGGTTAGTGGGCATGGAGGAAGAGGGAGGGAGTGGGCTGTCATTGAACACTGTGTATACGCCCTACATGGGCGACTCTCTATAGTCACATGGGCTGCTCAGATGTGATAGGCAGGAGATGTGAGTTTAGTGACACTTTAAAGTAGAATTCCAGGTTAAACCTGACTAGCCTTAAAAAATCTCTCCCCCCCCCAACACCTATGCTGACTAACCTGTGTAGAAAAAAAAAAAGAAAAAAGTTGCACATACCTATTCTCGTCTGGCTCCGGTCCGGTCATTTGACCCCCAGTGTTAGTCAGCCAACAAAACCAGAACTGGATTTTAAAGTGGAACGTGCAATAAATTTTCTAGCTCTAAACAGTGGTCTTTTGAGGAAATCTGGTTAAAAACGTATTTGGATTGGGAAGAAGACCAAGCAGCCCAAGGCTTGGGGTCTAGTTGGAGACGGGAGCCCACCCGGTCGTGTAAAAATGTATATTTTTGACCAAAAGGCCTGTATTGCCGGGCACCTCCAAATGGGAAGTTCCACTTCAATGATTCTTTTTCTTCTAACTTTTTTTTTTTTCTTTTTCTTATATCATTAGTGGAGAGACATAGGAAGAAGAAGATCAACTCAGGAATCAACCGGATCGGGGATCTAATCCCATGTTCTCCAGCACTAAAACAGGTATATTTTTTGTCTGTTCGAGCCATCCTTGTTTGTCGGGGCGAATGGGTGGCCCTCCAAGAGGTCTGAACCTTAAAGCAACCTTTTTTGGTACCAGGCACCAGCTGTGTGGAAGACTATTTTTCCACGGACCGGGGTGGGGGTGGGGAACTGGGGTGGGACGGGATATTGCCTGCCACCAGATGCAGTCACTTGCCACTCGGTGATAGTGTTTTAGGCTCTATTCACACTTCAAAGTTGTGCCGACTTTGATGCAGATTTGGATGGGTGCAACTTGGATACTACTTTGGCTTTGACCAGTGAAAATGGACAACTGTTGCATTGTATAACATTCAGGTAGGACTTTCATGAAACTTTTGAGGGTTAACATTGAAGTCTCTGGCCCTCAAGTTGCAAGTCAGACCAAGGTAGTGCATTAACTACTTTGCATTCACTGCAACTTTAATTCTCACATACACTATGTTACGAAAAGTATTGGGACACCTGCCTTTACACACACATGGACTTTAATGGCATCCCAGTCTTAGTCTGTAGGGTTCAATATTGAGTTGGCCCACCCTTTGCAGCTATAACAGCTTCAACTCTTATGGGAGGACTTTCCACAAGGTTTAGGAGTGTGTCTATGGGAATGTTTGACCGTTCTTCCAGAAGAGCATTTGTGAGGTCAGGCGCTGTTGTTGGACGAGAAGGCCTGGCTCATAGTCTCTACTCTAATTCATCCCTAAGATGTTCTATCGGGATGAGGTCAGGACTCTGTGCAGGCCAGTCAAGTTCCTCCACCCCAAACTCGCTCATCCATGTCCTTATGGACCTTGCTTTGTGCACTGGTGTGCAGTCATGTTGGAACAGGAAGGGGTCATCCCCAAATTGTTCCCACAAAATTGGGAGCATAAAATTGTCCAAAATGTCTTGGAAGGTTGATGCCTTAAGAGTTCCCTTCACTGGAACTAAGGGGCCAATCTCAACCCCTGAAAAACAACCCCCACACCATAATCCCCCCTCCACCAAATGATTTGGACCATCACAACAGGAAATGCTGGATACGGGTGTAACATGTAACTCTTTATGAAAAGTGAACTTAGCATTTCAAGTGTTAATAAACCCTTTTATTTTTTTTTTATTTTTTTACATTAAAATAACAAACTTGTTATACATGGTGTAGGGGGCTCTGAATAAAAGGACTGGCCAGAGGCAATGTCCTCAATGTGGGATAGATATCATTCAGGCAGGGTGGGGTCTTGGAACACTTGGGCACCACTTCTTGAGAGAAGCAATCTCTAGTGAAGATAAGCCAAAACAAAAAAAAGGAGCCTCTAAGTGCAGCAGTACAAGACTTTAATAGCCCAAAAGGGGTTAAAAACACTTACTAGACATAAGAAAATAAAGGGCTCATCATGGTGAGTAAATGGGATGGTGGTCCAGTGTCAGGGTGGTCCTGATTGGGTAGTTCTGGAGGTTGTCCAGTGTGCAGCAGGGGTTCCAGCCGACCAGCAGAGGGAAGCCGCAGTGGATGGAGGCACCAGAAGGATCAGCGTGGAACACTGTGTAATGGCTTTGCACAGAGCAGCCCCGATCCTCTTCTCACGTCCCATGCCAGCGCTCCTTACTCCTCCCTCCTCCCGGGTGCCCCCCACAGCAAGCGGCTTTCTATGGGGGCACCCAATCTCATACGCTCCTGAGGCGTGACTTTGTGTGTCCATTCACACAGAGCCGCGGCTCTGCCCTGCCTCCTCCATCTCCTGATTGGATTACTGGCTGTGATTGACAGCAGCAGGATCCAATGGCTCCCATTGTTGCCAAGAGCCAATTAGGAGTGCGAGTCCCTGGAGAGCCAAGGTTCTCGTGGACATTTCTGGAATGGAGATGGGGCTCAGGTAAGTATTAGGGGGCCTGCTGCGCACAGAAGGTTTTTTTACCTTCATGCATAGAATGCAACCTTGGGCCTTTACAACCACTTTAAACGTCAACATAGGCAAAGTATTCAAAGGTGAAGAAGCTGCATACTCTGATTAAATTAGCTGCTGAAAGCGCTTAAAAACTGAGGATTTAATATGGCTTCTAAGAATTCTTTTTGGAATATTATTCTTTTACAGCTTAGCTGGCTATGCATTGACATACCGCAGCCAGAAATCTTAAAGCAAATCTGTGACTTGTCCATGCAGGACTAGGTTTTCTGCTGGGGAAAGTCACTAATTGACCTTCCCTTGCCATTGTTTTCAACCTCCAGGTCGGGCTCGGCCGGGGTGTAGGGCCGCGCAAGTGACAGGATCAGAGAGCGGACTTACCAGCGGACTCGCTCCGCAGACCTCATGCCTGGCGCCTCGCCTGCTGACCTCATGCCTGGCGCCTCGCCTGCTGACCTCATGCCTGGCGCCTCGCCTGCTGACCTCATGCCTGGCGCCTTGTCTGCTGACCTCATGCCTGGCGCCTCGCCTGCTGACCTCATGCCTGGCGCCTCGCCTGCTGACCTCATGCCTGGCGCCTCGCCTGCTGACCTCATGCCTGGCGCCTCGTCTGCTGACCTCATGCCTGGCGCCTCGTCTGCTGACCTCATGCCTGGCGCCTCGTCTGCTGACCTCATGCCTGGCGCCTCGTCTGCTGACCTCATGCCTGGCGCCTCCTCCGCCGACCTCATGCCCGCCTCCCCTCCGCCGCCTCGTGTTCCCCCTGACAGGCTAACGGGGAAGTCAGCGGGCCGTGGCTGCGTCCCCTAGGCAGCAGTGCGCCCTGGGCGACTGCCTAGTTCGCCTAGCGGGAGCGCCGGCCCTGGCTGTCACATGGGAAACATCCTTCAGCCTTGCGAAAGCGCTAACGTTAGCACCTCCAGAGCTTAACAGGGCTTCTTTACTCTCAGAACAGCAGGCAAGTGAAGGAGAGGTTGTTCTGTGCAAGAGATTTGCTTTAATTCAGACGTGCCGAGTATTAGTCTGTAATATTTGCCTTTTTTATTCTTATGCTTTAGCTGTTACATTTGTGAGAAATTGTTTCCTTTTTTAGTCTATTAAAATAAACTATTTGATTATTGAGGAAAAAAGTTCATCATGGAGGAATTCATACAAGGAAAGGAACTGTCCATGGGACAGCAGTCAGTTATTTTAATTGCTGATTTATGCACAATTCGATGTATTTAATGATTGTCTGTATTTTGCATCAATATTTTAATATTTATATATTGATTAAAATTTATATAGAATGTTTTATATTGAAGGTTTTTTTTTTTTTTGTTTTAATTTTTTTGTAAGTCCAATTGGCAGTCTCTCTTTTCTTGTGTGAAGTAGTATTTAGGGAATGAGCTACACCTCACTTTTGCACATAAGCCAGCACTTTATTTGGTTCATCATTTAGGAAAATGTTGTTTTTACATCCATCTTCTCATTTTCTATTTTTCTTTTTTATCTTCAGAGTAAGAACATGATCCTGGATCAGGCCCACAAGTACATCACCGAGCTCAAGCGCCAGAATGACGAACTCTTGCTCAATGCAGGCGACCAGGAACAAGGTGAGGCCTTGCAGACAGGAGGAGCCACGTCTATTTTTCTATTTTATTTTGCAAAGTTGGAGAGCAACACTGTCTGTGTCTATGAACACAGGCAGCGTAGCTCAGGAGTGAGCTTGCAGATGGTACCACATGGGAAGCTGCTTCCTATAGGGCACCACTGACAAGAGAGGAGCCGAGAGCGCTGGCGGGGGACACAGGAAGAGGAAGATCGGGTCTGCGCTGTCCAAAACCATTGCACATAGCAGGTAAGTATGACATGTTTGTTGTTTAAAAAAAAAAAAATTGACTTTACAATCAGTTCATGCAATTAGCAAGCCCCATCCCTCCCTTATCAGTAAGACATGTTATGTTGGAGTCTTCTGGGACCAGCAGATGGTGCTTTAAAATATGTGTGACCTTCTATAAAGAAAAACACTCGCAATCATTTTATTGTCCGATAAAGCTTGGTCATAATATTTAAAAAAAAAAAAAAAAACTGTTCCGATTCCTTCTCTTTTTTTCGTTTTTTTTTTTTTTTTTTTTTTTTTTTTTACAGTTGTGACAATTTAAGATTTGAGTATTGCCACTGCTTCTTTGTCCAAGGCAATAGGCTGGTAGGTGACACCGCTCTATTCATTAACTCCAGTAGAAAGAAGTGGTGTCACCCTCCTAGTTGCCAAGGCCGTATTAATGACAAAAGCGGCTGGACAGAATTACGAAGTTTATTTTATTCAGCTTCAATATGCAGCAATTCTTAACACTTACAACTGCTTGTTATTTTATTGTTACAAAATATGTGTGTATATGTGCTGTATTGTATTGTGAATGTTTTGTCTGCCCTCATGTTCTAAAACGCTACACAAATTGTCAGTGCTACAGTGCCTTGAAAAAGTATTCATACCCCTTGAAATTTTCCACATTTTGTCATGTTACAACCAAAAACGTAAATGTATTTTATTGGGATTTTATGTGATAGACCAACACAAAGTGTCACATAATTGTGAAGTGGAAGGAAAATGATAAATGGTTTTCAATTTTTTTTACAAATACATGAAAAGTGTGGGGGGTACATTTGTATGGCGCCCCCCTGAGTCAATACTTTGTAGAACCGCCTTTCACTGCAATTACAGCTGCAAGTCTTTTTTGGGGATGTCTCTACCAGCTTTGCACATCTAGAGAGGGACGTTTTTGCCCATTCTTCTTTGTAAAATATCTCAAGCTCTGTCAGATTGGATGGAGAGCGTCTGTGAACAGCAATTTTCAAGTCTTGCCACAGATTCTCAATGTGATTTAGGTCTGGACTGTGACTGGGCCATTCTAACACATGAATATCCTTTGATCTAAACCATTCCATTGTAGCTCTGGCTGGATGTTTAGGGTCATTGTCCTGCTGGAAGGTGAACCTCCTCCCCAGTCTCAAGTCTTTTGCAGACTCTAATAGGTTTTCTTCTAAGATTGTTCTGTATTTGGCTCCATCCATCTTCTCATCAACTCTGACCAGATTTCCTGTCCCTGCTGAAAAAAAGCATCCCCACAACATGATGCTGCCACCACCATGTTTCACGGTGGGGATGGTGTGTTCAGGGTGATGTGCAGTGTTCGTTTTCCGCCACACATGACGTTTTGCTTTTTAAGGCCAAAAAGTTAAATTTTGGTCTCATCTGACCAGATCACCTTCTTCCACATGTTTGTTGTGTCCCCCACATGGCTTCTCGTAAACTGCAAACAGGACTGCTTATGTCTTTCTTTCACCAATGTCTTTCTTCTTGTCACTCTTCCATAAAGGTCAGATTTGTGGAGAACACGACTAATAGTTGTCCTGTGGACAGATTCTCCCACCTGAGCTGTGGATCTCTGCAGCTCCTCCAGAGTTACCATGGACCTCTTGGCTCTTCTCTGATTAATGCTCTCCTTGCCCGGCCTGTCAGTTTAGGTGGACGGCCATGTCTTGGTAGGTTTGCAGTTGTGCCATACTCTTTCCATTTTCGGATGATGGATTGAACAGAGCTCTGTGAGATGTTCAAAGCTTTGGATATTTTTTATAACCTAACCCTGCTTTATACTTCTCCACAACTTTATCCCTGACCTGTCTGGTGTGTTCCTTGGCCTTCATGATGCTGTTTGTTCACTAAGGTTCTCTAACAAACCTCTGAGGGCTTCACAGAACAGCTGTATTTATACTGAGATTAAATTACACACAGGTGGACTCTATTTACTAATTAGGTGACTTCTGAAGGCAATTGGTTCCACTAGATTTTAGTTAGGGGTATCAGAGTAAAGGGGGCTGAATACAAATGCCCCCCACACTTTTCACATATTTGTAAAAAAATGTTGAAAACCATTTATCATTTTCCTTCCACTTCACAATTATGAGGCACTTTGTGTTGGTCTTTTACATAAAATCCCAATAAAATACATTTACGTTTTTTGGGTTGTAACATGACAAAATGTGGAAAATTTCAGGGAGTATGAATTCTGTATAATAATATTAATTACTTTATCTTCTGTTTTGTCTGTCAGTGTTTTCTTTTTTTTCTGTGTGTTGCCTTTTTTAACAGTTTCTTCCTCCCGTTCCACAGCCCGTGAAATACGAAAGCTCAGAAGAGACCTGGCGGACATTCAGAAGGAGAACGCGCGCTACATAGAACTTTTGAAGAGCAATGACATCTGTCTGTATGATGACCCAACGCTACACTGGAAAGGGAACTCCAGGCGCGCAAAGACCTCTCTGATCGCTCCGGCCGACCAGAAACTCCCACTCTGCCTGAACAGTAACCAGCTGGCTTCTTCTAACCAAGGTAGCGCCGTGCAGGGAATCACTTTCAACGTGGGGCAGAGCCTTCAGAAACAGACAGCCAATGTTGTGCCGGTGCAAAGAACTTGCAATTTGGTAACGCCGGTGTCCATTTCTGGTGTGTTTCCACTGGACAAAGCTTGGCAGCAAAATGCAACCTCTGCAACGACGACGAGCCAGCAAGTTTCTTTGTGTCTTCCTGTCACCACGTCGGCTCCTACCGCAACGGACCTTGCCTCATCAAAAGGCACTCAAACTGTCTTATTTCATACAAACTCTTTAGCTAATTTTCCTCTGCCACCCTGCTCGGCAGGCTCACAGCTTTATTCTTCCAGCCAGCCGGCACAGCTAGAAGGCTTAAGGGGGAAACCCATGGACTCCGCAGCAACCCTGACTGTGACCACCTTCAGTAATCTTCCATCCCAGCCATCTCTCTTGGTTTCTCAAGCTGTCATGAGTCTTCAGGAGTCTCCAAACTCGATCCACGGAAAAATATCAGGAGCTGCTGAAACTGTTAAAGACTTGGTTAAGGAGATTTTTCCCAGTGTTCATATTGAATCAAGCCCAGAGGTGGTGGTCACTTCGAGAGATTTAAACCCCTTGGTTGAAGTTCACACAGCTTCTGCTGGGCCCTCTTGTCTGGAGAGCAGCTGGTCCCTTTCTAACACCTTGCCAGAGCTAAAAAGCATTGGCAGCTTAACAAGAATCCCCTCAGATGGAAATACACAAACTACCTGGACCACTTTGCAGCTTGCAGGGAACACCGTGCAGCCGTTAATTCAATCTTCCTCCTGCGCAGCGTCAACTCTATTGGTTGAGCAGGTGGTGGCATCTAAAGACCAGGTTAATCCGCAAATGTCAGCTTGTGTAAACATAAGTAACATAGTAGCCTCAGAAAATAGGACTGGTGAGCCAGTAATGGTGCAAATGCCTTCTTGTCAACCTGTCACAGTCCAACCCTTTAAGTCACCACCACAGCCACAAAGCACAGCCAATATTCTTCCACTTAATCAGCCGATGCAAGTAATTCAGGTGGCCCAGCCATTTGGTGCAGCTCTAAATCCAGTTCCAGCTAATCAGAACATTATATTGCTTCAGCCTCCAGCACCGGCTCCTTGTCCACCTCTTCCTAAACCAACGGTGGGCCAACAAATTGTTATAATCCAGGCAGCGCCTAACCAGAATCCCATACCCCTGGTGTCTGCACAGCCCTCACCCTCAGTGGTGATGCCTATAAATGCGCCCAATCCCGTAGTTTGTCCAGCAAACCCGGTGCAAAGTATAGTTGCTCCACAGACATTTGGGGCTAAGCATCTTGTGCACATATTGCCCAGACCTGCACCTGTACAGCCTTCAGGTTCCACCCAGCATGTGTCAGCGTCTACTACCGTCTCAAACCAACAGCCCCCCACAATTTCCTTGAATGGTCAGTTGTTTGCACTGCAGCCAGTGACTCCTTCAGCTGGCTCCTCAAGCCAAGCTCCAATGCAAATTATCCAGCCCACAACCAGCGAAGATCCCAACACAAATGTAGCCCTTAACACCTTTGGTGCATTGGCCACCCTTAGCCAGAGCATATCTCAAATGGGTGGACAGAACTGTGTTCAGTTTACTCTGAACCCCTCCGTTGCATCTTCTTTAGCAGCCAGTAACCTACCAGTAAACTGTGCTTCTGTGCCTGTGTCCAGTGTGACAACAGTACCTGCTGAAACGTCTGTTGTACCAGTTGCTTCTGTACTGGCAAAGCCTTTATCTGTCAAACCAGTTAGTGGCACTCCACCCACTTCAAAGCCAAAGAAGACCCTCAAGAAGCCGGCTGTTAAGAAGGGAGGTCCCTTGCGAAAAGACACCCCAACAGTCATACCTGATGATTCATCAGAAGCTTCAAAAACTCAGGCCCACAGTGACGAACAGAACCAGGTGGAAAAATTGTCTGCTCTTAATATAACTCAAGAGAAAGCAAGTGCCACAGATGGCATTTCCCAAACTCAAGAGACAGAAGGTGCCGAAGCCTGTGCTTCTTTGGTACTGAATGTGGGAATGGAAGGGGACGTTCTCAGTGAATCTAAATCACATGAGCACGTTCCAGCGGAATTTTCAGCCTCTAGAGATTTTGTTGCTGAAGAGGTTTGTTCTAATCAGAATGAGAAGAGACTGCTCTCTGTTGCACAAGCCTCAACTAAGGCTGAGGTTGTGGCAGCCATGCTCCCCTTAAAAGAGCAATCTGTTCAGGATTCTCTTCCGGTTGACCAGTCTGTAGTGACTATTGCTGAACATTCAAATTCGGCTTCCAAAGATTGTCTAATTCAAGGGGATACTGCAGACTTAACCACTGCTGACTTGTTGGATGTGCAGATTTTATCAGATGATCCGAATGTCAGATCTCCTGAAAAAGCCACCACAGATGTCTCCGACAGCTCTAAATCATTGTACAATGAAACCAAGTCAAATGATGCCTTGACGACTGATTCCATAATCTTGGCCACTTCAGTTGTCCACATTGCCCAGAACCAGTCTAGTACATCTGAACATGAAGTTGTTAGTTCGTGTGCTAATAATCGACAGACTGATTCTCCTATGTCTAATAGTTCTGTAAGCAGTCGAAATTTTACTGTTGCCTCAATGTTGCCAGATACCAGTAGACAGGACACCACTAACTCCATTTCCTCTGTTCCACCTTTTAATGGATGTGGTTTTTCTGAGCAAAATGAAATCGTTGCAACTGCAGCAAGAACTATATTTGATCCAGAAAATATTACCAAGGAAAAGAACAGAACACAAGCACAAGTTGGAGAAGCTCTTTCTAAAAACATAGAAATAGTATTGCCAGGGGAATGTCACCTCCCGTTTAAGCCGCATTCAGCCAAAGAAGGAACCTCTGGGCTCCCATCCATATCGCACTCCTTCAGTACTTCAGACACCAATACTCCATCAACCTCAAATCGGTTGGTGGATAAAACTCATTGTACCCTAGGGATGAATAGCGCTAATCTCTCTCTGCAAATTTCAACGTCTCAGTCTCAAAGCGCGACCAGTTTGAGCATCAATAATTTGATACACCAACGTGGGATAACGCACTCTGTTGCAAACTCTGCAAATGTTTCTCAGGCATCGGAGCATTTGCATCTGACTACGTCTATTAATTCGTTAGTGCCCTCAAGCAGTTACCAAGGGCATTCTGCAGGGACGATGGTCTTATCTGAGTACCACCAAGAAGAACTGAATTCTTTGAAGACTAGAGTCATGCAGGTCCCCTCAACCACAGATTCCCTTTTAAAGCAAAACTTAGACGTTCGGAAAGAATCTACAAAGCGCACTGCGCATGGGGATGAGTTACTGTCAGCTGCCAAGAGGCAAAAGCACTTTCAAGGCCCCATGAGAATTGAAAGGATTCAACCATCTGACGGTGTAGGAGAACGGCATGAAATGTTGGGTGGTCCATTACCTTCCGACTCATCCTCTTTGTCTGGACGTATTCAGAATCACGGAGAGGGAATTTCTAGTCTATTCCCAGGAAATAACAACTTTGTTACCCCACATCTAAGGCAAAGTGACATGCGTTGCAATTCTCAGCCGCCAGTCTCTGAGCAGAGTCAGATGGGGAATCCGCACCTTCAGCCTTTGCAACAACACCAGCAGGCGACACTTCTTCATAACAGCAATCCTTACATAAAGCAGCAACAAACTGGACACATGCGGGAACAGCATCACTTGTACCAACAGCAGCAGCAACAGCACCATGTTTCACTTGCAGACAGCTCTGTTCGTTCTCAGTCCCACAATGTACAGCAGCAAAGAATGATACAGCAGGATGTTCAGATGCAAAAGAAACGAGCCCCAATTCAAGGTGCCCAGGTGGGAAGATTGTCCCTACACCAGAAACAGATGCCTGAGCAAAACAGACAAAACACAGCTCAAGCACACCCACACCACCAACAGATCCAGCAGCAGATGCCAGCTCATTTTGGGTCCACACAGGCAGAAAAATCCTGTGAAAATAATACATCAGCCCGAGGTCTTCACAGTTCTCATCAACAAAGCCATATGAGTCAGGACATTCGTCATCAGCATCAACAGGATATCAACAATAGGGCACAGGCGTCTGTGGTATCTTCAGAACATCTGCCAAGTCTTGGCCAAGTCCAGAGACTTGTAACCTCCAGAAGTTTAGAGCAACAGTTGGTGTCCCAGCCCAGTGTTGTGTCCCAGACTACAAACCTGAACATGAGTACATCCCATCGGCAAGAACGAAATCGAGTTTCAAGCTACTCAGCAGAGGCACTTATTGGTAAGAGCACTTCAAACTCTGAGCAGAGAGCAGGAATTTCGGTCCAAGCTTCTAGGGTATCCGAGCAAATGGAAATGAGAAAGTATTTAGATGCTTCTAGGAATAAAGTTATGTCAACTCACAATATTCAAAGCCGGATGACCATAGAGCATTCTGTGAATACAGATTCCCAGAGACTTGCTGACTGTCAAACCTTTAAGCCAAGTGGTTTGAACCAGCAGCAGCAACAGCCAGCTTCCTTTGATGTCCAGACGTCAAGAAACAATGATGGTGGCACCACAGCCAATATGAGAAGTCTGCAATCCCAGGCCTACAGGCTTAATCAGAATCTCAATTCAGCGATGGATCGGCAAAAGCATATGCCATACCAGACTGTACAAGAGGTCCCTGTCTCCAATACTCTTCAGATTCGAGATAATGAAAATGCTTGCCATCAAAGCTTTATGCAGAGCCTTTTAGCCCCACATATTGGAGAGCAAGTTGGTTCAGGTCAGCGGGCAATATCGGGTCCTCAACGTCCACAGTACAACTCTTCCTCTAACCTTGAATTTGGATGCCCGCCGGCTCGTGATGCTCTCCACTTAAGGAGAGATAGTGAAGTCCAGAACAGGGAAAGCTGTGACTTGGTCATGGGACAGGTCACTTCGAGAAATAATTCTTTAAATATTCCTTTCTCCAGCTCTTCTGGAGATATACAGGGAAGGAACACCAGCCCTCACACTACAAACCAGAGGTCCAATTCGATTAGGCAAGTTGACAGTCAAGGTGCCAAGAACCAGCTTAATATCCAAGTGTCTATTAACATGCATGGAGTGGTTCACCCACCCATTCCCCACCAATCTATTTCCCATGGAAATGTGGATCAACGGCAAACAGTGAGGCAAGTCAACCCTCCAGTTCCTCAGCGCTCAAGGCATCCTTTACAGGAGGAACCAGATTCGAAAGCCCGACAGTCTGAAAGGAGCAGGTCTGGGAGCCAAAGACATGGCAATATGTTTGACCCGGCCTTGCCTCACCTTCCTCTGGGTGGTCCCAGCAGCATGATTCTTGGGCGCCAGCAACCTGTTACAGAAAAAAGGCCTGGTATTGTTCGCTTCATGCCAGACACCCCTCAAGTGCCCACTGACAATTCAGGCCATGATCAACACACTTTAACCCAAAACTTTCCTTTTCCTTTCATACCAGAAGGTACAATGAACCCACCGATAAATGCAAATGCCTCTTTTATTCCTCCAGTCACCCAGGCCACTGCCACCCGGACTTCTGCTCTCATTCCTGTTGACCCACAGAACACATTGCCATCATTCTATCCACCATATTCACCAGCTCACCCAAGCCTGTCTAATGACCTCACATTGCCATATTTCTCTAACCAGATGTTCGCCAATCCCAACACAGAAAAGACCAACAGTACAGGCCTGAACAACCGGTTTGGTTCCATATTGTCCCCACCTCGACCTGTTGGCTTTTCCCAAACCACGTTTCCCCTCCTCCCGGACATGCCTCCAATGCACATGGCCAACCCCTCACACCTGTCCAACTTCAATTTGACATCCCTTTTCCCGGAGATCGCCACTGCTCTTCCCCCTGATGGTTCTGCCATGTCTCCTTTACTGTCCATATCGCACCCCTCAGCTTCGGACTCCTCTAAGCAGACATCAAATCGGCCTGCACACAACATAAGCCATATACTGGGTCATGACTCAAGTTCAGCTGTTTAATGTTGAGCAGATCAAGTTTGCAGATCTAGTGCAGAATGGATCAATTTTTATTTGTACTTGTGTTGTCTTTTTGAAGCTGATGTCTTTGGGTTTCTTGTCAACTGTTTTCTAAATGTTTCTCACTTGAGGTTTAAAGTAAAACTGTGGCCAGGCTATGGACAGTCAAATATTTACATATTATTAACGAGCAGTAAATACGTTTTAAAGTAAATCTAAATCAGGGGTGTCAAACTCCATTTCTTTGCCAGCCACATTGGCATTATGGTTGCCCTCACAGGGTCGCTTTTATCTGTAAGACTAGATGTGCAGAAAAATCAGATGTCAAGATCTCCTCACCTTCAGAACTAAAAAGTCCTCCACCCTCCCTTATATCACAGTGGGTGCGGAGCTGGGAAGCAGCTGGGAGTGGAGATGGGACGCAAAGTGTAGGATCTGGAGGAGGACCAGAAGAGGGCTGGAGTCAGCTGAATGTTGAGACCAGGTGAGGCAGAGACAATGGGGTGCTGCAGCTTTACAGAGTGGTGCAGGACCTGTAGGAGGAGTTCTGTCCCCTCTGCTGCCAGCTGTTGGGCTAAGCCTCTCTGTGGCTGCATGGAGAAGTGTAGGATCTGGTGGAGAAATTCTGTCCTCTGCTGCTGACTGCCGAGACAAGGTGAGCTAGAGAGGAGGTGGGTGCCACAGTTACAGGAGAGGTGTGAGGGCCACATGAAATGGCCTGGTGGGCCTTCGGTTTGACACGTGATCTAAAGGTTCCCGTGTGACACTCTAAGCATGTCTCAAACCAAATTACTATGTGGTGCACAAGCTCCATAAAGGAAAAAAAAGTGTTATCTTCCCTGCAATCTGAAGTGTGCACAGTTCACTATGTAAGCTTACAGTTGAGTTTTGTCTTGACCTCAGTTCTTTAAGTTGGGCTGAACAGAACATCTCGAAAAACATTCTCAGATGTTTGCTTTTTTGAATATTGTAACTGTGGTTCTGATTGGTTTTGCTTAAGTGGAGCTCAAGCCAAGATATTTTTCTTGTTGGTGAATGGAGGCAGTTCCCCATATCCCCCCCCTCCTCTGCCAGAGCCTACTATTGGAGCCTGTGAATCCAGTGAGAAAACCTTCCTTCACCACATCTGGTCCTTTCACGACAGTCCTGCTTAGAGCGGATCAAACCAGTGAAATTCATATTGGAATATGTTTGAAGGCCCAAAGGTTTAGCTAACAGCATGGTTTCCATGGCTCAGCAGAGGGTGGTGGGGAAATTGTACTCCCGTAGCAATGGACAACTAAAACCTTGGTTGGTTCTGGTAGAACTAAATTTTAAAAAAATGTAAAAAAGAGAAAAATTTTGGGGTGAACAAGTTTTCCATATTGCTACACAAACCATTGAAATTTTTTAATATTATTGAAAAATTGCCTTGAGATTGGATCGCAGACTTCCTTTGATGGCCTTAGATTGGCTGCACCATGAGTTTAATTTTGACAGTAGGGAAGAGGGATGGCAAAATACTATATTAGAACATTAAAACAGTTCTTGTAAAAACAGAACAAAACAAAAATGTCTGTATAACCCAAGAAGTTAACCAAAAAGCCCTCCACTCAGACACAAATTATTCCACCACATATCCAAAAAAAGACATGCAAATCATTCCTTTACACATGGCTTTCTGTACATCCAATACTGTATGCAGCTATATAAACAATAAATAATTACATTTTTTTTCTCATTATTTTTGTTAATGATACTTAATTAACATTAATAATGCTTAATAACCTTTTATTAGAATAAATGGCTCTAATATTGGGCTATACCAGTGCTGACATCATCAGTGTGCGGCCGGTCTTTGTGATTTGAGTTCTGGGTGTACAGTTGTTTATCTCTGCAGAGTAATAGGATATCCTCTACAGCCGTGGCCAAAAGTTTTGAGAATGACACAAATCTTCATTTTTACAAAGTCTGCTGCTTCAGTGTTTTTAGATCCTTTTTGTCACATGTTACTGTGGAATATTGAAGTATAATTACGAGCATTTCAAAAGTGTCAAAGGCTTTTATTGACAATTCCATTAAGTCTATGCAAAGGATTTGCAGCGTTTATCCTTTATTTTTAAGACCTCTGGCCTTCGTCCTGGTATGCTGCCAATCAACTTCTGGACCACTTCCTGACTGGCCACCCATTCTTGCATAATCCATGCTTGGAGTTTGTCAGAATTTGTGTTTTTTTTTTTCGCCTCTTGAGGATTGACCACAAATTCTCAATGAGATTAAGGTCTGGGGAGTCTCCTGGCCATGGACCCAAAAGCCACTTATGACTTTTGCCTTATGGCAAGGTGCTCCATCATGCTGGAAAAGGCATTGTTCCTCACCAAACTGTTCTTGGATGGTTGGGAGAAGTTGCTCTCGGAGGATGTTATTGTACCATTCTTTGTTCATGGCTGTGTTCTTAGGCAAAATTGTGAGTGAGCCCACTCCCTTGGCTCAGAAGCAACCCCACACATGAATGGTCTCAGGATGCTTTATGGTTGGCATGACACAGGACTGATGGTAGCTCTCACCTTTTCTTCTCCGGACAAGGTTTTTTCTGTATGCCCCAAACAATCGGAAAGGGGATTCATCAGAGAAAATGAGTTTACCCCAGTCCTCCGCAGTACAGTCCCTGTACCTTTTTGCAGAATATCAGTCTGTCCCTGATGGTTTTCATGTAAACAAGTGCCTTCTTTGCTGCCCTTGTTGACACCAGGCCATCCTCCAAAAGTCTTCTCCTCACAGTGCATGCAGATGTACTCACACCTGACTGCTGCCATTCCTGAGCAAGTTCTGCACTGGTGGTGCCTCCCAGATCCCGCAGCTGAATCCACTCTAGAAGACGGTCCTGCCCGCTTGCTGGACTTGGGCGCCCTGAAGCCTTCTTCACAAATGCAGTGGAAATGTTTTTTATGGGATTAAGTTAACCGCTTCAGCCCCCGGAAGAATTTACCCCCTTCCTGACCAGAGCACTTTTTGCGATTCAGCACTGCGTCGCTTTAACTGACAATTGCGCGGCCATGCGACATTGCACCCAAACAAAATTGATGTCCCTTTTTTTTCCACAAATAGAGCTTTCTTTTGGTGGTATTTGATCACCTCTGCGGTTTTTATTTTTTGCGCTATAAACAAAAAAAAAATAGCGACAATTTTGAAAAAAACACATTTATTTTTTGCTATAATAAATATCCCCAAAAAATAATTAGAAAAACATTTTTTTTTCCCTCAGTTTAGGCCGATACGTATTCTTCTACATATTTTTGGTAAAAAAAATCGCAATAATCGATTTATTGATTGGTTTGCGCAAAAGTTATAGCGTTTACAAAATAGGGGATAGTTTTATGGCATTTTTATTAATAATTTTTTTTTTTTTTACTAGTAATGGCGGCGAGCAGCGATATTTATTTATTTTTTTTTTGTGACTGCGACATTATGGCGGGCACATCGGAAATTTTTGACACATTTTTGGGACCATTGTCATTTATACAGCAATCGGTGCTATAAAAATGCACTGATTCCTGTTTAAATGACACTGGCAGTGAAGGGGTTAAGTCAGTACTAGGGATGTGTTTTCTAACTGTAGGGGGGATGGGCTAGCTGTGACACGTCACTGATCTCTGTTCCCGATGACGGAGCAGAGATCAGTGAAACTGTCACTAGGCAGAACGGGGAGATGCTCTCCGTGAGGCGATTTGCGGGTATCCCTACGGCGATCGAGTCCGCGGGACTCGCGACCCGACTCACGGAGCTCCCGGGTGCGCACGCAATGGTACGGCGGGGAATTCAAATGGGACTTACAGGCACGCCCATTTGCCCAGCCGTGCCATTCTGCCGACGTACATCGGCGTGCGCCGGTCGGGAAGTGGCCAATTTTCATGGCAAAGAGGGACTTTGCAATTAATTGCAATTCATCTGATCACGCTTCATAACCTTCTGGAGTATATGCAAATTGCCATCATAAAAACTGAGGCAGCAGACTTTGTGAAAATTTAATAATCGTTTCAGTCTCAAAACTTTTGGCCACGGCTGTATATAGAGGAAGGAGGCCCAGGATTTGATGTTGCAGGTAGAAAGTTTGCCTATAAATAAGGCCACCCTACTTTTTAATTTCCTCTGCTAAAAACCCAATAAGCTGGTAATGTTGGCTTGCTTGGACAATACTTTTTGTCTTTTTTTTCTTTTTTGGGCATTTACAGAAAATCATGGAATTTATTCACAGATTGCATAAATTTTTTTAGAATACATCACAAAATGGTTTGTGTAGCAATTATGTATGTAGAAAAAGCACAGGTGGTGTATACATTTTTGTTTTTTGATCCACAGTGGTGTCTGGCTGTGTTGGAATCGAGGTTTAATCATGCAGGAAGTTTTAAACACACAGTAATTTATATGGCCCTTGTTGGTTTCAACACTTTTTTTGTTGGGCGTCTATGCCCCCCTTGGGCTAATGGTACCATGCTGAGTAATTGCTGTATAAGGCTTTGCAAATCCAGAACAACATACACTAAATTACCCAAAGTATTGGGTCACCTGCCTTCACACGCACATGAACGTTAATGGCATCCCAGTCTTAGTCCGTAGGGTTCAATATTGACTTGGCCCACCCTTTGCAGCTATAACAGCTTCAACTCTTCTGGGAAGGCCGTCCACAAGGTTTAGGAGTGTGTCTATGGGAATGTTTGACCATTCTTCCAGAAGCGCGTTTGTGAGGTCAGGCACTAATGCTGAACAAGAAGGCCTGGCTCAGTCTCCGCTCTAATTCATCCCAAAGATGTTCTATTGGGTTGAGGTCAGGGCTCTGTGCAGGCCAGTCAAGTTCCTCCACCCCAAACTTGCTCATCCATGTCTTTATGGACCTTGCTTTGTGTACTGGTGCGCAGTCATGTTGGAACAGGAAGGGGCCATCCCCAAACTGTTCCCACAAAGTTGGGAGCATGAAATTGTCCAAAATATCTTGGTATGCTGACACCTTAAGAGTTCCCTTCACTGGAACTAAGGAGCCAATCCCAACCCCTGAAAAACAACCCCACACCATAATCCCCCCTCCACTAAATGATTGGGACCAGTGCACAAAGCAAAGTGGATGATGCTCCTCCCTATTGGTTACTAGATAGTGCTGGTATCTCATGCATCCCACCCACAGAAAATTGGACTATGCTTCTCCCTATTGGTCAGTAGTTGGTGCTGGTATCCCCTGCATCCCACCCACAGAGATTGGACTTTGCTCCTTTCTATTGGTCACTTGACGGTGCTAGTATCCCTTGCATCCCACCCACAGAGATTGGATTATGCTCCTACCTATTGGCCACTAGATGGTGCTGGTATTGCCTGCATCCCACCCACAGATTAGGCTATGCTCCTCCCTGTTGGTTACTAGATGGTGCTGGTATGCCGTGCATTCCCACCCAGAGAGATTGGTTTATTCTCCTCCCTATTGGTCATTAGATTGTGGGTGGGATGCAGGGGGATACTAGCACAGAGATTGGACTCTGCTCCTCTCTATTGGTCACTAGATGATGCTGGTATCCTCTGCATCCCACCCACAGAGATTGAACTGTGCTTCTTCCTATCGGCCACTAGATGGTGCTCTGCATATTGCATGTAAATGATCTGTGGCAGGGTTACTGGGGATGCCAAGATTTATACAGATTTCTTCTCCCACTATTATTGATTTGAATATTCAAGACTAGCATAGATAAAATGCCTAGTGCGCTATCATTGCACATCCTTAAAGCATGGCAATGCCAGTATTGTTACCTAATTCCAGAATTATTTACCTTTCTTCTCTGTTTAGCAGTTTGCACTCCGCAATCCTGTGTTGACGGTCTAGATGTGCTACCGCAGAGCGTAGCGGAATGATCTGTACTATTTTTTACATGTTCGTGTTCATGGAGCTTGTAGATAATGTACATATGTGCAGATGACGAGGGAGACTTTCAGTCTCCTATGTACATACCTTGTATAGTTCTTTATACTTTTCTTTTCTTTTTTTTTTTTTTTTTTTTTTTTTTTTTAGAACACCCCCCTCTTGGAGTTTAAGTGGGCCGCCACCTGACTGGTGGGGGGGGGGGTGATCCAGGCCGCCACCTGATTGGGGGGGGGTGATCCAGGCCGCCACCTGATTGGGGGGGTGATGCAGGCCGCCACCTGATTGGGGGGGTGATGCAGGCCGCCACCTGATTGGGGGGGTGATGCAGGCCGCCACCTGATTGGGGGGGTGATGCAGGCTGCCACCTGATGGGGGGGGGGGGGGATGATACAGGCCGCCATCTTATGGGTGGGGTGATACAGGCCGCCATCTTATGGGTGGGGTGATACAGGCCACTACCTGATTGGGGGAGGGGGTGATACAGGCCGCCACCTGATGGAAGGGATTCTGATTCTCGTCTGATTTTTATAATTGCTTCTTTGGGTCTTGAGAATCTCATGCTAAGATTTGATTTCAGATGATTTTTTTATTTAATGTAACTCTGGTTGTAATAATTCTTTGTAAAGAGCTGAACATATTTTTATTAGTAAAATAAGTTTTCACCTCCTTTTTGTGTCTGCTTTTTATTTTCTTCCTTTCTGGTGTTATAATGATTGAGATGTTAGAATGATGCTAACCCCATAAAGACAAAGGTAAAAGAGCTGTTTTTTTTTTTTTTTTTTTGCACATGTTTAAAAAAAATAATTTGGGGTCTTCTGAAGCTAAACCCCTCAAAACCTACAAAGCATTGAAAAGTTATTTACAAATGAATTTTTTTTTGCGCTTTTTTTTCAATGTGAAACGTAAATATATGTTAAAGGTGCATAAAAATATTAATGAACAAAGCAAACAAAAACAGTTTTAATGGTTTATAAAATAGAAGTAAACAAAAAAATTAAATAAAAAATCAGCAGGAAAGTTATAATTAAATGCAGAATAAGGCGTTAATAAAGGCAGATTAGCGTAAATCAGTGGCGTCACTAGGGGGTGACTATTGAGGCTAGAGCCCCGAATCTGGGGCCCATAGCCCCGAGTTCTGGGTTACCACCTGTCCGCTTGAGTGTGGTAAGATAGCTGGAGAGAAGCGCGTGTGTTCTCCTCCCTTGAGCCTGCTGGGGGTGGCAGAGAGCCGGCACAGCTCAGTGTGTCAGCGTGGGACAGCAGGGGAGTGATGTGCAGTCGATCAATCTCTGATTATTGAGGCTCTGTGTCAGAAACCATGAACCAGACTGAGACAGAAGTACAGTAAAATCACACTTATTTAATAATAAAAAGGTAAATAGAGTAATCGTAGTCAAAGTATAGCCAGAGTCCGGTAACCGGATAGAGTAGTCAGCTAAGCCAGAGTTCAGTAACCAGATCGGGTAATCAGCCAGGCCAGAAGTCAGGGATCCAAGTAGAGGAACAGCAAGCAGGATAAGGAGCCAGAAGGGATGTCAGAAAAGCCAGTCTTTAAACAGGAACGCAGGAGATGGTTTCTTGTGATGTGACCAAGGCGAAGGCAGGAATGAAGTGAGCTGGAAATCTTTAAGTAGGCGGGACTGATGAGCAGATCCACAACAGCTGGGTAACTGGAGAGAGATGAGAGCTGGCAATTAGCCGACAGCTGAGCAGCCAGCTCAGAGAAGGAAGGGCTGAGCCAGCCCTGACAGTACCCCCCTCCCCTTAACGACCCCTCCCCCTCGGAGGACCACCGGGCTTGAGGGGAAAACGTCTATGGAAATCACAGAGGGCAGGAGCATGTACGTCCGAGGATGAGACCCAGGAGCGTTCCTCCGGACCATACCCCTTTCAATGCACCAGGTACCGTATGCTCCAACGGAACCTACGGGAGTCAACAATGGATTGTACCTCCATACTCCTCATGGTTCTCAACCTGTATAGGGTGAGGACGTGGCACCGAGGTGGTAAAGCGGTTGCAGACCAACGGTTTCAATAAGGAGACATGAAACACATTTGAGATGCGCATACTAGGAGGAAGGTCCAACGCGTAAGCCACTGGGTTAATCCTGCAAAGGATATGGAAAGGCCCAATAAACCGTGGTGCAAACTTCAGTGAGGGAACACGAAGTCGGAGGTTGTGAGATGATAGCCAGACCCTGTCCCCAACCTGGTAGGAAGGCGCAGGCAGGCGTTTGCGGTCAGCATGGAGTCTGTACCTATCATTAGCACGATGCAAAGCCGCCTGGACTTGTGTCCAAGTGGAACGAAGACTGCGGAGATGCTCTAGCGCAGAAATACTCTGCGGAACAAACGAGTCAGGCAACATAGAAGGTTGGAATACATAATTTGTCATAAACAGACAATCGGGAAGCAGAATTCAAAGCACTGTTGTGAGCAATCGCTGCCCATGGTAATAGGTCTGACCAGTTTTTCTGACCAGTGGTCAGAAATTATAGCAACGTAGGAATTGCTCCAAGGACTGATTGGCTCGTTCTTCGGCCCCATTAGACTGCGGGTGATACGTAGAGGAGAAAGCAAGCTGAATTCTCAGCTGTGCACAAAAGGCTCGCCATAACCGGGACACAAACTGACTACCCCTGTCCGAGACAATCACCTTGGGTGGTCCATGTAAGCGAAAGATCTCCCGAGCAAAAATGGAAGCCAGTTCCTTAGAAGTGGGCAACTTCTTAAGTGGAATACAATGACACATCTTTGAGAACTGGTCAACCACCATAAGGATAACTGTGTTGCCTTGGAAATTGGTCAATTCCACGATGAAATCCATAGACAGGTGGTTCTAGGGCCTCTCTCCATTGGGTATGGGTTGTAGGAGGCCCACTGGAAGGTGTCGTGGAGTCTTACTCTGAGCACACACGGAACAGGCAGCTACGAAGGCAGTTACATCAGCACGTAGACTAGACCACCAGAATTGTTGGGAAATAGCCGAAACGAGTTGATTCTTCCCAGGGTGGCCAGCTGCCTTAGGAGAATGGTAAGTCTGGAGCACAGCAGTACAGAGACACTCTGGGACAAAGCAGCGGTCACAAGGTTTCTCAGGAGGAGCATCGACCTGAGCAGCAAGGATTTTGTCACCCAAAGGAGAAGTAAGACTGGTGCGAACTGTAGCCAGAATACGATCAGGAGGAATCATAGGAACCGGAACCGACTCCAACTTGGAAGTGGAAGAAAATTGTCGTGACAAGGCGTCAGCCCTTACATTCTTAGTACCGGGAGGTAGGACGTTGAGACAGAAGGGCGCCAACACCAGTCTCAGAAGCATCAACCTCAAGGATAAAAGGTAACGTAGGATCAGGATGTGCCAACACAGGAGCAGAAACAAAGGCACCCTTGAGACTTTCAAAGGCCTTAATGGACTCCGGAGACCAACTCTGTGGGTTACCGTTCATTCTGGTCATTTCGGTCAGGGGCTTGACCAAAGATGAGAAGTTACGAATAAACTTCTGATAATAGTTGGCAAAACCCAGGAAACGCTGCAGAGGACGTAACCACACGGGTCAAGGCCACTGTAGGACTGCTGAAAGTTTCTCTGGGTCCATCGAAAAACTAACAGTGGAAATGACATTGCCCAGGAATTTAACCTGTTCCTGATGGAACTCACACTTCTCCAGTTTACAATAGAGATTGTTCTCTCTTAATTTCTGAAGCACACGACAGACATCTGTGTTGTGGCTCTCCAGGGACTTGGAAAATATAAGGATATCATCGAGATAAACCACCACACATAACTGCAACAAATCTCGGAGGACATCATTAATAAATTCCTGGAAAACTGCCGGGGCGTTACAAAGGCCAAAAGGCATTATGAGATACTCATAATGGCCTGTTCTGGTATTAAACGCAGTTTTCCACTCGTTGCCCTCTTTAATCCTCACGAGATTGTAAGCCCCTCTTAGATCAAGCTTAGTGAAAACCGTTGCTCCCTTGAGGCGGTCAAATAACTCTGTAATCAACGGGATCGGGTAGGCATTCTTAATCGTGAAACAATTGAGACCCCTATAATCAATACAAGGTCTCAGTTCACCGCTCCTCTTCTTCACAAAGAAGAAACCAGTACCAGCAGGAGAAGAGAATTTGCGGATGAAACCCCAAGAAAGTGCATCTGCAACATACTCCTCCATGGATTTTTCCTCCCAAGAGCGTCAAAGGGTAAACCCGGCCACGAGAGGGAGTGGCACCAATTTGAATGTCAATTGCACAATCATACGGCCGGTGTGGAGGCAAACTACCGGCTTGACCTTTGTCAAAGACATCGCTAAAATCACGGTACTCCTCTGGCAGGGAGGAGAGTGAAGAGGTACACAGGACCTTGGCTATCTTCCGGAAGCATGTTTCACTGCATTGTGGTGACCAGGAGAGCACCTCAGCACGGAGCCAATCAAAAGAGGGGTTGTGCCTCTGTAACCAAGGATAACCAATAACCAGCGGAAACTTAGGAGAGGAAATCACTTGGAATTGGATTATCTCATGGTGAAGAGCCCCTACGGCCATGGACAATGGAACCGTCTCATGAGTCACATGGGCAGGATGTAGAGGTCTCCCGTCAAGAGCCTCAATGGCAAATGGAGTGTCACGCAGCTGCAGTTTAGTCGAGTGCTTTGATACACAGGCAGCATCAATGAACAGGCCTGCAGCCCCAGAGTCGATTAGAGCCTGTATCACGATAGACGACTTAGCCCAAGAAAGGGTGACTGAAACCAGGGGCTTATCCTTCTGGATAACTGGCGACGATATACCACCTAAGGTCTGTCCATGACAGGACCTCAAGGTTCGGGTGTTCCCAGGACGGGTAGGACAATACTTCAAAAAGTGACCTGCCTGGCCACAATAAAGGCACAATCTCTCCCTCCTCCTAAAGGCTCTCTCATCCGCAGAGAGGCGCGTGAAGCCCAAGTGCATGGGTTCATCTTCACTGACCGACTCAGTACCAGGAGGTGAGAGAGGCACGGGTGGGACTGCAAAGCTCAGAGGCAAACGTACAGGAGGCTTCTGAAAGCGCTCCTTAAAAGAAAGTCTCTCTGAGTCTGGAGTCAATGAGGATGGCAAACGAGATCAAGCTCTCCAGCTCAGTGGGTATATCTCAGGCTGCTATCTCATCCTTGATGGAATCCGAGAGCCCATGAGAAAAAGCAGCCACGATGGCCTCATTGTTCCATGCAATCTCTGCTGCCAGAGTACGGAACTCAATGGCATAGTCGGCAATAGCTCTCGTACTCTGATGGACATGAGGCACTTGGCGGCAGAAGCAGAGCGTTCGGGAACGTCAAATATCCTTTTAAAGGAGGCCACAAACTCAGGGTAATTTAAGACAACAGGTTTTTGTGTTTCCCATAGAGGGTTAGCCCAGGCCAAGGCTCTCTCAGAAAGCAAAGATATCACAAACCCTTCTGTCCTGCTTCTGTCCATGGGAAATGCCTGGGGCAGCATCTCAAAGTATATCTCAACTTGGTTGAGAAACCCTCTGCATTGAACTGGATTGCCCCCAAATCGCTAGAGAAGCGGGGCGGAACCAGACATACCTCTTATAGAGGAAATTCTCAAGGTGAGAGCCTGCACAGAGACTGGCGCAGCAGCAGGGATGGCCTGCAACTCAGGTTGTACCGGAGCAGCCACAGTGGGGGATTTCAGGTGAGCTGTGCGACTCAGGAGCGTTTGTAACACCATTGCAAACTGATCCATGCGGTGATCTTGTTCATCCAATCTGGAAAAAATATTACCAACAAGTGGATTGACTGTATCTTCTGAATTCATGGCCTTCGCCTACTGTCAGAAACCATGAACCAGACCGAGACAGAAGTACAGTAAAATCACACTTGTTTATTAATAAAAAGGTAAATAGAGTAAGCGTAGTCAAAGCATAGAGTAGAGTAACCGGATCGGGTAGTCAGCCAAGCCAGAGTTCAGTAACCAGATCGGGTAATCAGCCAAGCCAGAGTTCAGTAACCAGATCGGGTAATCAGCCAGGCCAGAAGTCAGGGATCCAAGTAGAGGAACAGCAAGCAGGATAAGGAGCCAGAAGGGATGTCAGCAAAGCCAGTCTTTAAACAGGAACGCAGGGGATGGTTTCTTGTGATGTGACCAAGGCGAAGGCAGGAATGAAGTGAGCTGGAGATCATTAAGTAGGCGGGACTGACGAGCAAAGCCACAACAGCTGGTTAACTGTGGAGAGAGATGAGAGCTGGCAATTAGCCGACAGCTGAGCGGCCAGCTCAGAGAAGAAAGGGCTGAGCCAGCCCTGACACTCCGTGAGTTATCGTGATTCTTCCCCAACCATTGTCTGTAGAAGCCCCTTACGTGTCTGATGCTCCCTGTACTTTGATTCTCACCACCTTTGGATTCTTCTATTCTGATCTTCCTACTTGATTAACTGTCTGCTGTATGACTCTCACCCTCTCCTCTCATTACTGTTCCCTCTGGAAGCGCTGAGCTGCCTCCTGACCCCTCCGTGCCTGACTTCTAAAAGCTGTCTCTTTTCATGCAAAGTGAGCTTTCAGCCCCCCACTGCAATAATCTTTTACAAGGCTTGTGTAAACACTGTGAAGTAACGGAGGTGTCAGATGGCAGGCAGAAAAGGTGCACTCTGTTTTATATGTGTTTAGAGCAGGGGTAGATATGGTGTTTCTAAAGTCAGCAGAAATGAGAAAATCTCTTGGTGTATGTACAATGCACCATCACAAGGGACAAAGGAGAGCTTAAATAGCTGAATGCAGAATTCACTAATGTGTGAGGTGTCTGCAAAATGAAATCACCCTCCACCATGATTGGCAATAGACTGGGGACTAACTGGGTGCTGTGCTCTGCCCACATCCTAATCCTCTGGTCTCTTTAGTGGGCAGGGCCGGACTGGGAATAACATCCAGCCCTGGAAAAAATTTCATACCAGCCCCACAGCATTATTATACCACCGCAACAGCATAACGTCATTGATTTCTTGTTCATGAAAGGGAAAACCATAAAATGCACATTTGAAGAGTGTATTATATATAGATAAGACAGATATGAAATCACATAGGGCTTAATATATATATATATAAGCAAATTCCAGTTAAAAGTGGTAAGTGATCAATCATCAAGGGGGACCCCAGGAACTCAGAACGTGGGAGGGGGGGGGAACCACCTTCCGCAGAAAGAATACACTAAGGTAAGGGGGGGTGGGTTACTGATATAAGGCTGTGCTTTATATCGGTGCCCCCTTACATTATCGTATTCACTCCCCCCTTACATCAGTGACCCCCCCCTTCAGACTGGCCTAGCGGTGCTGTCACTGACCTCCTCTCAGGTGCACCGTCCCGGCGGTGCTCCCACTCTTGACTCCTCTGCAGACTCCCTCAGAGACTGCAGACATGATACAGGAGATGGTCAGAGACTGCAGACATGATACAGGAGCTCAATGCAGCCTCACCAGTGCCCATCAAATGCAGCCTCACCAGAGCCCATCAAATGCAGCCTCATCAGTACCAATCAAATGCAGCCTCACTGTGCCCATCAATGCAGCCTCACTGTGCCCATCAATGCAGCCTCACTGTGCCCATCAATGCAGTCTCACTGTGCCCATCAAATGCAGTCTCACTGTGCCCAGGAATGCAGCTTTACTGTGCCCATCATTGCAGCCCCTCCTGTGCCCCATGGCCCAGTCAGCAGTCCCTGTCTGTGGGAAGGTGTGTTGTTGATGCTCGGTACGGTACCTTGCATGCCAGCAGGATATCCATGATGGCCAACAGCAGGCAGGGTCTGTTCTCGTTTTGGATGGGGACAGTGCTCCTTTTGAGGATCTGTTTGCTGTGAGATGGAGTGGTCCCTGGCCACCTGCACCTTCAGCCATCCTCATTTTCCGGCCCCAGTCAGCCTGTCCTCTGGTCCTGGGGAAGTGGAGAGCACTGGGTGGGAGCTGGAAAGAAGGAGCAGAGAGTACTGGCGGGGTTGGAGAGCACATGGGTGGGGGCAAAGAGCAGGGGGGAGTGGAGATCACAGGGATGGGGAGCGGAGAGCGCTGGGGGGGGACTTGAGAGCACTGGGGGTCCAAAAAGAACAGAGGTGGAGAGCACTGTGGGGGCTAAGAGTGTGGGGTGGCGAAGAGCACTGGGGGAGGGGCAGAAAAACAGAGGTGGAGAGCACTGGGGGATACAAAGAGCAGGGGGAAGTGGAGAGCAATGGGGGGAGCTTGAAAGCACCAGTGGGGGAGGGGCAGAAAAACAGGGGTGGAGAGCACTGGGGGGTACAAAGAGCAGGGGGGAGTGGAGAGCAATGGGGGGAGCTTGAAAGCACCAGTGGGGGCCAGAAAGAACAGGGGTGGAAAGCACGGGGGACTGGAGAGCACTGGCGGGGGTTGGAGAGCACATGGGTGGGGGCAAAATGCAGGGGGGAGTGGAGAGTACAGGGGTGGGGAGAGGAGAGTGCTGGGGGGGAAGCTTGAGAGCACTGGAGGGGGAGCCAAAAAAAAACAGGGGTGGAGAGCACGGGGGCAAAGAGCACGGGGGGGGGCTGGAGAGCGATGGGTGGAGCTTGAGAGCACCAGGGGGGGACCGAAAACAGGGGTGCGGAGAATGGGGGGCTGGAGAGCACTGTGGGGGGCGGAGAGCACTGGGGTGGGGGCTGGAGAGTGATGGGGAGAGCTGAAGAGCACTGGGGGGGGGGAGAAAGAACATGGGTGGAGAGCACTGGGGGAGTGAAGAGCACTGGGATGGTGGCTAGAGTAGGATGGGGAGAGCTGGAGAGCAGGGGGGGCAGAAAAAACACGGGTGGAGAGAACTGTGAGGGGGGGGGGCTGGAGAGTGTGGTGAGTTGAGGAGAGCATGGGGGGGAGCCAGGGAGCACAAGGAGAACTGGGGGGGGGGCAGTAAAAGAAGTTGGATAGGAGGATCGGCGGGGGGGCGCATATAGAGGAAATTAGCTTTCTATATTCCTCCATGCAGCCGCTGAATACTTGATTCCCCTCCTCCCCCTCCTGCAAGTATTCAGCGGCTGCATGGAGGAATATAGAAAGCTAATTTCCTCTATATGCACCCCCCCGCCGATCCTCCTATACAGGCACACAGGGCGGACTGTACGGGCAGGCATCTACTGGATCCCTCTCTCCTGCTCCTGTGTGTCACGGAGCTGGCTGGGTCTGTGTTCGGCGGCCGCGCTGTAACATGGTCCCGCCCCCCTAGACCGGCTCGTGTGATAGGCGGAACACTGATTCTATCCACTATCACACAAGCCGGTCTAGGGGGGCGGGACCGTGTTACAGCGCGGCCGCCGAACACATATCCAGCCAGCTCCGTGACACACAGGAGCAGGAGGGGAGCACTGCAGCCGCAACTCAGGCGGCCTACCGGGAAATCTCCCGGTATCCCGGTAGGCCAGTCCGGCCCTGTTAGTGGGTGCTGTGCTTTGCCCACATCCTAATCCTTTGGACTCTTTGCTGGGTGCTGTGCTCTGCCCACATGCTAATCCTCTGGTCTCTTTGCTGGGTGCTGTGTTCTGCCCACATCCTAATCCTCTGGTCTCTTTGCTGGGTGCCGTGCTCTGCCCACATCCTAATCCTTTGGTCTCTTTGCTGGGTGCTGTGTTCTGCCAACATCCTAATACTCTGGTCTCCTTGGGTGGGTGCTGTGTTCTGCCCACATTCTAATCCTCTGGTCTCCTTGCTGGGTGCTATGTTCTGCCCACATTCTAATCCTCTGGTCTCCTTGCTGGGTGGTGTGTTCTGCCCACATTCTAATCCTCTGGTCTCTTTGCTGGGTGCCGTGCTCTGCCCACATCCTAATCCTTTGGTCTCTTTGCTGGGTGCTGTGTTCTGCCAACATCCTAATACTCTGGTCTCCTTGGGTGGGTGCTGTGTTCTGCCCACATTCTAATCCTCTGGTCTCCTTGGTGGGTGCTGTGTTCTGCTCACATTCTAATCCTCCGATCTCCTTGCTGGGTGGTGTGCTCTGCCCACATTCTAATCCTCCAGTCTCCTTTCTGGGTGCTGTGCTCTGCCCACATTCTAATCCTCCGATCTCCTTGCTGGGTGCTGTGCTCTGCCCACATTCTAATCCTCCGGTCTCCTTGATGGGTGCTGTGCACTGCTCTGTCCACATCCTAATCCTCCGGTCTCCTTGCTGGGTGCTGTGCTCTGCCCACATTCTAATCCTTTGGTCTCCTTGCTGGGTGCTGTGCTCTGCCCACATTCTAATTCTCCGGTCTCCTTGATGGGTGCTGTGCACTGCTCTGTCCACATCCTAATCCTCCAGTCTCCTTGCTGGATGCTGTGCTCTGCCCACATTCTAATCCTCTGGTCTCCTTGCTGGGTGCTGTGCACTGCCCACATTCTAATCCTCTGGTCTCCTTGATGGGTGCTGTGCACTGCTCTGTCCAGCAAGGAGACCAGAGGATTAGGATGTGGGCAGAGCACAGCACCCAGCAGGGAGACCAGAGGATTAGAATGTGGGCAGAGCACAGCACCCAGCAGGGCACCTGATGTAAGGAGGGGCTCTCTGGGGACCCTGATGTACGTAGGGAGGTTCTCTGGGGACCCAATCAATCAATAACAAACCATGGGATCCGCACTCAGATATGTAACGTTTATACATACATATACGCACACGTACGAACGTATATTATATACATGCGTATGCTCGCCCAATCATATGACTTTCTTTACTTCGCTATGGGCTCTAGCCCCAGATCTTTTGTAGACCTAGCAACGCCCCTGACGTAAAGTAAGGGTTATTAAGGGGTTAAACAGAGGAATATTTAATAAAAAACCTGTTTTACTTGACAGGTTGCTTTAAACTGACTTACGGTACTTCATCTGCAAATCGAAGTTCATCCCTTTGATCCGGTAGATGTATAAACAGAAAGATACAAAAAGAAACAATGTTTCTTTTTATCTTTCTGTTTTAGCGGCTGAACATGGTTGTTGATTTGCCTGGCTCCTTTTTTTCTTTTTTTTTACCGCTCCAATTGCGGTACTTCAGTTTACACTCCAGCTGTCGACAGGGGTATTCCACTGACAGCTGAATAAGTCATTGGTTGTTAAGGACACGGTGGCCCAGCTCCTTAGCAACTAATTGCCGGCTTTTTTAAATTTCAGCTGTCAGTGGGGGATTCCTGCTAACATCTGAAAGGACCAAGCCTGACATTATCGGTTCCAGGTATCTAAGCATTTTCACGAATACTGATACTTGTGCAAATGCTTAGTATTGGCACCGATACCTGAGCAGCGGATTGCCGTGAAAATTTGCAAAAGTGTGAGTGAAACTTCAGTTTTCTTAAACAGGCTAATGGTAAAACATTCCATGAAAAAAATCAAGTGTTTTTTAATGGCATAGCCATAGACTGCTTAGCGAGTAGAGCTGTATGATTAATCGTTAAGATTTAAAAATGGCGATCTTTTTCCCTTCCTAATCTTCAAAACAGCATGTCACGATTCTTTCTAACAAGTGCAGAGAATTCTCACAGCTGGAAAAAAAAAAAAAAAATCCAGGCAGCCTGCCAAGTTTTATCACAACACACAATAAGTCGAAACAAAGTATCTTTTGGTTCTTTCCGGCGTGTAAATGAGGAAAGTTTAACCATTTAAAGACCAAACCTTTTCTGACATTTGTTGCTTACAAGTAAAAATCATTATTTTCTGCTAGAAAATTACTTGGAACACCTACGTTTTTAGCAGGGACCCTAGAGAATAAAATGGTGGTTACAATACTTTGTCACACCGTATTTGTGCAGCGGTCTTTCAAACGCAATTTAAAAAAAAATATATATATACTTTAATGAATTAAAAAAAGCTTTTGTATAATGTGAAAGATGTTACACCGTGAGAATCGTGATCTTTATTTCATTCTCATTTTAGCCAGAATTGCGCAGCTCTATTAGGGAGCGGTGGGAAGATGTCCATGATGACGCAAGAAGTCGGCAGCAAAAACGCAAAGGACGGATGCAAATATAGACAGAGTGCGAACCCTCGAATGCTCAGATCGAAGACTGAGTGTGTGATGGAGGGCAGAAGAATTGAACATGAACAGGGAAACAGTGTGGAAGGTTCTAACAGAGGATTTGGGAATGAGAAAGATTTCCACAAAGATGGTGCCTCGAATCTTGACAGCAGATCAAAAAGAACATCATCTTCATCCGATCTTTTGAAGAATGCTGAGGGGTTTGATAGAGTTATTACCAGTCCATATCGGGAATTAAATTGTCACACCTTGTAATTTACCCAAATAGTTTTTGGTAAAATAAAAAACAAAAGATATATTTGCAGCAAGTAAATAGATAACCAACATGTCAAGCCCATGAAACCACACCAAATTTCTGTACCCAAGATTTTCCAGGTGATGCTTTAAAAAGCCTCTACGGGTCATCAGTTTAGAGCGAACCATGAATAATGGGCCTAGAATTATTGCTTGAGTGTAACTTTTTTTTTTTTTTTTTACATTTTTTTTATAGCACCTTTGGATGTTGGACTTCTACATGGCTGCCTCAATGTAAGGGTTTCATAGTAATTGAGGCGATGTGTTGGCTTATAATAAGGTAGTTCTCAGCCTGGAAATGTGCACCTCTTCCACAGGAACACACACACAATAATTCAATTCAAAAACTGAAACTCCATATACTGTATTATATACAGTAGATTCATTACACACATAGTCATATATGTCAAGCATTTCTTTCTTTTAATTCTGATGATTATGGCTTACAGCTAGTGACAACCCAAAATTCAGTATTTCAGAAAATTAGAATATTGTGAAAAAGTTGAATATTGTAAACTCATGGGGGGGTTATTTACGTAAAGGCAAATCCACTTTGCACTACAAGTACACTTGGAAGTGCAGTCGCTGTAGATCTGAGGGGGACATGCAAGGAAAATAAAAAACAGCATTTTTGCTTGCACATGATTGGATGATAAAATTAGCAGAGCTTCCACTCATTTCAGATCTTCCCCTCAGATCTACAGCGACTGCACGTGTAGTGCAAAGTGGATTTGCCTTTAGTAAATAACCCCCACGGTGTCACACTCTCTAATCGGTTGATTAACTCAAAACACCTGTAAAGGTTTCCTGAGCCTTTAAATGGTCTCTCAGTCTGGATCAGTAGGTTACACAATCATAGGGAAGACTGCTGACTTGATAGTTGTCCAGAAGATAGTCGTTGACACCCTCCACAAGGAGGGCAAGTCACAAAAGGTCATTGCTAAAGAAACTGGCTGTTCACAGAGTGCTGTATCCAAGCATATTAATAAAAAGTTGAGTGGAAGGAAAAAGTGTGGTAGAAAAAGGTGCACAAGCAACAGGGATAACCATAGCCTTGAGAGGATTGTGAAGCAAATGTCATTCAAGAATTTGGGGGAGATTCAAAAGTAGCGGACTACGGCTGGTATCAGTGCTTCAAGAGCCACCATATACAGACGTTGCCAGGACATGGGCTACAACTGTCGCATTCCTTGTGTCATGCCACTCCTGAACTGGAGACAAAGTCAGAAGCGTCTTACCTGGGCTAAGGAGAAAAAGGACTGGATTGTTGCTCAGTGGTCCAAAGTCCTTTTTTCAGATGAAAGCAAATTTTGCATTTTATATGGAAATCAAGGTCCCAGAGTCCGGAGGAAGAGTGGAGAGGCACAGAATTCAAGTGACATGAGGTCCAGTGTGAAGTTTCCACAGTGAGCGATGATTTGGGGAGCCATGTCATCTGCTGGTGTTGGTCCTCTGTGTTTTATCAAGTCCAAAGTCAGAGCAGCCCTCTACCAGGAAAACCAAATTCTAGAGCACTTCATGCTTCCCTCTGCTGACCAGCTTTATGGAGATGCGGATTTCATTTTCCAGCAGGACTTGGCACCTGCCCACAAAACTGCCAATACCTGGTTTATTGATCATGGTATCACTATGCACGATTGGCCAGCAAACTCTCCTGACCAAAACCCCATAGAGAATCTGTGGGGTATTGTCAAGAGGAAGATGAGAGACCCCAGACCCAACAATACAGACGGGCTGAAGGCCGCTATTAAAGCAACCATAACACCTCAGCAGTGCCACAGGCTAATCTCCTCCATGCCACGCTACAGTAATTCATGCAAAAGGACCCCCAACCAAGTTATGAAGTGCATACTAAACTGTAAATGGACATACTTTTCAGTAAACCAACATTTCTGTATTAAAAATCACTTTTTTATTGGTCTTATGTAATATTCCAATTTTCTGAGATACTGAGTCTTGGGTTTTCACTCGCTGTAAGCCATAATCGTCATAATTAAAAGAAAGAAGTGCTTGAAATACATCACTTCTGGACCACCGACTGTATATATACGTCATTACTTTGATGTTATATACCGGGGTTATGGCAGCAGATAGCTGCTATAACCCCAGTATATTTTTACATAGTGGTTCATCTTCCTTCAGATAAAAGTGGTCCCGGCGGTGGGTTCGCCACGGGATCTCTTTTATGGGTGGCGGGAGGGGTAACCCTCCCGATCTGACCTTTTGGACTGATGAGCAGGAGGCCGAGTGAGGGCAAGATGACCCCCACTCGACTCTATGCCCTTGGAGGACCTGAGCAACATCAAACGTCATTTCTGCCTGCCGGCCTTAAAGGGCCCTTTTTTTTTTTGTGTGTGTGTGTAAACATAAAATTACTTTTTTTTTTTTTTTTTTTTTTTTTTTTTTGCTTTTAAGTGTAAATGTGGGATCTGAGGTCTTTTTGACCCCAAATCTCACATTAAAGAGGTCCTGTCCTGTTATTTATATAAGGTATGTTTACATTACTTGTAATATGAATAACAGAGGAAGAAAAAAGGTTAAAGGGACAGTGTAAAAATAAAAAGTAAAATAAATAAGAAAAAAAAAATGTAAAGCTCTGCATTCACGCACAGAAGCAAACGCATACGGAAGTCGTGCCCCCATATGTAAACAGTGTTCAAACCACACATGTGAGGTATGACAGTGAACGTTAGAGGGAGAGCAATAATTCTGGCACTGGACCTCTTCTGTAACTCTCAACAGGTAACCTGTAAAAAAAATGTAAAGTCGCTCATTGAGATTTTAAGTAGCATAGTTTGTCATCATTTCAAGCACGTGTGCAATTTTAAAGCATGACATGTTAGGTATCAATTTACTTGGTGTAACATCATCTTTCACATTATAGAAAAAAATTATTAAAAAAAAAAAAAAAAAAAGAGTACTGCTTCCAAAAAATTGCGTTTTGTAAGACCGCTGTGCAAATACGGTGTGACATAAAGTATTGTAATGATCTCCATTTTATTCTCTAGGGTCTCTGCTAAAAAAAAATTATATATATATATATATATATATATATATATATATATATATATATATATATATATATATATATATATATATATATATATATATATATATATATATATATATATATGTGTGTGTTTTGGGGTTCTAAGTAATATTCTAAGTAATTTTCTAGCAAAAAATACTGATTTTAACTTGTAAAAAACAAATGTCAGAAATAGGCCTGGTCCTTAAGTGTTTAAATAAAATTTGAGTTTCACTTTTTGAATTGAATTACTGAAATACATTTACTTTTTGATGATATTCTAATTTTTTGAGATGCACCTGTTGCCAGCTGTTTTTTTTTTTTTTTTTCAAGATTTGTTGACATTTGAGGAGAGGACAAGCCCCTGCTTGGCCTTTGTACTCGGTGAGCCGAGGGAGCTTCAGGAAATAATCACAGGCCTTTATGGAGATGGCTTTGTGCACTGAGGCACAGTCATGCTGGAACAGAAAATTACATTTTTTTTACTTACCTGTAAAATCCCTTTCTTGGAGGACCTTACAGGAAACAGGGGAGTTCGTTCTCAGACTACTGGGGTATGCTCCCCCTCCAGGTGCAAATAGCAAAGCATGGCACCACCCACCATAAATCCTCCCACTCCCAGCACTGCCTCAGTTTTGTGAGCAAGCAGTATTAGAGTAAATCCAATCCCATTTACCTAATCGTACATTATTCAAATGGTGGCCTGTGACAACCGACAAAACCAGACTGAGGTCCCAAAGAGATAGCAGGGAGCGTACTCGTGGAACAATGTGAGCCACCCCTTGCACAAATGCTCTGATTAAAGAATCCAAAGCCAACAGTCTCTAAAAGAGCACTGCCAAAGCAGAAACTTCTATTTACAGCACTCAGGGCTGGGGGCTTGTCTAGTCCTAACTGAAGAAAGGATAACACCCACGGCACAAAGTATTTCTTGGGATAAAGCTTTCCCTTGTTGCACCAATTGGGGATTACCACTGCACTTGGAAAACGCAATCAGAAGAATCTGCAAGACTCCTGTCCCTCAGGACTTGGGCTTCAACAGCAAAGCTGTCAAAGTCAGCGACCGTGAAGCAGGGTGAAACACAGGACCTTGAGAGAAAAAGTCTGGTTAAGCCCACAGTCTACTAGGAGTAACTATGTCAAAGGATAATGCTCTCCTGGGCCAATTTAGCTCAGGTAGAGACCAAGACCTAAACATCTTCTGGTGATCTCCCTGCAGGTTCTTACAGATATCTGCTAGCTGTTCCAACACTGTGGAAAAATCAGCTGAGAATTCCTTCCTTGACACTAAGCTCCCCAAGGTCAGAGCCCCTGAAGGAGTTGGTGAGAAACCGGATGTTGCCCGAGCCCCAGAGCTGGTAGGCTGCCCTTCAAGAGAAATTGTGGACGGAACACTTTCTTGTGATATAAGAGAGTGTAGTCCACCTGCTCCTGATCTGCCAAGCCTGCAAAGTCTACAAGGGAGCACAATGCTTAAATTACTGAGTAAGATCATCAATAAGGAGGGAGGGGTAGTCTCCCAGTGTCCCATTACCTGTGGGCTTTGGGGCCCCTTGTTGCACCGTGGCCTGTGCTGTAGGAGCTCTGCAATACATGTCCTGCTCAGCTGGTATCCTAAGCAAAGAAGGGGTACAGAAGCAATGGTCAAGCTCTAAAGAATCAGTGTCCTTAGTGCATCTGACAGGGTGTCCCATCAAGTAGCCAATTGCACTACATGGCATCTAGTGGTGCTGAACCAGCCTGGACCCACATCTCCTTCAGGGGTGGCTGGGACCCCCACACAAAATAAGAACACTTACAGACACGCTGCAGAGATGAAAACTGACTCAATGTTAACCTTAAAGCTGGATACACACTACAATTTTCTGTAGATTTTTTTTCCTTCAGATTTACCAAAACCATATAATATGAGGTCAAACCTTAAGAGTTTCAATTTGTATGCAATCAGGCAGGCCCTTGCACTACATGGTTTTGGTAAATCTAAAGGAAATCAGACAACAAAAGTTGTATAGTGTGTATGGGGTCTTAAGCCTCGTACACACAGTACTATTGTTTTACCAACCGGGAGTCTGATTTTTGTCAAAAGGGCGTGTGCCAGGATCTTGTCTTGCATACTAACGGTACACAATTGTCGTGCCACAAACACGAACATAGTGACGTACTACGAGGAATTTCAGCTCTTGAGCGCCACCCTTTGGGCCCCTTCTGCTAATTTCGTGTTTGGTGAGCAATGATTCCGAGCATGCGTGTTTGTACTTTCGACTTTTGTGTGACGGATTTGTGTGCGGACCATACGAAAATCAAGCCATTGCCCGCCATATGAGGTCAAACCTTAAGAGTTTCAATTTGTATGCAATCAGGCAGGCCCTTGCACTACATGGTTTTGGCCGAAAATTGGACAACTGTCAAAAGGAGCTTACTAACGGTAAGATTTTAGGACAACAGTCTGTCAACAGACAATCCCCTGCCAACAACTGTACCGTGTGTACGAGGCTTCAGAGTAAGCATACCCTTCAGGATCTTTAGGAACTGGGCCTTGTCGTAGCAGACCCTGGACCTGTAAAACACCCCATCAGATAACTCATGGTGGACACTAGCAAAAAACTGAGGCAAAGTTTAGAAATGGGAGGGGTTATGTTGGGTGGTATCAAGCTTTGCTATTTGCCAGTGTCCTATCACTTGGAGGTGGTCCTAACCCAGTAGTCTTAAGAATTAACTCTCCTGCGCCCTGTGAATCACAATTTTAAAAAAAATGGTCTTCCCCCAAACTGGTACCACAAGGTTGGAAATCTGCAACTGTCTAAGACGTCTTTGTATGTTGTAGTATTGAACCCGTGCAATGGAGAAGGTCCACATACTTTTGGCCTTACAAATTATAACAAACTGTTAGTTTTCATTCCCAATCAGTGACGTCATGATATTTGGATTCCCCAACGATGACCCTTGTCAGTTTGTATCCCTCAACGGTGACACAATAATACTTGGTATTCCGGAGCAAGGCACTGATATTTGGAGTCCCTGATGTGTTACTTTGCTAAACAAGCCAGTAATGACAAAAATACAAAGCTGATATTTTTCAGTCTTTATGTAACATCATTGGTAATAATTTTAACGCATTCAGAATTGATAAAAGTGCTGTTATATTGACACTATCGGGTACAACAAGCTTAGGCAACCTGCGGCTCTCTGGCAGCTGTGGAACTACCTGAAATGTTAGCATTCTGGAGCACACAGCTCCATAAAAACACAGCTCCACAGCCTGCACTCCACAGAGTTGGCAGGAGTCAAGTAGACTAGAAAAAGCCAATGTGTTTTGTGGCCCAAAAAAAAACACCCCCTTCATCAGCACCTGAAATGCTGGCAGTGACCGAGGATAAAACTGGACTTTCTTTGCAAGCAGCATAGTAGAGATCTTGGCTTTTGGGTCCCTGGGGCCCCTAGCAGACAGCACCTGATGTGTTTGAGAGCTGGATTTAAAAAGAGAAAGAAGCGGTTTCTGCTCCTTTCACTGCTGGCTTTTTAAGCCCTGCTGAAGGAGTGTTGAGTCCACAAAACGTGTTGGCTTTTTTTTTTTTTTTTCATTTACAAAAAAAAAAAAAATATTAGTTCTGTGGTGCTCCTTTCTACATTTCTTACAATGCCGTTTTGCTCCTTTCTACATTTCTTACAATGCCATTAACTTGAACTGGCTTAGCTATCACTATATTGGCACAATTCTGCAACCGAAGAAGTAAAAAACATCAGGTTTTCAGATTCCAGTTCCTTGGCAAGACACAACGCATTTTGAGGCCTTGTTGAAAAATATACAAATCACATTTGAATAAATTACTTAGACAACAACAAATTCAGCCTTAGTTGGCGGCAGCAGCAGCATGGCACTGGAGAGTTAATGCAAGACTGACCGACGTGCATTGGAGATCACAGATCTTGTAAGACAAATACACATTACAATAAAATAGATTTTAAAAAAAACTATTCTTGGCACAAAGGGCCAACGGTCCTTTCCAGAGTTCCTGGTATTAAAATATCCAACCTTTTTTCTGGCTTGTTTTGCCAGTGGGAAAATAAATAAACTACTTTCATGAGCTGCAGTCCTGGCAGCTTCTTGAGACTCCAATTGACTGGCCATCTTCAGCAGCTGGAGGGTGTTGAGAATTCAACGTAAGCAAGGAGCCATGTTATCACTGCAATTTAAAAAAAAAATTGCCAAATGCGATCAGCTCTTCGGAAGTTCGCCCATTTCCGGTTGGATGGTGAATGCTCCACTGGGCTCACGTTTAGAGTTTTTGACTTTGGTGGGAGGCAGTGGTGTTCAGTACATGAGTTGTGCACGAAGACTGTGGTGGCCCAGTCTGACTTAAAGATGGCACTATACCAACACGGAAACAGTGTGGCATTATCAGGCAGCATTTGAGTGGTTTGTTCTTCTGAACTGGTGGGCTGAGAGGACAAGTCCGCCTCTCCTGTTTCCGCTCTGCCACTTTCCTCTTGCTCTGGAGGGGTGATAATTTTCTGCGGTCTTGGACGCAGGCTTCACTGCATGCCGATGGCAACCGAAGGAAGAAAGGAGACAATGCCATTTCTCCCTAAAAGACAGGAATTTTGTCTCTCCGAACCTCATCCAGATCATCATCCAATGTGAGCAGAACCTGGAGATAGAACCACATAACACAGCTGTTTAAACTGGTCATGACCAGAGGACATGGAAGCTTAGATACCCAGGCCAAAGTTAGCAGCATTAGCATGGGTTGGTTAACTTGACGATCACTCTATGACTACATTCCTTCTAGTTTAAGTGGTTCTAATGGCATTGCATTAAGGTAAAAAACCTTCTGTGTGCAGCCCCCCCAAATCCCCCCTTATACTCACCTGAGCCTGAGGGAGGGGCCAGCCGGGTGCCTCGGTACTCTACTAGAGAGTCCTCTGCCTTGATGCAAGCAGTGGGCTGGCTCTTGGGAGAAATTATGCAAAATCAAAATGTCTTGATGGGCAGATGTCTTTTTAAAGGAGTGGACATTCCTAGGCAGGCTGTATTTGCATGCAGGCCACCCTAGGTAATGCTCACGTGTGATGCTGAGCCTCCATAATTGAAGGACCTGAAATCCAATGAATGAAAGAGCGAGGCCAGGGACAATCAGACTGGGAAGGAAAGGGCTTGATGATGATGATGATGGTGGACATCCTCCAGCCAGAAAAGGAGGCGGGCTCTATCTGACTTGCTGCAGCTTCTAAAGCACATTGTGAGAAGCTCACGGTGTGCAGTGAAATCAGAGTAAGTCATTTCAGTATAGAAGAGGAGCCGGTACAAAACTAATGCCCCGTACACAGTCGAATATCCGACAGAAAAAGTCAGATGGGAGCTTTTGGTCGGATATTCCGACCGTGTGTATTCCCCATCGGACTTCTTCTTTCGGCATTTCCGACGGACTTAGATAGAGAACATGTTCTAAATTTTTCCGTCGGAGGTTATCCCGTTGGCAAGTCCGACCGTGTGTACACAGCATAAAGGGGAGGCTGGAGGTCAGATTTTAAACACAAAGTTCCCTGCTCTATGACTAATTTGCCTAACTAAATAATTGTTATATTTTTAAAAGTCATATAGGGCTTGTATTTGATACATTGTTTATAACAAAAAAAAAAACCTGTTTATAATAGGCTAACAAATGCCCAAATTGAAAAAAAATGTTTTTTTTTTTTTAAATGCTGTAATTGTAGCTGATGATTACATTATTAAACACTGCCACCTTGAGACTACAATGGAATATGCAGGCTGAAGCCTTTTTTTTTTTTTTTTTTTTAAGCCCAACTGAAGTCTGGAAATGTGCCCCCTCCCCTCTTGTTCCAGTGCTCTAGAGTGGCAGAGCTGATTGGTGGCCACACCCTCTCATTACAGATGTCTTCACACCGACTTGAACATCTAAGGAAGACAGAGTTCATCCCTAACGCGTTTGACCAGGTCTGTTGAATTACAGACTGCACAAGGCAGTATTGGTCAGACTCTGGCACCTCATTGCACTGCACAGTCCTATTTAATCACGCTGCACAACTGCTACAGGAAAGTGGAGGTAAAATTAGGAAAATTGAAGCTATTTTTACAATGTCTATCAAACTGAATATCTACTTCAACTACAAAAAATCTTATGGGGCCCAACTGTCTCGGATCGCATGGGCAAGTGTGAATTTATGAGTATTCTTAGCTGTCCTCTACTGTTCTGTGTGCTCCTGTAGACGATAATAGCTGTAGACTCTGGGCATTTTCTAATATGGACCAACCCTTTAGGCCATGCATTTATCTCCTGAGGATAATAATTCATATCCACTGCAGGAACCAACTTCCTGTTCTGCTGCTATATAATTATATCTAATGATAGCCGGTTTGTTACGTGTACTGAGTGCCAAATTTCCTCAAACCCTCCAGGCTCCTCTCCTCCCTGTTGTGCCTTATGGAGCTGCTGTCCAGACACATGGTCAGAGGTCACCAGAGGGTTGACCAATCAACTGCCTGATTTTACACACCATCTCCCAGCTCCTGAGTGTGTGGTGTGATGTCATCCAGTGGTCTGGCAGCAGGTAGTTCTTTTGTGGACCGGTATGCCCAACCGGCAGCGTGGGTAAGAGTTCTGGCCATTATTGGTGCACTGCACTGTGCACATGTATCTGCTGTTGGTGGTGCTTACTCACCAGGAATGAGAAGAACATGGCAGTGGCTGACAGGAAGTGCCAGATATCATGGTCATCGAAGAAATGCATGATAATACACTCCCGATTCTTCTCCCGGGACTGCGCCGGGGTCTCCTGCAACAATACACAATGCAGCTAATGAATACCAAAACACCAAAAGTAATAACATCCGCTCTGCCTAAAATGAAACTAAAGGAGGGGGTGATCTCTAAAATTTGCCCCTTTTTAACAAATGAAACCACCAAACTCCTCATTCACTCCCTTCTTATTTCTCGCCTTGACTATTGCAATTTCCTTCTCATTGGCCTGCCTCTCCATAGGCTCCTCCCCTCTTCAGTCTATCATGAATGCTGCTGCCAGACTTATCCACCTTACCAACAGCTCAGTGTCTGCCAACCCTCTCCTCCAATCCCTACACTGGCTCCCAATCACCCAGCGAATTAAATTCAAAATACTAACCACAACATAAAAAGCCATTCACAACTCTGCCCCGAGCTTCATCACCAATCTTGTCTCCAAATATCACCCAAACCGTCCTCTCCGCTGTTCTCAAGACCTCCTACTCTCAAGCTCTCTCATTTCCTCCTCCCATGCTCGTCTCCAGGATTTCTCCAGAGCCTCTCCCATCCTCTGGAACTCGTTACCTCCACTGGTCCGGCTATCCCCTACTCTTGCTACCTTCAGGCGATCCCTGAAAATCTCTTCAGGGAAGCCTATCATGTCTCCAACTAATCTCCTACCACTTCCATAAGCTCATTCCCCACAATTACAACCTTTTGTACCACCTGCCCCCCCCCCCCCATTGGATTGTAAGCTCTTCTGAGCAGGGCCCTCTTAATCCTCTTGTATTTTATTGTATTGTAACTGTATTGTCTCCTTTTATATTGTAAAGTGCTGCATAAACTGTTGGCGCTATATAAATCCTCTATAATAATAAAATAATAATAATCAGGAGACTGGTCACAAAGTAAACAGAATGTAGGGAGGAGGTGGTCTTCAAGAAGTTACATAGTTACATAGTAGGCGAGGTTGAAAAAAGACACAAGTCCATCAAGTCCAACCTATAATTTTCAGAAATTAATTTTCTGTTTATAAGATATCCCCAACTAAAAATTCAAACATTGAAACAAAGTTATCCCTTTCCCTACATGTTTTGCTACAAAAATTGCTGCTTCATCAGGGAATAGAAAGTGCACATGCGCAATGGTGGGTTACTTTCACCATGTTGATATAGTAATGGCCTGCAGGGTGCGCTGTGATGTACACAGCATGTGACATAGAGTGAGCTGTAGAACCTTCCTTCAGAGGCCAGAATAGATAGAAGTCTTGGCCAGATGACGTCACTTATGGCTGGGACAAGGTCCTTCAGCACCTAAGGCAAAAAAGGCCCACCATGGACGCCTTCTAGCACCAACTACTGCTGAAGCACCCAAGGCAGCCACCTTTTCTACCTACCCCTCGACCCAGTCCTGATGTCACTGGCCAAAGAAATGAACAGTGCGGTGCTCTGGATGAGATGCCAAGAGGACATTTTGTATTTATTTAGTGGACGTTACCTCCCAACTGCTCAGGTTCTGGAAGAAGAAGTACAAAGCTGCAGCCCACACTCCAGCGGTGGCAATGATGCAGAAGAGCGGTAGTGGGCGAATCCTCTCTGCACTGCGTAGCTGTGAAAGAAGAAGATGTGGGTGCTACATATTACATGGTATGGACAGCACTACACTTCTGACAGTCTACTGTGACTCCTCTTTGCCACTAGAGGCCCTCATACATGAAAGAGCTAGTTAGTGTACTCTATGGTTGTTCTTAAAATAATATGCAATAGTCTCTGGTTGACACTGCTGCCCCTCCCTCTCCCGGTCTGCTGCTCTTCAGGGGTGTGCAGTCAATGCTGTGTTGCTATTAAACACTTTAAACACTTGCTTTTACTTTCAAACCCAACTGCACTCAAATATATAACTTTTTTTCTAGAGAACCAAGAAGGCCCTGGACAAGTAGGAGAATGCTGAGATGAGAGTTACCTTCATGATGATGTAGAAGGCCAGATAGAGCAGCAAGTTACAGATGAAAATGCCCAGCAGATAGGAGGCGAAATCCCGAGGACGAAAGACCAGTCCAAAGATGGCGCTGAGAGGGAAGAAGGAAAAGGTTAAGGGTCGTGATCAGGGAAAAAAAACTGAACAAAGACTGCAAGACGAGAATGAGAAAACCCCATTCATAGCTTACAGTGACAACTTCTGGGAGAAAGTAAAATTGTATTTTATTGGTTTGAGTAACATTTATAGAGTTCTGACATACATAAATGATTTAGACCAATACACAAAGCAAGGACCATAAAGACATGGATGAGCGAGTTTGGGGTGGAGGAAGTTGATTGGCCTGCACAGAGTCCTGACCTCAACCCGATAGAACACCTTTGGGATGTATTAGAGCAGAGACTGCGAGCCAAGCCTTCTCATCCAACATCAGTACCTAACCTCACAAATGCTCTTCTGGAAGAATGGTCAAACATTCCCATAGACAAACTCCTAAACATTGTGGACAGCCTTCCCAGAAGAGTTGAAGCTGTTATAGCTGCAAAGGGTGGGCCAACTTAATATTGAACCCTACAGACTCAGACTGGGATGCCATTAAATTTCGTGTGTGTGTAAAGGGAGATGTCCCAATACTTTTGGTAATATAGTGCATCTGTAAGGTTTCTCTTTCATCCAGGCTCTGAACACACAAGGGATCCTCTTAGATACACAGGTATTATTCTTTGGACATGGCGTACAAATGTAGATACTAATGTGGGGTTTCTGTGATATAGCCATGCTTTAAAACTGGGCATCTAGTCTTTTTTTGACATTCTGAGGGTTCCATTCAGGTGGGTTCACAGGATGGACCTTATATATTTTTTTCCAATTTGGGAGATATGGAGCTCTGGCATAACGCACCCTATGGCGCCCCTAGGTCCTTGTGGATTGTGCCTGCTTTGGGGTTGGATTGGCAGTCCTTGGTTCCGAGGTGAGGATGCTTATACTGGCTGGCATGCTATCTTACCATCATGTGAGTGATATGCGCTGATTAACCATAACATTACGACCACCTTCCATAAAATGGCCACCCACCTAATATTGAGTGGGTCCCCTTTTTACAGCCCAAACAGCTCTGACCCATTGAGGCATGGACTCCACTAGACCTCTGGAGGTATGCTGTGGTATCTGGCACCAGTCAGTAGCAGATCACTTGCCTTCTTCCCATAATGCATCCTGGTGCCATCTCTTCAGGTAATTGATGCACATGCACCCCAGGGCCGTCTTTAATATTGATTGGACCCTGGGTAAACATTTTCTTGGGCCCCCCCATGCAATTTTGCCCCCCCCATTATTACACATGACTCCCTCCCCCATACTACCAAAATCACTACATAGGACCCCCATTCCCCATACTACCCCCATAATTACAGGACCCTCCTCCCACATCATTGCACAGGACTCCCTCCCCCATTCTATGTCCATCACTACACAGGCCCCCTCCCCCATACTACCCCCCATTATTACACAGGATGACTCCCCCATAATACCCCCATGATTACACAGTGTAGTATTGAGGGGGGCTCCATACTACATTGCCACTTATTAACCATCAGCGCGCTGCTGTTTCTGCAGAAAGGAGGGTTATTGCTGAGGGTGGAGAAGCGGGAAGGGGGGTTATTATTGAGGGTGGAGAAGTGGGGAGGAGGGTTATTATTGAGGGTGGAGAAGCGGGGAGGGGGGTTATTTTTGAGGGTGGAGAAGCGGGGAGGGGGGTTATTTTTGAGGGTGGATAAGCAGAGAGGGGGGTTATTTTTGAGGGTGGATAAGCAGAGAGGGGGGTTATTGCTGAGGGTGGAGAAGCGGGGAGGGGGGTTATTATTGAGGGTGAAGAAGTGGGGAGGAGGGTTATTATTGAGGGTGGAGAAGCGGGGAGGGGGGTTATTTTTGAGGGTGGATAAGCAGAGAGGGGGGTTATTGCTGAGGGTGGAGAAGTGGGGAGGGGGGTTATTATTGAGGGTGAAGAAGTGGGGAGGAGGGTTATTATTGAGGGTGGAGAAGCGGGGAGGGGGGGTTATTATTAGGGGGGAGAAGCGGGGAGGGGGGTTATTATTAAGGGTGGAGAAGCAGAGAGGGGGGTTATTATTAAGGGTGGAGAAGCAGAGAGGGGGGTTATTATTAAGGGTGGAAAAGCGGGGAGGGGGGTTATTTTTGAGGGTGGATAAGCAGGGATGGGGGTTATTGTTGAGCCCACAGCTGTCAATCACTGCCCTGCAGTACAACAACCAGCAGCCCCCCCCCCCCTCCAAGAAGTTCTGCAGCAACCGAGACTCCCTGAAAAGTTATTAGAGGTGATGGGGGGGGGGGGGGGGGGCGGGCTCAGGACAGCACACAGTGTCTCTGGGGGAGACAATCTACTCACTGTGCAGAGTGATGTAGTCCGGCAGCCCGCAGAGGAGGGATGAGAGGGGCGGAATGCAGTATGTCCCTGGGGAAGAGACTCAGTCCACTCAGACTGCGGAAAAGGGGAAGGGGTGGGCCAGTAGAAGATACACTGCAGGACGTGACTTCACTTAACCCATGCCAAGCTGGATAGAAAGGAGGAGAAAACGAATGCACTTGACTTATCTGCGTTTGGGGTCCTCCAACAATTAATGGGCCCTGGGCAGATGCCCCATTTGCCCTGCATTGAAGACGGCCCTGCGGCCATCCACATGATGTAAAAAAAAACCTGATTGATTAGACCAGGCCACCTTCTTCCATTCCTTCTTGGTCCACGATGCTGTGGCCATGATGATGGTCCTCGCTCTGATGCTCATGTGTCCATTGTAGGTACTTTTTTCTGTGAACATAGGTCAGCATGGACACCCAGACCTTCAGCTCTGCAGCTACAGTACCTCTTCTACTGGATCAGATTACAAGGGCCAGCCTTGGATGCCCATGACCCGTTCTCAGGTTTTCCTTTCTTTGACCACTTGTGGTAGGTCCTGACCACTGCAGACCGGGAACATCCCATAAGATCTGCAGTTTTGGAGTTGCTCTAACCCATCTATTCATTACAATTTGGTTATTGTCAAAGTCACTAAAATCCTTACACTTGCCCCTTGTTTATGCTTTCAACATACCAACCTTATCGATAACATGTCAACTTGCTGCCTACTATATCCCATACGACTTTAAGATGCCATTGTAATGAGATATTCACCTGTCAATGGTCATAATGTTATGGCTGATCAATGTATGGGCTTATCTAGCTATGAACTTGTTAATTGATGTATTGGGATGTCATTTTTTTTATCTACATTCTCTTGTACATAAAGATGTGCTCTTACCCCCCGAAGAAGAGTTAAAAAGGGTCGGAAAAATCCAAAACATGGCATTACAACATTCTTAGTTTTGTAAATAATTTAATATCCTGTCATGTGTGAGAATGGAGCGAATGTTATTAGTGATGTGATCTACTGTTTAGTCAGCCTGTGATTTTATTATGTTTTTGTGACGTTGCACAAATAATATAGCTATATGTATGTCAGGAATCAGCAGCAGAGATGGCCAGATCTTCATGGCTACACTTATAAACTGAGACCAAAGCATACATACGCTATATTAATGTTAATTAATAGTAGTAAAACAAAAGACACACACAAGCAAACATGAAGATACAAGTGAACTACAACCATAAAACCAAAATATCTATAATACAATATAAACAAGATGAGGAACAAAGGTCATGGGGAAAACCAGAGATGCAAGGAAGTGGGGAACCAGGACTAGGATCAGGAACAAGGGGAGCAGATATAAGGCAGCAGGGTACAGAATGTAGGGCAAGAGCAAGATCAGGAGCAGGATAAAGGGCACACAGTATCTGGCAGTGAGCAAAGCAAAATAGTGTTGCAAAGTGCACTAGCAAAGGAGAGACTAAATACCCTTCCAGCAACCAGCATCAGGTGGAGACTGATTACTAGAAACTGCTAGCTGCTGGGGGATATCCGCTGATGGATAACTGAACTGTAACTTCCCACTCTGGGAAACACAGCTCCACCCGCAGGTGATTCAGGTACCAACAATGTATTTTATTCACATCAATTGTATTATTATAGTTCCGAAAAAGTCTCAACTTCTTTGGTAGTTTGATGCTGTCTTGGTACTTACAAGAACCAGTTGACAATGTTCGCGACTACAAGGAGAATCATACGATCCTGAGAATAGACAGAGAAGAAACAATGAGATGGTGAGTCGGGGATCTGGTAATCAGTAATCCTGCTCTCATGTACATAAATCAGATGGCTGATATAAATGACATCGGAATAAGAAGAAATAAGGTCTATGGTCTACATCTTAAAGTAGACCTCTCAGTAACTTCACAAGTCTACAAAAAATAAATTCCTAATGTCACAATATACAGTACCAGAAACTCTTTCCACCTTTTATCATTTAAAAAGCCATCTTTGAGCTCCAGTCAGTGTTATCAATCTGCTGCAGCAAGGCGGAAGCATTTCCTCAGTCTCCTCTCCCCCCCCCTGATAAGAGTGTAACATTGTAAATTTGTAGCAAGTCACAAGGTAGGAAGCTGCAGCAGCCAAGAACTGCACAGGCCTCGGTATTTACATGATTTATAATGAGTCAGCATCTCAGACCAGGAAGTAGATGGTGACCTTGGATGATGCCTCAACAAAGGCTTCTGGAGAGCAAAGTAGCAAAAGCAAAGCAGATGCAGACACTGTGGATGTACTGAGATCCGTGTCTTTCAGCAAGGATGCAACAACTAAGGACTAGTAAGCTTCAATATATTCCTTTTTTGGGGGGGGTTAGATACACTATATCAGGGAGATCTATTCACCGGCATCCCCAAGTGGTATGTGACTCTAGTGGGTTGAGACAAGACACCATCTGTAATTGAAATAAAACTTCTGGATGAGGAGACCCCTTTTCATAATGAAACTGGAGACACACAAGAGCAATCTTGGCCCCACTGTGTCTTGAAACAACTTTCATATAAAGTGAAAGAAGATATGTTACCTACCATGTACATAGGGCGGCTGCACTGCTGTATACAGTCTGTATAGAGGATCTGAAAGATGCGTCGGAAAATCCCAAAGTCTATGGAAAAAGAATGTAGATGATGGATAATAAAAACGCCATTGGAAGAAGCTGAAGACCCAGACTTAATATACACAGTAAATGTCATTCTCAATGTAGGAGAAAATCTATTACACTATATGGTCCAATGATTGTGGACAACTGACCATCACACCTCTATGGAAACAAAAAGCAGCGCTTCTAGCTCCTTAATTAAACATCCACGGCTGACAAGCCAGAAAATAAGATTGCCGGCATCACAGTCAAGTGCAGCAAGACATCAGCTTTATGAAGACATCGGTGTATACACCACAAACAGTTGATGTGTTGACTGTTGCCGGCGATCTTCCGTTCATCACATCTATATGAGTCTGTTGGACATCCCATCTAAATACCATAGACACTGTTATGGAGTTGCCCCCCTTGTGACTATAAGAGCTGCCAATTTTCTGGGAAGAAAACTGCGTTGCATTAATCCTCGTGTTTTTTCACCTTCATGCATCCTATGCGTTAAGGTGAAAAACCTTCTGTTATACAGCAGCCCCCCAGACCCCCGTTTTACTTACCTGAACCCGTTCTTTCTTGCCCCAGGGATGAGCACACCAGCTCTTGCCAGTGTCTCGTGTCCTGATTGGATAGATTGATAGCAGCGCAGCCATTGGCTCCCGCTGCTGTCAATAAAATCGAATGATGCAGGCGCCGGGGGGGGGGGGGGGGGGGGAGGGGGCGGGGCAGAGTCCTGCTGTCTGTGTCAATAAACGCAGCAGCAGGACACGGGAGTGCGCCTGCACGGGTGTCCCGAAGGAGAGCGCTTCTCCGACAGGGCACTCAAGAAGAGGAAGAGCCACGTGCGCCGCTGAGGGACCTCAGAAGAGGAGGATCGGGTCCACTCTGTGCAAAACCAACTGCACAGAGGAGGTATGACATGTTTGTTACTTAAAAAACAAAACAAAACAAAAAAAAAAAGAGGGTTTAGTAACACTTTAAGGCAACCCTTTGAAAATATTAGGGTCACCGAAGTACCAAAACGTCTCCAAAATTGGACATGTTATGTAATGTTTGCTGCAGTGCATTAAGGTGATCTGTAAATGAATGGTAATGTAGCAAACCATGTAATGTGTTGCCCATGTTCCACAAACCCAAAGGTGTATGGGCCCTTAGCTTTCCAGTCGCATCCACTATGGAGCGATTTTGGTGTTCTACAGCCCTTCTCCAGCCCTTCTGTGAACCAAGCCTGAGTTTCATCTCACAAACTCGCACACTCCTCTCAGAGAATCCGCAATTGCCTTTTTCAATGCAAAACAGGATGGCCATACCATAGGTTCAGGGCTCACCTGCCAGGAGGGAGACCAAGACACACACACTTTAACAGCTTTTCTCTGGGTTGAAAGCTTGCAAACCACTCTCACAACTTCAAACAACACATTACGAGAGTTTGCAAGCTGAGAGCCAAGGTCCATGCTCTCCAGAATGGTGTTACTGTACCTCTGGGATCTGTGTATGTACAACCAGGGGCATGGTTCATTCTGTTAGTCTACAGTACTCTCAGGATCCCTGTAGGGCCTTCCAGGGTACCCCCTACCTCCAGGACTTCTGGAATTCCCTGAAAGGATGCAGGGCATGTCCTCTGAGCAGAAGGGTATTTTTGTCTGTCTGCTGCCAGTCCAGATTGACTTGACTACTTTCTTGCCTGCCTGGAACTGATTACTCTCTTGCCTACCACCTGCCTCAACCCCTGCTATTACCTGATTACTGTCTGGCCTGCCTTGGTCCCTGCTTGGACCTAACTACTCTCTTGCCTGCCTCGACCCCTGCCTCGACTGGAATACACTCTTGCCTGCCATCTGCCTCTATCCCGGCCTGGACTTGACTACTCTCCTGGCTGCCACCTGCCTTGGCCCCTGCCTGGACCTAATCTCTCACCTGCCACCTGCCTTGGAACCTGCCTGGACCTGACTACTGTCTTGCCTGCCTCATCCCCTGCCTGGACTTGAATACTCTTTTGCCTGCCACCTACCTCTACCCCAGCCTGGACCTGACTACTCTCTTGCCACCTGTCTTATCCCCTGCCTGGACCTGATTAATCTCTCACCTGCCACCTGCCTTGGCCGCTGCCTGGACCTGGCTACTCTCTTGCCTGCCTCACCCCCTGCCTGGACATGAATTCGCTCTTGCCTGCCACTTACAGCTAACCCAGCCTGCACCTGACTATGTTCTTGCCTGCCTCATCCTCTGCCATGACATGAATACTCTTTTGCCTGCCACCTACCTCTACCCCAACCTAGACCTCAGTACTCTCTTGCCTGCCACCTGTCTTATCCCCTGCCTGGACCTAATTAATCTCTCACCTGCCTTGGCCGCTGCCTGGACCTGGCTACTCTCTTGCCTGCCTCACCCCCTACCCGGATGTGAATACTATCTTGCCTGCCACTTACAGCTATCCCAGCCTGGACCTGACTACGTTTTTGCCTGCCTCACCCCCTGCCTGGACATGAATTTGCTCTTGCCTGCCATCTACCTCTACCCCAGCCTAGACCTGACTACTCTCTTGCCCACCATCTGCCTCAACCCCTGATCCCAGTCAATCCTCAACTGCCATGTGCCAAGACTTCTGCATGATCTGACCAATCTCCTGTCTGTAGCCCTGTGAAAAATCTCTACATTCTAGCCATTCCCATAAATTAAAGCTACAGGCCAGGGACCGTCAGGCTGCAGAGGAATAGGCTAGATGATGCTGGACATCCTCCAGCCATGAAATAAAGCAGGCTATATCGGACATGCTGCAGTTTCTAATGCACATTGTGAGAAGCCTGCAGTGAAAGCAGAGTGATCCATTATAGTCCAGGAGAGGAGCCGGTACAAGTGTGCAAGACTGAAGGGAAGGACTAAGTTCAGATTTAATTAAAGGGGCCCCATATTAGGATTGTTTTTATAGGCAGATTACCTTATTATGTTGTTTTAAACACATTTTGATTTTGGTGATTATAACTCATTATAACAAGGTTCAGATCCTAAGTTTTGAAGGAGGATTAACTATATATTACTATTTATTTTTGGGGTATTTTATTCAATAACTGTAGCTGTATATACTGGTGCTTGAGAAGTAGAAGGGGGATTTATAAATCATAGCCAGTCTGTTGTATACAATCACCGCCCTGTGTAATGAGATTGATACATTCACTCCAGAGATCTTTATTGTCTGTAAAATAGACAATCCACTATGTATCTGTCTATCTAAGGCAGGGGTAGGCAACCTTTTGGGCACAGTGTGCCGAAAAATGTTTTCAAAGAAATTGAGCGTGCTGATTTTATAACAAAAAAATGTCATCTTCACACTCTCAATCAGGAAAATGATTTTTTATAAAGTAAATGCTGTAAACTACTTGAGTAATAGTGACTAATTAACATCCCGCACTATCATGCCTTAGATCAGCTTCAATTCCTGCACCTCCAGACCTCAGATCATCCCAAATTCCTGCACCTTTACACCTCAGATCACTGTACCTTCTGCACATCTGCCCCACCTCTGTACCCCCTGCTCATCTGTCCCACCACTGTAACCCCTGCTCATCTGCCCCAACAATGTACCACCTTTCTCAGCTGCCCCACCACTGTACCTCCCTGCACATCTGCTCCAATGCTGTACCCCCATGCTCTTCTGTCTCACTGCTGAACCACCTTCTCACCTGTCCTAACACTGGACCCATCTGCTCATCTGCCCCACCACTGTTCCCCCTGCTCTTCTGTCCCACCGCTGAACCCCCTTCTCATCTCTTCCACCACTGTACCCTCTGCACATCTGCCCCACCATCGTACCCTCCTGCTCTTCTGTCCCACCGCTAAACCACCCCTGCTCATCTGCCCCACCGCTGTACTCTTCTACTCATCTTCTCCACTGCTGTACCCTCTTCTCATCTAGGATATGCATGATATGCAGAGTGGTGAAAGGAAGCAGAGATGAGACCCATCTACCTGTCCTGGCACACTTATCCTGCTGATCCACCTCTTGCATCCAGCCCACGTGCTTGTATGAGATGTATGGGATGTATGGGATGTATATGATGTATGTGATGTATAGGATGTATGGGATGTATGTGATGTATAGGATGTATGGGATGTATGTGATGTATAGGATGTATGGGATGTATGTGATGTATAGGATGTATGTGATGTATAGGATGTATGGGATGTATGGGATGTATGGGATGTCACATACAAGCATCTGGAATGAATGCGCAATGATGAGCTCAGATCAGGGACATTTTCTGAAAGCAGTGGGCCTGTGTGTAGGATCATAAGTTGGGCCCCCCGTGGCTGAGAAAAAGTGCGATGCTCTGCGCCGCAGCAAAAGTTGGGTGTGATTTTCATTGCGCTGAATACTGGCTCTGGCTTAAAGGGGCACAGAGTGCCAGGGTTCAGTAGTAAGTGACACAAAGGTTCAGAGGTTGGGAGTAGGTGATGTAGAGCTGAGGGGTCAGTAGTAAGTGACACATACACACAAATATTATATATTTTTTTTTTTTTTCAGCAAAGTTCCCAGAGGCTCAACAGTAATTCCACAAACTGTCACCTGATTGGGGTTTTCTCAATCACAGTGAAATCCCTTCTTTCTGAGATTGGTAGTGGCAACCAAACGAGTTATCTTCCTCCAGATGGTGGCCGGGGCTAGCAGAACTGATTGGCTTTGGCAGTGGCCAATCACAGTCCTCCTCCTCCTGGAAACAGGGACCGCCCCCCTAGCAGAACTGCACCCAATCTCTTCCCCATCACAAAAGCTGACGATCGCAGCTAAAGCCAAGTTAGAGAACCAAACAATGTTTCTCATTGTTTACAATGTGTGGGGGCGCAGTGCCTTTCCCCCCAGTGTAGGTGCGGTGTGGGGAATTGTGAGATTGGAATGCATTAGCGTCTCACTGACACTTCCCTGCGCTGCTCTGCTGATGGGGAGTCGGGTGCCGGCAAAAGAGGCTTTGCATGCCGGGGGTTGCCTACCCATGATCTAAGGCATTTAAAAAGTATTATGACAAAGGATTCGATACACATACAAAGAAGAGCAACATTACCTGCATTTGATACATCTGATAAAGACAGCAAAGGAAAGAGAAAGAAAACAGTGAGAGACCAACCCGGCCCATACAGACATCAGGATACAACCCCCACCCCCCCAATACACAAGACTCAGATCACTGTATATAGCACACACAGGAGAGCACAATATTACAAAATTTCCAAAGCCAACCAAAAATCAATAAAGGGCCAGCCCACCCAAAAATGATATTTTAGTTTTTGGTGATGCCTGGTGGGCTCAGCCAGCCTCTGGATTCTTAGGTGACCTAAATGCTCCAAGACTGAGATCTACCTGACAAAATTCCTGGCCCCTGGGAGGTTTGGGTGTTACCACCCCTTCTGTGTGTCCAAGCAGCTTCAACCCGGGATGGTGGAAACACCTCAAGTTGGGTACAGCATGGAAACACCTCAAGCTGGGTACAGCAGGTGTACAGACCCAGGAGCTCGGAACAGGGATGGTGGAAACCTCTTATAAGGGGCACAGCAAGTGTGGAGACCTGGGAACTCAAAGCAGGAATGGTGGGAGCCCCTCATAATGGGCACAGCAGGTGTACAGACCTGAGAACTCAAAACAGGGATAGGGGGAAAGCCTCAAAATTGGGACAGCAGGTGTACAAACCTAGGGACTCAGTGGAAGGATGGTGGGAGCCCCCAGAATGGGCACAGCAAGCATACAGATCCAGAAACTTAGCACAGGGTAGGTGGGAGTCCCTCATAATGGACACAGCAGGTATACAGACCTGGGAGCTCAGCACATGGATGATGGGAGACCCTCATGATGGACACAGCAGGTGTACAGACCTGGGAACTCAGCACAGGAAAGGTGGGAACTCCTCATAATGGACACATCAGGTGTGCAGAGTTGAAACTTCAGCACAGGGGTCTCACTAATAGAGTCCTCAAGAGATAGAAGAGACTGTCAGGGCACATATCTCTCCAGCATCCCCAAACATCATTTTTGGGTTGACTAACTCTTTAAAATTCTGATAAGTTCTGTAAAGTATAATGACACAGCAAGTGAGAGGAACACCTAGGAAACTGTCAGGAGGACAGATTTATGTCTCACCAATCTTGAATCGCCCCATGTAGTAGATGTGTGTGCTGAGCGCCAGTGTCCCCACTACATGGATGATGGAGAAGAACAGCCAGAACCACCAATGGTCCTTCCCGAAGACCTGAGGAGCAGAGAGAGAGCAGAGATGACCCGTGACCATAAAAAGTGACCCAATGGCTCAAATATACCAAGAAAATCCTCAATATTAGGAAGTAATCATACACAGGACATGTTTTATCTGTCTGATATGTACATAGTAATCATACATACCACTCCAAGGACTGCCAGGAAGATTACGAGCGCGAAGGACGCATAGGCTGCATAGGCGCTGGCGTTGATGTCGGGGTGCCGGGTCTGGTACAGTTTCAGCATGCAAAGCCCCGCAATCATATACATGAAGGACGTGTCTGGGGAGAACAGAGGAACACCAGAAACCTGTTACTACAACTGTTCAACAATATCTTATTTAGTCTCTATCCAATTACAGCTCAATTGATCTTTCAGGTTAAATACATTCTAGGAGCATCAAAACAAAAAGGTGTGCAAAGTCTAATGCCCTGTACACACGATCGGATTTTCCGATGGAAAATGTGTGATAGGACCTTGTTGTCGGAAATTCAGACCGTGTGTAGGCTCCATCACACATTTTCCATCGGATTTTCCGACACACAAAGTTTGAGAGCAGGATATAAAATTTTCAGACAACAAAATCCATTGTCGGAAATTCCGATCGTGTGTACACAAATCCGACGCACAAAGTGCCACGCATGCTCAGAATAAATAAAGAGATGAAAGCTATTGGCTACTGCCCCGTTTATAGTCCCGACGTACGTGTTTTACGTCACCGCGTTCAGAATGATCGGATTTTCCGACAACTTTGTGTGACCGTGTGTATGCAAGACAAGTTTGAGCCAACATTCGTCGGAAAAAATCCTAGGATTTTGTTGTCAGAATGTCCGAACAAAGTCCGACCGTGTGTACGGGGCATTAGAGTTGGTTCCAGTGGCATCGCTATGGGGGTGCACCTGGGTGACACCCACCAGAGTGGTGACACCAGGGGTGACAGGTAAGGCTGTGGATCCCCCTGCAACTCTGCTGGCTTTCTCCCTCCGGCTGCTCTGCAGAGTGATCGGTTGTACATATGTACAAACCAGGGGCGACACAAGGTGGATGCTTGGGGGTGCTATAGCAACCCCAACAATATTGGTAGCACCCCCTATCTTTGCAGACAGGGACACTCCACTGGATTCTAATGTAAAGGGGAACTCTGCTGGATTCTGAAAAAAGGGGGCAGTCTGCCAGGCTCTGATGTAACGGGGCACTGTGCTGTAAGGTGGAACTCTGATGTAAGGGGGCGTTTCCCGGCCTCTGATGTAGAGGGGTGTTTTCCGGCCTCTGATATAAAGGGGTGTTTCCCGGCCTCTGATGTAAAGGGGCGTTTCCCGGCCTCTGATGTAAAGGGGCGTTTCCCGATCTCTGATGTAAAGGGGCGTTTTCTGGCCTCTGATGTAAAGAGGCGTTTCCCGGCCTCTGATGTAAAGGGGGACTCTGCAGACTCTGATGTAAGGTGGTGGCACTGTGGGGACAATGATGTAAGGGGGAACTCTGATGTATGTTGGGGACTTTGGTGAAATTGAAGGCTCTGATGTCAACGTGGATCTCTTCCTGACTGCTGCACTCCATATGTTGTTTTGTTTGTTATTTGCTCCGGGGAGAGGGGGGGGCGACACCATTTTTTTACTGCACCAGGTGACCACAACCCTATTGACGCCACTGGTTGGTTCTCTTTAAAAAGCAGTATCCACCCTAGTAGAAAAGCCTGTCCCCTGCCAGCATGCTAAGTGGGGCCCTCGTTCTCTGTGTGGAAGTAGTGGTCTCTCTGCAGAGGTTCAGCACACCCTCCTCTGAATTAGAGCTAAAGCTAGACTACTTAGCAGGGAGCATGAGCTTTGCAGGAACAAAGAACTCTAGCTTGGACTCTGCAGGGGATGTGTTGGACCTCTTTAGAGAGACCACTGCTTCCACACAGATAATACAGACGTATCGTTCATTGTGAGTTCTTCCCCAGACAATGGAGAAGGTGAATCTGCCCACAGACAGCAAAAAAAAAAAAAAACTTGACCAGGATTGTAACCCTTTCCACACTCCAACCATTTGCCAAAAAGTTCCTGAACATACAAAATGATCGAGTCAGTGACGGCAGCTCTTACCGAACTGGAAGTTGGAATAGTTGGGGCAGACGTGGTAACAAGCGCTGAGTACCCCCTCCATGGTCAGAGCGATGCCCATAGTGTAGAACAGGCCAAAATGCTTGGGGATGCCATATTCCTGGAAAGGGAAAATTATCAGCAAATGCATCTGATATCATGCAGAGAATCTTAACGACCACTTGAGAGGTGCAGAGCTGGACATAATTGGCCATTTACATTCCAATCGCTCTACAATCTCCTTCAGATCTAGCAAAGCTTTGTAATGTGAGGCCTAAACAATCAACTCAATTTGTATCCAATCATCCTTGGGTTACATAGTCATTGGTAGGTATACAGCTCATTACACACCTTACAGGCTCATTGTACAATCTGCTTTAGATCTACCTACAACTATGTAGCGCTGGGGCCTGCCTGATTGGATAGATCCTAATATTGCATAGCACAAAGATTGCACAGTCAGATTGCGAGGTCTATAGTCATCTTTACATTTACAGACAATGGCTTTGTAGGTTGGGTCTACCTGAATCATCTATTTCATCTGCACGATATTGTCAAAAGTATTGGGACGCCTGCCTTTACACGCACATGAACTTTAATGGCATCCCAGTCTTAGTCCGTAGGGTTCAATATTGAGTTGGCTCCACCCTTTTCAGCTATAACAAACAGCTTCAACTTTTCTGGGAAGGCTGTCCACAAGGTTTAGGAGTGTGTCTATGGGAGTGTTAGACCATTCATCCAGAAGCGCATTTGTGAGGTCAGGTACTGATGTTGGATGAGAAGGTCTGGCTCGCAGTCTCCGCTCTAATTCCTCCCAAAGGTGTTCTATCGGGTTGAGGTCAGGACTCTCTGCAAGCCAGTCAAGTTCCTCCACCCCAAACTCGCTTATCCATGTCTTTACGGACCTTGCTTTGTACACTGCTCCAAATCATTTGGTGGAGGGGGGATTATGATGTGGGGTTGTTTTTCAGGGGTTGGGCTTGGCCCCTTAGTTCCAGTGAAGGGAACCCTTAAGGCGTCAGCATACCAAGACATTTTGGACAATTTCATGCTTCCAACTTTGTGGGAACAGTTTGGGGATGGCCCTTCCTGTTCCAACATGACTGAGCACCAGTGCACAAAGCAAGGTTCATAAAGATACGGAGGAGTGAGTTTGGGGTGGAGGAACTTGACTGGCCTGCACCGAGTCCTGACCTCACCCGATAGAACACCTTTGGGATGAATTAGAGTGGAGACTGCGAGCCAGGCCTTCCCGTCCAACATCAGTGCCTGACCCCACAAAATTTGGGGCTGCAAACATGAACAAACAAAGCTTAAAAAGTTTGCTTTCAATTAAAAAAAAAAAACTGCTTAAAAAAAGGGAAGAAGGGAGTTAATGAAAACTAATTAGGGTTCACTAAGGGTTATTAAGTGGATAAAATATTTGTTCAGATCTGGGCGCAGGGTACTATATCCTATGGGCTCATGTACACAGGTTTGCATTGTGCCGCAGTGTAAGGCTGGATTCACACCTATGGCATTTTTTAGTGCTTTTTGCATTTTGCAGATTTGCACTACAGAACGTGTTCCATAGGAAATCATGTTAAATGGACTGTAGTGCAAATCTGCAAAATGCAAAAAGCACTAAAAATGCCATAGATGTGAATCAGGCCTTAAGCTGTGCAAAACAAAAATGGAAAAATCTGCATCCAAAGACAGGCGTATGGAGAGCATTTTACACGCTTTGCATATTAATGTTTCTGCTAAGATTTACATGCGCCCAGTGTAAGGTGCAAATGCATTCTATTGGCTGCCGCTGCTGCTCGGGGCCGGCATGTGAATGTCAACAATGTATGATCAGCAGCACCTGCACAGCTGACTACACACTTTTGAATTTTTTCATCTTGCCGCCCCCCCCCCCCCCCCATTCTTGGAACCATGGAAATTAGGTGACAAGGGTTGCCTGTACTTAGCAACCAAGGTGACCGGAATTGCCTGTGTCCTAGCAACCAAGGTGGCAGGGGCTGCTTGCATCCTAGCTACCAAGGACACTAAGAGGCAAGAACCACCTGCATCCTAGCACCCAAAGACACTAAGTGACAGGAGCTGCCTGTGCCCTAGCAATGAAGGATGCTAGGTAGCAGAAGTTGCCTTAATCCTAGCAACCAAGGATACTAAAAGGCAAGGGCTGTTTTCATCCCAGCAACCAAGAACTCTAATTGACAGGAGCTGCCTGTGTCCTAGCAACCAAGGATTCTAGTCAGCGGGGGCTGTCTGTGTCCTAGCTACCAAGGACACTAAGAGGCAAGGGACATCTGCATCCTAGCAACCAAAGATACTAAGAGACGCCACAGGAGTTGCCTGTGTCCTAGCAACCAAGGATGCTAGACAGCAGGGCCTATCAATAGTGTGAGAGGTGCCACAGATTACACATTGTTTATTTTACATGTCGGCCCTGGGCAGCGGCAGCAGGCAGTAGGGTACATTTGCACTGTACGCATGTAAAGCGGGGTGCCTCTTCTCTCTCTCTGCTTGGGCCTGGCCCTGGGTTTAGCAGTCTTAGAAATGAAATGGCAAGGACACAAAGAGGGGTGAGAGGACACCGAAAACTCCCAGGTGGACAGGAGTTGGGAATTATGGCCGGGAGATCTCACTGTTGGAGCATCCAGGACATACTGTAGAAGCAATACTCAGCTCATCAGGCTCCACCTATAACAGAAATGCCACTTTTGAGCATACCGGTCCTTTGACATCCCATGACAGGACGGTGCTGTGGAACATACCAGGGCATAGACGTCTTTGGCCTCCAGCAAGCTGAGGTGAAGGAGATCTCTGCGCAGGACGATCAGGAGGAAGAGGAATCCCAGCATAACATGGCCCATGTTACTCAGAATGTTATTAAAAGAGCTGAAATAAAATAAAAATATAAAGTTTGAGGAGATAAATATGAATAAAAAGAAGGTAAGGGACTCCCCGCCACCACAAAGTGACTGACCTGAGCAATCCAAGTGGGTGGGCGCACAGGAAGTTGTAGTAGCAGATATCTTGGTTTCCGGTCACATTTACCACCTGGGAGAAAAACACACAATGTTCCCGTTATAATGGTTCCATTTACCCGCTGTGCAAGAGTAATGGCCAGGAGTGGGGGGGTACAAATCCCGAAACTATGGAAGGCTTTTATGGGTGAACACACTAGAGAGATTTCTGCTCACTTTCCACCTGGAAAACATCCCATCACAAGCCCCTAATGAATTCCATAACTATACTGATGGAGAATACTCTGCAGAAATGGGAAATGGGAGTTGCCCTGGGTGTTCCCAGAACAGGAAGTGAGAGCAAATCACTAACCAACGGGGGCAAAGACATCAATAAAAATTGTATCAGTTTGATTAAGTATTCTTTCAACAGACACGTACCGTTTGGTAGGTGATGACCAGCTGGACGACGGGCAGTGCGTAGAACACAGCAATGGTGATTATGTTCCTGCAGAAGAGAGTCATCAGAGAGTGAGACAGGTATATGATCCCTATAGGGGCAAATGCAGTGTGACATGTTATCTTAAGGGTGGCCCGGAACCAAACACCAGGTAGGCACGGAGCGCCAACTAGGCCACCTTGTGGCTGCACCATCCAACACCATGTAAGCATTAGTGCCACCTAGGCCATCTTGTGGCTGCACCGTCAAACAACAATTACTAAACACCAACTAGACCACCTTTTGGCTGCGCCGCCCAACACCAGGTAGGCACTAAGCGCTGACTAGACCACCTTGTGGTTGCACCTCCCAACACCAGGTAAGCACTAAGCGCCAACTAGGCCACCTTGTGGTTGTACCATCCAACAACAAGTAAGTACTAACTAGGCCCGCCTTGTGGCTACCCCCCCATCACCAGGTAAACACTAAGTGCCGCCTAGGCCCCCTTGTGGCTGCACCATCCAACAACAAGTACTAAGTACCAACTAGGCCGTCTTGTGGTTGCACTGCTCAACACCAGGTAGGCACTAAGTGCCGCCTAGGCCACCTTGTGGCTGCACCGTCCAACAACAAGTAAGTACTAAGCACTTAGCACTACTAGGTTGGCTTGTAGCTTCACCGCCGGTTCTCTGGTCTTTGCTGGTGGTGCCTTAGGATCCCATAGATCGGGGGTTGGGTAATATGCAGCTTTCTCTTTTAAGTAACTACAACTCCTAGCATGTCCTTCTGGCTGCATGCCAGGACTCTGCGTTCTTCGATTGCTGACATCTGTTGGAGATATTTGCGGTCGATAATCTGGAAGTCGTTTGATACTTACCAGAAGTAAATCTTGTATTTCTTACTGATGGTTCGGCGGTCTTTAACGGCGAGGTCAGACACGTACAGGAAGGTCTGGAACAAGGATGATGACTATTTAGACTGATAATCATCACAACAATGGCAGGTGTGTGCCGTCAAATCAGCAACTGGTGGCTTAATGCGTCCAATACAAGACGCTTGCTGTGTTTATCACACATACCTTGGTATGGATTACGTTTTTATCGCTCTCCATTTCTGGGATGCCATCAAAATCGCTCTCTTCATCCGCAGAGCTGTCGGAATATGCTCGGGGGTGGGGGATGGGCGGAACAGATTTTCCCCGCCTCTGGCGGGACTCATCTACGGCGTTGGAGGGAAGAGTAGCGGGGATAAAAGGGAAGGTGAGAAGAAAGAGAAAGGAATGGGGGGGGGGGGGGGGGCGGGACGGTGATGGAATAAGAAGGAGAAAGAATGAGGGAGAAAGTGGAGGAGGAACAGGGAGAGAAAGAAATAATGGGGGTGAGGAAGAGAAAGCAAGAGGTAGAGAGGAGAAGAGAAGTGAAGACCGTGACAAAAATAAGAGGGTGGCAGAGGGAATGAGAGAGAGAGAGAGAGAGAGAGAGAGAGAGAGAGAGAGAGAGAGAGAGAGAGAAAAGAGAGAGAGAGAGAGAGAGAGAGAGAGAGAGAGAGAGAGAGAGAGAGAGGGAGAGAGAGGGAGAGAGAGGGAGAGAGGGAGAGAGGGGGAGAGAGGGGAGAGAGGGGGAGAGAGGGGGAGAGAGGGGGAGAGAGGGGGAGAGGGGGAGAGGGGGAGGAGGGGGAGAGAGGGGAGAGAGGGGGAGAGAGGGAGAGAGAGGGAGAGAGAGGGAGAGAGGGAGAGAGGGGGAGAGGGGGAGAGGGGGGAGAGAGGGGGAGAGAGAGGGAGAGAGAGGGAGAGAGAGGGAGAGAGAGGGAGAGAGAGGGAGAGAGAGGTTGAAAGAAGGTGTGGGGGAGAGAGTGTAGGAAAAGTGAAGAGAGAGAATAGGGGAGAGGTAAAGAGAGAGAGAGAAGGAAAGAAAGAATGAGGGGGGAGAGAGTGTGGGAAAGGGGGAGTCATAGAAAGAAAGAGAGAATGGGGCACAGGAAATGAGCACATGGTAAGGGAGGGAAGAGAATGGGGGAGACAGGGGGGGGGGGAGAGAAAGAGGAGGGAAGAGAGAGAGATTGAAAGAAGGAATGGGGGGAGGGAGAGAGAGTGTAGGAAAAGTGAAGAGAGAGAATTGGGGGGGGGGGGGGAGGAAAGAAAGAATTGGGGGGGGGGGCAGGGAGTGCGGCAAAGGGGGAGTGATAGAAAGAAAGTGAGAATGGCACAGGGAATGAGCACATGGTAAGGGAGGGAAGGGAGAGAATGGGGGAGACAGAGGGAGAGAGAGAGAAAGAAGGAGATAATGGGGGGAGAGGAAAAGAGTGTGTGGGAATAGGGAAGAGAGAGAGATTGAAAGAAGGGTTGTGAGGGAGAGAGAGAGTGTAGGGAAAAGTGAAGAGAGAGAGAGAGAGAGAGAGAGAATAGGGGAGAGGGAAAGAGAGAGAGAGAAGGAAAGAAAGATTGAGGGGGGGAGAAAGAGTGCGTGAGAAGGGGGGGGGGGGGGGGTTCATTAGAAAGAGAGAGAGAATGGGGCACAGGGAATGAGCACATGGTAAGGGAGGGAAGAGAGAGAATGGGGGGGGGGGCAGGATAGAGAGAGAAAGAGAAAGAAAGGGGAGAGAGGGGGATATTTAAAGGAGGAATGGGGGGGGGGGGGGGGAAGGAAAGAAAGAGTGTGGGGGGTGAGAAAATGCAGGAAGGGGGAGTGATAGAAAGAGAATGGGGCGGAAGGAATGAGCACATGGGGGGGGGGGGGGATAGAATAGAGAGAATTGGGGAGACAGAGGGAGAGAGAGAGAAAGAAAGAGATAATGAGGAGAGGGAGACAGAGTGTGGGAAGCAACATAGGAAGAGACAGACAGAAGGGGGAAGGAGAGCAGAGGTTAAAGTGTGCAGTAAATGACAATGTAGTGTATTTAGCAATCACATTTAGTATTAGTGAAGGTGACAACACTTTTTTACAATTAGACTTGTTCCTACCTATAGCCCCATAGCTGCTGCCCTCAGGGGTGCTGGTAGTGATGGGGTGAGAGGCCGCCACCGTTCCTTCACCTACAAGCACAATATATCCTGTTAATGTCCATGAAATCAGCCGTCACACTTGTGAGAATCACTTGCATTATAAGGCAACTTTCACTACTCATAAGAACTCTGATCAGAGACATGCCAAGGATTAGTATGGGGAATAAGAGGGCCAGTAATCTACTACAGGCAGGAAATAGCTTTAAAGAAATATCAATAAAATAGCAACAAATACAAACCAGAAATAAAGAATACAGCAAAGGTATGCAAATATAAACAGGGCTGTAGTACCACTTTTGACCATCAGGTGGCGACAAGCAGTGGCGTAGCGTGGGTTGTCAGCACCCGGGGCAAGGCAAGTAATTTGCGCCCCCCCCCAACCTGCGGACTTTTAGCTATCCCCGAGTCCCTTCAAATACAATAGTACTGACCTACCTGATTCCTATACTGACCACTACACTGAGAACTACACTGTCCACTACACTAGATTGTCCACTACACTGACCACTATACTACACTGACCACCATACTACACTGACCACTATACTACACTACACTTGACCACCATACTACACTGACCACCATACTACACTGACCACCATACTAGGTGGGCACTGCACAGCAATTTATATGATGGGCACTGCACATGACATGGTGGGCACTGTATGACACAGCACATTACATGGTGGGTACAGCGCATTACATGGTGGGCACTGCATGGCACAGCACATGACGTGGTGGGCACAGCACATTACATGGTGGGCACTGAATGGCACATAACATTACATGGTGGGCACAACACATTACATGGTGGGCACTGCATGGCATAGCACGTTTCATGGTGGGAAATGCAACTGCACATTACATGTTAGGAACTGCACATGACATGGTGGGCACTGTTGAACAGCACAGCACATTACACAGTGGGCACAACACACTACATGCTGGGCACAGCACATGGCAGGGTGGGCACAGCATAGCACATGACATGGTGGGAAGTGCACATGACATGGTGGGCGCTGCACATTACACGGTGGGCACTGCACATTACACGGTGGGCACTGCACATTACATGGTGGGATCACTGTATGGCACAGCACATGACATGGTGGACACTGCAAATTACATAGCGGACATTGCAAGGCACAGCCATGACATGGTGGGCATTGCACATGACATGGTTGGCACATCACATGACATGGTGGGCACTGCACATTACATGGTGGGCAATGCAAGGCACAGCACATGACATGGTGGGCACTGCACATTACATGGTGGGCAATGCAAGGCACAGCACATGACATGGTGGGCACTGCACATTACATGGTGGGCACTGCAAGGCACAGCATGACATAGTGGGCACTGCACATCACATGAAGGGAAATGTAATGCACAGCACATGACATGGTCAGCACAGCGCATTACATGGTGGGCACTGCAATGTACAGCAAATGACATACTGGACACAGCACATTACATGGGGGGCACTGCAAGGCACATGACATGGTGGGCACAGCGCATTACATGGTGGGCACTGAATGGCACATAACATTACATGGTGGGCACAACACATTACATGGTGGGCACTGCATGGTAAGCACGTTTCATGGTGGGAAATGCAACTGCACATTACATGTTAGGAACTGCACATGACATGGTGGGCACTGCAAGGCACAGCATGACATAGTGGGCACTGCACATCACATGAAGGGCAATGCAATGCACAGCACATGACATTGTTCAGCACAGCGCATTACATGGTGGGCACTGCAACGTACAGCAAATGACATACTGGACACAGCACATTACATGGGGGGCACTGCAAGGCACATGACATGGTGGGCACAGCACATTACATGGGGGGCACTGCAAGGCACATGACATGACATGGTGGGCACAGCACATTACATGGGGGGCACTGCAAGGCACATGACATGACATGGTGGGCACAGCACATTACATGGGGGGCACTGCAAGGCACATGACATGACATGGTGGGCACAGCACATTACATGGGGGCACTGCAAGGCACATGACATGACATGGTGGGCACAGCACATTACATGGGGGCACTGCAAGGCACATGACATGACATGGTGGGCACAGCACATTACATGGGGGCACTGCAAGGCACATGACATGACATTGTGGGCACAGCACATTACATGGGGACACTGCAAGGCACATGACATGACATGGTGGGCACAGCACATTACATGGGGGGGCACTGCAAGGCACATGACATGGTGGGCACAGAACATTACATGGGGACACTGCAAGGCACATGACATGACATGGTGGGCACAGCACATTACATGGGGGGCACTGCAATGGACATGACATGGTGTGCACAGAACTTTACATAGTGGGCACTGCAATGCACATGACATGGTGGGCACAGCACATTACATAGGGGCACTGCAATGCACATGACAGGACATGGTGGGCACAGCACATTATATGGGGGGCACTGCAAGGCACATGACATGACATGACATGACATGGTGGGCACAGCACATTACATGGGGGGCACTGCAAGGCACATGACATGACATGGTGGGCACAGCACTTTACATAGTGGGCACTGCAATGCACATGACATGGTGGGCACAGCACATTACATGGGGGGCACTGCAATGCACATGACATGGTGTGCACAGAACTTTACATAGTGGGCACTGCAATGCACATGACATGGTGGGCACAGCACATTACATAGGGGCACTGCAATGCACATGACAGGACATGGTGGGCACAGCACATTATATGGGGGGCACTGCAAGGCACATGACATGACATGGTGGGCACAGCACATTACATGGGGGGCACTGCAAGGCACATGACATGACATAGTGGGCACAGCACATTACATGGGGGGCACTGCAAGGCACATGACATGCGGGGCACTGCAATGCACATGACATGGTGGGCACAGCACTTTACATAGTGGGCACTGCAATGCACATGACATGGTGGGCACAGCACATTACATAGGGGCACTGCAATGCACATGACAGGACATGGTGGGCACAGCACATTACATGGGGGGCACTGCAAGGCACATGGCATGACATGGTGGGCACAGCACATTACATGGGGGGCACTGCAATGCACATGACATGACATGGTGGGCACAGCACATTACACGGGGACACTGCAAGGCACATGACATGGTGTGCACAGCACTTTACATAGTGGGCACTGCAATGCACATGACATGGTGGGCACAGCACATTACATAGGGGCACTGCAATGCACATGACAGGACATGGTGGGCACAGCACATTACATGGGGGGCACTGCAAGGCACATGACTTGACATGGTGGGCACAGCACATTACATGGGGGGCACTGCAAGGCACATGACATGGTGGGCACAGCACTTTACATAGTGGGCACTGCAATGCACATGACATGGTGGACACAGCACATTACATGGGGGGCACTGCAAGGCACATGACATGGTGGGCACAGCACTTTACATAGTGGGCACTGCAATGCACATGACATGGTGGGCACAGCACATTACATGGGGGCACTGCAAGGCACATGACATGGTGGGCACAGCACATTACATGGGGGGCACTGCAAGGCACATGACAGGACATGGTGGGCACAGCACATTACATGGGGGGGCACTGCAAGGCACATGACAGGACATGGTGGGCACAGCACGGCACATGACATGGTGGGCACTGGGCACAAGAGAGCACATTACATGGGGGAAGCAGCAGTCTGTCCCCTAGCACAATAATTACACAACATCCCCCTAACAAATGTACTGACCTTATCATAACAGCATGGGAGATGTCCTTCCTCCCGGGCTCCTGCTGGTTAGAACATCAGCGCCCCTCCCCCAGACACTGAGGATCTGTGTGTGTGTAACAGATCCTGTGATAGGGGTCAGTCATCGGCAGAGACAGGACTTGGCTGCACTGACTTGTCTCCATAGTGACACTACACTGCCCCCCATAGTGACACTACACTGCCCCCCATAGTGACACTACACTGCCCCCATAGTGACACTACACTGCCCCCCATAGTGACACTACACTGCCCCCATAGTGACACTACACTGCCCCCCATAGTGACACTACACTGCCCCCCATAGTGACACTACACTGACCTCCATACTATACTAAACTACACTGTCCTGCCTACAGTCTCTCTCTCTCGCCCCCCTCCCCCTCCCAGTAACATGACTCTCACTTACCTTCTTATCCTGGCTGCATCGGTCCGGATGATGAGGAGAACACAGCGGCGGCTCACTTTCTTCTCTCCCCTGCGCTCTGCTTGCTGCCATGTTCAGTATCCAGCGCCCTGTGATTGGGTGGATGGGGGTCATGTGCGGAGGCGGGGCGCCTCACATGACCCCCATACACCCAATCACAGGGCGCCGGACACTTAACATGGCGGCCGGAGCCCGGGGACACAAAATTAAAAATTAGGAGGAGGCAGCCAGTGACACATACTGGCGCCCCCCTAAATATTGCGCCCGGGGCCACGGCACCCCCTGCACCCCCCACGCTACGCCACTGGCGACAAGATCCCTTCTAATGACCATAACCACTTGCATCATAAGGCAACCTTCACTCATAAGAATTCTAGATGCAGCGTTTCATGTCAGCGACCAGCTCATCAGCGGAAATTATTCTGAATTCATCTCTATGACTACAAATCACTGAAAGAGAGCAGTTTGTAGCAGAGTGTACCAATCCAATGCTGTAGCACTAGTTTAACTCACATATGTCAAACACAAGGCCTGCGGGCAGAATCCAGCCCATAAGACCTTGTCATATGGCCCAGTTTTGCAGCCAGAACGTGGTGAAACTCTACTCCGCCACCTCCAGCTCACACTTCCTGCTCCTCACCTTCTGTGTTTACAAGAGACAGCTTTGCTCTCCGCAGCTCCCAGATCTAACAGATCCCCACACGCACTCATGGAGGGGCACGGCCTGGACAGATCTCTAGAATCTGAGAGAGTGATCCTCCTGCAAGACGAAGCAGAGCTGCCTACACAGTGCAGCACTAGAGCCAGGCCAGGTAGGAGAGCGTAGAGATGCAAAAAAGCTTTAGGGGGAGGGGGGTTGCACACTGTGCATAATGCACCCTTAAACCCTGCACTCTGTAAGTAGCATACTCCTGAACTCTGCACTCTGTATGTAACGCATTCCTGAACTCTGCACTCTGTACATAGCACACCCCTGAACTTTGCACTCTGTACATAGCACACCCCTGAACTCTGCACTCTGTACATAGCACACCCCTGAACTCTGCACTCTGTACATAGCACACCCCTGAACTCTGCACTCTGTACATAGCACACCCTTGAACTCTGCACTCTGTACATAACACACCCCTGAACTCTGCACTCTGTACATAGCATACCCCTGAACTCTGCACTCTGTACATAACACACCCCTGAACTCTGCACTCTGTACATAGCACACCCCTGAACTCTGCACTCTGTACATAACACACCCCTGAACTCTGCACTCTGTACATAACTCACTCCTGAGCTCTGCACTCTGTATCTAGCTCACTTCTGAAATCTGTACCTAGCTCACTCCCGAACTCTGTACCTAGCTCACTCCTGAACTCTGCATTCTGTACCTAGCTCGCTCCTAAATTCTGCACTCTGTACCTAGCTTACTCCTAATTTCTGCAATTTGTACCTAAACTCACTCCTAAATTCCGCACTCTGTACCTAGCTCACTCCTGTACTCTGCACTCTGTACCTGGCTCACTCCTGTACTCTGCACTCTGTACCTGGCTCACTCCTGTACTCTGCACTCTGTGCATAGCCCACTCCTAAACTCTGCACTCTGTATGTCATGTAATCCTGAAAGCTGCACTGTATACCTAGCGCACCCCAGGTACAACCGGCACTTTGAAGGCAACTAAACTGCTGATGCAGCCTGCGATGAAATTGAGTTTGACCCCCCTGATTTAACTTGTAGCAGCAACAAATCGCTGGAAGAGAATATGCTGGCTATAAATCACTGTCGATCCCTGGCATGAGTGATTTGTAGTAGCAATTAAGCGCTCCTACAAAACTGCCTATCTCACATGGCCTTAACTGTGATTCGGGACGTGCCAAGAATCTAATACAGGAATAAGAAGGCCTGAAATTTATTATAGCTTCCAAAAATGGAAACAAAGTCAAAGTAAAAAAAAAAAAAGTAATACAGCAAAAGTGCGCAAAGAAAAAAACAGGCCTGTATTACCAATTCTGACCAGCAGGTGGAGACAGGATGCATTCTACATTTCTGGTACAGCTGGCAGAATCGGGGGAATGCTGTGACACTTTTTTTTGTATTAGATTTGTTGAACAGCCAGCCAGGGGGTAAAAGAAGAGTACTAATAGCAGTCCTATGGATCATTGCTGTCTTGCAAAGCTATCCCAGGAGAAGAATATGCAGCATGCAACCCTACTGCGCATGCACGAAGTGCGCTGTGCTCTCTCGCTGGCCCGGCAGAAGGGGAGGGAGGAGGAGGGGGGCCAAGCTGCTGATGTAATTCACCGTGGCCCGGTCTCCTGGAAGTGGGGACAGGGTACCTGTAAAATGGGTACCAAATGTGGCACCTGAGGGAGGGGGGAGCAATCAGATAAGCGGAAGTTCCACTTTTGGGTGGAACTCCGCTTTAATTTTTTTTTAGCAACAAATCAGTTTAATATTACACAGAAATCAGAAGGAGTACCTTCATCTGGACTGGCCGCCAAGTCGTGCCTCTTCGACTGTACCCTGTAAGAAAGGAAAATATAAAATGGTATAGAAATATAAAATGGTATACGAGATATAAAATATTATAGAAATAAAAAAATGGTATATAAGATATAAAATAGTATAGAAATAAAAAAAATGCTATACAAGATATAAAATAGTGTAGAAAAATAAAATGGTATACAAGAGAGAAAAAAGTTTAAAAATAAAAAATGGTATATGTAAGATATAAAATAGTATAGAAATATAAAATGGTATTCAAGATATAAAATAGTATAAAAAAATGCAATATGTAAGATATAAAATAGTATTGAAATATAAAATGGTATACAAGATATAAAATACCATATATACTCGAGTATAAGCCGAGATTTTCAGCATATTTTTTGTGCTGAAAATGCCCCCCTCGGCTTATACTCGAGTCAAGCACTTTTCTGCAGCAGAGAATGACATTTTCCGAACCGACTTTGGGGCACCGTATCTCGGGGCCACTTGGTGCTAGGAACCCCAAATTTGGTGTGGAACTAGCACTACAACATAACCAAAGCTGGGGTACCTAGCACCAAGTGGCCCCGACATACGGGGCCCCAAAGTCAGTTTGTTAAATGTCATTCTCTGCTGCAGAAAAGTACTTGACATTTTCCGAACCAACTTTGCGGCCCGTATATCAGGGCCACTTGGTGCTAGGAACCCCAGCTTTGGATAGTCCTGTAGTGCTAGTCCCACTGGGTTTGCACACCAAATTTGGGGTTCCTAGCACCAAGTGGCCTGAGATACGCGTCCCAAAATTCGGTCAACTGTGTCCATCTGCAGCAATGTCATTTCAGGACCCCAAATTTTGGCTGCAGCTAGGGGGCATCTAGAAACCCTTAACTACCGAGTTTGAAGTTCGGGGGACCTATGGCTGGAAATGGGCACAGTGAGGCTGCAAATGGGCATTGTTAACCCTCTTTTCCACTTACAGTAGCTGCGCATTTCCCACCCTAGGCTTATACTCGAGTCAATAAGTTTTCCCAGTTTTTTGTGGTAAAATTAGGTGCCTCAGCTTATATTCAAGTTGGCTTATACTCGAGTATATACGGTAGTATGAAAATTAAAAAATGGTATATAAGATATAAAATAGTATATAAATATAAATTGGTATACGATATATAAAATAGCATAGAAATAAAAAGTGGCATATAGGATATAAAATAGTACAGTACCATTTTTTATTTCTATACTATTTTATACCTTGTATAACATTTTTATTTCTATACTATTTTATATATTGTATACCATTCCTTTTCTATATTATTTTATATCTTTTATATAATTTTTTTTGTTTCTATACTATTTTATATCTTGTATATCATTTTTTATTTCTATTCTACAATGACGGATGTCAGCTTTCCCTGACTCTGGAGGTCACCATTAGGCCTTCAGGGGTCAGGGCCATCACTACACTTATATACCATGTTTTATTTCTATACTATTTTATAAGTGTAGTGTTGGCCCTGACCCCTGAAGGCCTAATGGTGACCTCCAGAGTCAGGGAAAGCTGACATCCATCTTTGTAGAATAGAAATAAAAAATGGTATACAAGATATAAAATAGTATAGAAATATAAAATGGTATACAAGATATAAAATAGTATAAAAATAGATAAATGGTATATAAGATATAAAATAGTATAGAAATATAAATTGGTATAAGAGATATAAAATAGCATAGAAATAAAAAGTGGCATATAGGATATAAAATAGTATAGAAATAAAAAATGGTATACAGATATAAAACAGTATAGAGATAAAAAATAATATATAAGATATAAAATAGTATAGAAATAAAAAATTGATATATAAGATATAAAGTAATATAGAAAAAAAATGGTATACAAGCTATAAAATAGTATAGAAATAAAAAATGTTATACAAGATATATACTATTTTATATCTTGTATACCATTTTTTTCTATATTATTTTATATCTTATATATATCAGTTTTTTATTTCTATACTATTTTTATTTCTATACTATTTTATATCTTGTATACCATTTTTTATTTCTATTCTACAAAGACGGATGTCAGCTTTCCCTGACTCTGGAGGTCACCATTAGGCCTTCAGGGGTCAGGGCCATCACTACACTTATATACCATTTTTTGTTTCTATAATATTTTATAAGTGTAGTGATGGCCCTGACCCCTGAAGGCCTAATGGTGACCTCCAGAGTCAGGGACAGCTGACATCCGTCTTTGTAGAGTGGGTTACAAGGCATGGTGGGTGTAATGCAGATGGAGTGATGGGGGCCAGTCACTTTTTGGATGCAAAAGAGATTCATTGTCTTTTAACAGAACTGTGGGAGAGAGGGTTAGGGCCAGGACACCCTTAAGTAGATGCAAAGATAATTGGCAAACTCTGAGACTTCTATAGGTAGACAGCTATACAGTGGAAGGCCTCCAGCTGGACACCACTTCTGTATAGGTAGGACCGCTGTCTCCTATGGCAACAAATCTTGTAACAGTCACGGTATTTGTTCTTAACTATTGGCAACACAGAACAGTTCTTCTCTTACACTACAATCTCCCACTGTAGATTTTCACTCACTGAGCTCCCGGTCTCTAACTAGACTTCCAGATCCAATCGTCACTGGATCCCCTGAGCTCTTCGTACTCCTCAAGCCTCACCCCCAGCTTTCCTGCTGGGTCCCTGGCTTGGCACTTGCTGAAGCTTTCCCACTTCACCGTCCCTGGCTGGTGAGAAGACTGCTCCGGTACTGCCTCAAGCTTACTCACTGTAGTCTCCGGTAATAAGGTGGATGGTCCCTTCATGGCGACAGCTTCCCCTCTACCTACGACCACAACTGAATCTTTATTCTCAGTTGAACTCCAATCCTGCAATCCCAACCCTGCACTACTTCTCTCCTTCCTGGGTAGGCCTCAGGCAGCCTAGCAGCCAGGTGCCCCCCGGGATAGGATTCTGGCCTAGCAACCCAGGCGACACAACACACGTCCACCCAGACAGCTGTCCAGGTGGCACAGAACACCGATCACCTGACTCCACCCAAATATATAGGTTCTTCCAGCAGGCCAAGGGACCAAAAGAACCCCTGCCAATTGGCTGAGACACCCCATCCATCCATAGACTGACCTTGCTACACCCTTGTCACTCTAATGCCACCAGCAAGCGCCACCTAGTGGCAGAAGAGAAAAGAGTACAGCAATCCAGAGTTAGAGCCGAATCAGTGGATCTTCTAACAATCAGCCAGGATGATTAATACCTGACAAACTAAATTTATCAGCAACCCTCTCTAAACACTAGGGTGCTACATCAGGTATAAAATAGTATAGAGATAAAAAAAATGGTATACAAGATATAAAATAGTATAGAAATAAAAAATGGTATACATGATATAAAATAGTATAGAAATAAAAAATGGTATACATGATATAAAATAGTATAGAAATAAAAAATGGTATACATGATATAAAATAGTATACATGATATAAAATAGTTTAAAGATATAAAATAGTATAGAAATAAAAATGGTATACATGATATAAAATAGTATAGAAATAAAAATGGTATACATGATATAAAATAGTATAGAAATAAAAATGGTATACATGATATAAAATAGTATAGAAATAAAAAATGGTATACATGATATAAAATAGTTTAGAGATAAAGAATGGTATACAAGATATTAAATAGTATAGAAATAAAAATGGTATACATGATATAAAATAGTATAGAAATAAAAATGGTATACATGATATAAAATAGTATAGAAATAAAAATGGTATACAAGATATATAATGGTATATAAAAAACAAAGTACACTAAGTACTTTTATAATGTAATCATCCACCAGGGAACTCAATAGAGCCCTGGATGACACCAGCCTGGGTCAGTAAACCATACACATATTATGGGGAGTATAATCGAAGAGCGATATGTCCTGCAAAACTGTATGTACATTCAATCTGTGTGAATGAGGGCAAAGTTGAATGCTACTAGTCTTATTTTTCTCTCTATGATCTTCATTCATACAAAATTAGAGTGAATCAGTTAAATACCACATTATGGCCACTAGATGGAGCTGATGATTATAGCAAATACTATAGGGGCGCCATCCAGTGACTAACTAACTGCATGTTTTCTTGATTCACTCTATGAATGACTTTCACCATGGGTAGCGGGTGAATGGACTTTCCTGAATGAAAACCTCCTACAATGATAGAAATTTGTTCACTTGAAACAAAAGTTTTCAGTCCTGCTCCTTCGAATTTTCTCATCGCTGCAGTCGAAAACGATTGCTGATTTGACCCACTAATGATTACAAAATGGAACGAATGTTCCTAAAATGAAAAAAAAAAAAAAAAAAGCGTAATTTTACTAGAGACATTATAGAGAAGACTGAATGACGTACCTGAAGTGGTGGATGAAGAAGACCAGGAAAGCTCCGAGATAGAAGGTGAAGAAGAAGAGGAGGCACAGCAGTGTGGCGTGGAGATAGACCGAGCCTGAGGGGGGAAATAAGGAGAACGTTTCCTGATGTCACCGACTTCCAGAATTGTCATCATTACTACACCCATCTATAGCAGAACACTGATAACCAGAACCTGATCTGTGCTTCATGATGAGGAAGATCGCAACAATGCATCACATGTATCAATATACAGTTGTGCTCATAAGTTTACATACCCTGGCAGAATTTATGATTTCTTGGCCATTTTTCAGAGAATATTCATGATAACACAAAAACTTTTCTTTCACTCATGGTTAGTATGTGGCTGAAGCCATTTATTATCAATCAACTGTGTTTACTGTTTTAAAATCATAATCACAACAGAAACTACCCAAATGGCCCTGATCAAAAGTTTACATACCCCAGTTCTTAATACCGTGTATTGCCCCCTTTAACATCAATGACAACTTGTGGTCTTGTGTGGTATTTGTGGATGAGGCTCTTTATCTTCTCAGATGGTAAAGCTGCCCATTCCTCTTGGCAAAAAGCCTCCAGTTCCTGTAAATTCTTGGGCTGTCTTGCATGAACGGCACATTTGAGATCTCCCCAGAGGGGCTCAATGATATTGAGGTCAGGAGACTGAGATGGTCACTCCAGAACCTTCACGTTATTCTGCTGTAGCCAATGGCAGGTAGACTTGGCTTTGTGTTTAGGATCATTGTCATGTTGGAATGTCCAAGTACGTCCCATGTGCAGCTTCCTGCTTCATGCAAATATTTCTCCAGTATTTTTTGATAACATACTACATTCATCTTGTCATCAATTGTGACCAAATTTCCTGTGCCTTTGTAGGTCACACATCCCCAAAACATCAGCGCCCCACCTCCATGTTTCACAGTAGGAATGATGGACCTTTCATCATAGGCCTTGTTGACTCCTCTCCAAATGTAATGTTTATGGTTGTGGTCAAAAAGCTCAATTTTGGTCTCATCACTCCAAATGTCTTTGTGCCAGAAGGTTTGAGGATCGTCTCTGTGCTGTTTGGCGTATTGTAAGTGGGATACTTTGTGGCATTTTCGTAGTAATGGCTTTCTTCTGGCGACTCGACCATGCAGCCCATCTTTCTTCAAGTGCCTCCTTATTGTACATCTTGAAACAGCCACACCACATGTTTTCAGAGAGTCCTGTATTTCACCTGAAGTTATTTGTGGGTTTTTCTTTGCATTCCAAACAATTTTCCTGGCAGTTGTGGCTGAAATTTTAGTTGGTCTACCTGACCGTGGTTTGGTTTCAACAGAACCCCTCATTTTCCACTTCTTGATTAGAGTTTGAACACTGCTGATTGGCATTCTCAATTCCTTGGATATCTTTTTATATCCCTTTCCTGTTTTATACAGTTCAACTACCTTTTCCCGCAGATCCTTTGACAATTCTTTTGCTTTCCCCATGACTCAGAATCCAGAAACGTCAGTGCAGCACTGGATGAGAGGTGCAAGAGTCTGTCAGGAGTCCAGAAACTCATTGACCTTTTATACACACACTAATTACAAGCAAACAGATCACAGATGAGGATGATTACATTTAATAGCCATTCAAACCCCTTTGTGTCAACTTGTGTGCATGTTACCAGGCCAAAATCACCAGGGTATGTAATCTTTTGATCAGGGTCATTTCGGTAGTTTCTTGTTGTCCATTATGATTTAAAAAGAGTAAAACAGTTGATTGATAATAAATGGCTTCAGCCAAACACTAACCATAAGTGAAACAAAAGTTTTTGTTATCATTCATATTCTCTGAAAAATGGCCAAGAAATCATAATATCTACCAGGGTATGTAAACTTATGAACACAACTGTGTGTCATCTATAGCAGAACACTGATAACCAGAACCTGACCTGTGTTTCATGATGAGGAAGATCGCAACAATGTATCACATAGCTTGTGTAATTTATTAGATACAACGGTTCCCACTGAAAACCCGGGATTGGCAGCTGTTGGACCTCAGGCACTTTGGTTTTTTGGCTGTGCATGGATATACAGCAATACTCCCACAAAGCCGTATATAGCGTACAGAGTCTGTGATTAGGGAATATGTCTGTAAGCTATCCTCCATGTCTATAGGGGGCGGTATGCATGTATGTATGCCTTGGTTTGCTGCCCTAATAGGCCCAATATAAAAAAGCATACATAGAGTCTACCTGTATCTTCTGCTCCACCTAGTGGTCAAAATGTGGTATAGCCTTTTCATTTAAGTATTTTAGAAAAAAATACAGGACATTCCATTCAACTTGGACGAATGTTTCTGACATTCGTGCAACAAACGTTTTCTAAACAGACACCTAAGTAATTCAGCACTCTGCAGCTAGGGCCCGACTGATCTCACTGGAAAGCATGGACAGAACCACCCCTGTGCCAGTCGTCATACATTGGCCTCACATTCTCCGGCTGTGTACAGAAGAACAGAACATGGAGGCGTCGTCTCTTACCATTAATGGACGGAGTGATGGTGACTTCAATGTGCTTCACACGCTTCAAGTTCCAGGTGTGATTTCCTGTCCGGCAGAGGAGAAAAACAGCGATTATAATGTAAAGTGTGTGTATGGATGCACTACAATGCATAGTGAAATTGAGATTTCACCGCACACTGTGAGCTTCGCACATTAGAAGCTGCAGAGAGAGCTTGTCTTATTTCCTGGCTGGAGCACATCCAACATCATCTAGCCCTTTCCTCCCCAGCTTGACTGTCCTTAATTGTGTTCCCTGTTTGGGATTACTAACTGTATGGGGGGACGGTGTGACTGGGGAAACACACAGATCATCTCCCTGCTTAGCAGGAAGACAGATCTCAGTGTCATCGCCTGAGAAAATGGAGATCTGCCTTGTTTACTTCAGCAGTTCCCCGTTCTGTCTCTGCGGGGAATGATCGCGGGCAGGCCGTCGGACATCAAATCCGCCGGACCCGCCGATTGGCTCCTCCGCTGGCCAATCGGAGTGTGCGCACGCCTCCAGTGGCGCACGCGCGCCCGCGAATGCTAGTGCACGAATCGCCGTACCGGTACGGCGATTTTGCGCAGCCGAGCCACCTCGTCGCAGTACATCTGCAGCGGGTAGTCGGCAAGTATTTAATGGGCTGTATTTTAGCTCAGTAAAAAAAAAAAAAAAAAAAAAAAGCTGTGCAAGAGGCCTGAAGAATAAATTTAAAAATAACAAGATCAAGCTTTGCCAGGGTTAATGTTAGGGTCAAGGCTGTGGGTCAAAGGTCAGAATCAGCATATTTTGGGTTGAATTAAAAAAAAAAACATTTTTTTAATTAGTATCAGTGTTAATGTGTTTTAGACAGGATAAACAAAAAAAAAAAAAAGCGAAATGCGCACCATTTTTTCTGGGCTGTATTATGGGTACAAACAACAACTAACTATTAATCACAAATTTGTTTTGTTTTTTGTTCTTTGGTGGTTAATTATGATAATAGCATTCGTGGGCACGCCTGCAGGCAGCTCCTGAACTATTTTTGGGCGACATGCGTCCCGCAACTAGAGCTGCACGATCAATCGTATATAAGATCGCGATTTCGATTCACCCTCCCCCCCCCCCCCCCCCTCGTGCGATCTGCAAGCTGGATTAGCTCGATCTCCCAGTCGGAAGCACGGAACCAGCGTGGAACGCAAATGGCGCCGATATTGGAACTGACGTCAGCAACCGGAACTGATGCCAGTCAGCATAGAGCATAGTGCCGGCCTGGACTGCGCAAGCGCAATCAACACGCCGCTCGCTCCCAATGCTCGGGGCTGGTTATTTAATACAGCAAGGGGCGGATATTTTTCTCAAAGGGGCAGATGTATATATGGTTATAAAGACAGCAAGGGGCGGATGTATGGTTAACTATACATCCGCCCCTTTTAGAAAAGCATCCGCCCCTTTGAGAAAAGCATCCGCCCCTTTGAGAAAAGCATCCGCCCCTTGCCGTATTAAATGAATAACCAGCCCCGAGCATTGGGAGCGAGCGGCGTGTTGATTGCGCATGCGCCGTCTACAGCTGATTTTTCTCTTTTAAATTTAACCATTTTAAAGAATCGTGAGAGAATCGCGATCTGTATTCTAAGCAAAAGAATCGCGATTCTCATTTTTCCCAGAAATGTGCAACTCTAGCAACAACCGCGGCAGACCCGCACCGCGATTTGAGGTTTCATTCAAAATGTTAATGTGTAAACTGTCAAATCGCGAGCAGATCTGCGCCCGCGATTCAAAACGCTGTCGTGTGAATGCAGCCTTATAACTGGGACAACTACTATTTTCACTCTACAATGAAGCATAACCAGGTAGGTTATAGTGAGAGGGGATAGAAGGAACCAAGAGGCCTCCACCGAATCGGCAGTTATAAGAACTGATGGAGAAAAAGCCTGAAAGTGTTGTATGTAGTTTGGAATAAATGGTTGTGTAATGTCAGGCTATATGTACTATACACCGGCCGCTCTGCACATACAGTTGGCCAAAAAGGGAATGCCGTGTATATATCTGCCCACTGCCCTGAAATGAAGAATGATCTCTTAATTTGCAGGATAAGAGATGGAATGGTATAAGAGTGATGGCGAACCTTGGCGCCCCAGATGTTTTGGAACTACATTTACCCATGATCAGGGGCGGACTGACAACTCATGGGGCCCCCAGGCAATAGGAGAAGATTATGGGGCCCCCAGGCAATAGGAGATTATGGGGCCCCCAGGCTATAGGAGATTATGGGGCCCCCAGGCAATAGATTATGGGGCCACACAGTATACACACACATACACATACAGTATACAAACACAGAATACACAGACACACTGAAAAGGTACTGGAGAGGCGGGGCAGCTATAATCTTGGGATTTAAAAAAAAAAACACAGATTTTTACATACTGTCCCAGGTTTTATTGAGGCTGGCAACCCTGATGGGGCCCCTTAGTGGCATGGGGCCCTCGGGCAGTGCCCGAGTGCCCAAATGGTCAGTCCGCCTCTGCCCATGATGCTCATGCACTCTGCAGTGTACTGGAGCATCATGGGAAATGTAGTTCCAAAACATCTGGGTTGCCAAGGTTCACCATCACTGGTATAAGAAGTCTCCACCGCACCGCTCCAGTATGGAGGAATAGTGATGATGGAACCACAACTGCAGTTCCTCGGTTTGTCCAGCAGGGAGCAGCATCTTACCGACTGTGGCTGCTGGGATTGACCCGCCGCAGGCATAATCCTCCGGTTTGATGACAAACACGACATAGAATTGTCCTTTAGGGAAGTCCTTCCTCTGGTACGGGGAACAAGAACAACAAGTGTCAGCCAAACATCAAAGTGAGCAAAAAAGATTTCTGTCCTCATAAGACTTTATTATACAACATAAAAACTGGCACCAGATAAAAATAAAAATGGCCAATGCAAATATATACTATATGACATGCGCAGGGAGTGTGCCTGGTGTGCCTGGGCACACCCTTATCACTATGTTTCAGGATTGAGAGTGGGGGAAAGGGGCTAATAATTGTGTAATATAGTGGCACTTTCCTTTTCTAAATGAACTCACTTGCTCACTGTGTACATTCATGACCGAAGCATAGTAAACTGTATTTGCTATGCTTCAGTTTGTGAATGAACAGGAAGCCGCTCAGCACAGAGCCCTTCCCATTCATTCACTGAGGCTGCACAGAAAGGCATGTGTGTTTGATCTTTGGGGTGTACACCCTAATGCAATAGGCTGCGCACACCTATGCTATATGGTCAAAAGTATGTATTCTTAAAGTGGTGTTGAACCCAAAACCATAAATGTAATATATTAAAGGTTTACCAATCCCTAGATGTGGTGGCTGCATTTGTTTTCTATTTTTAGGCTCCCCCCTCTGTTTTCACCTGGTAATCTGGTAACACACCTCCTGTATTAGAGCACCTCCACTCTGGATGAAGGAGCACAGGGGGCACATTTGGACAGCAGCATTGTCATTCTGGGGGGTGAGGAGTGTTAGATGTACTAGCAGATTTAGATACATGAACAAATTGAAGCCAAACTTCAGCTCACACTTTATAATCAGTTACAGCGGTTTTCTTTTCTTCTGGGATCAAACATTTGCTGGCAATAGTACAGATAGAAGCCGGGAGGAGGTGCGGGCTGTGCTCTCTCTCTCCTCTTTGTGCACGGGTGTTAACATAAGATCATTCTCCTGAATGCGACTTTGGTGGGGTTTTTCTGCTTCTAAACTTCTATAAACACCTATGTGAGCATAGACCAGCGTTTTTTAACTGGGGTGCCGCGGCAACAGTCCGGTCTGAGCGCAATTCTTTGTTAACTCCCAAGCACAGAGAGGAGAGAGAGAGAGAGAGAGAGAGAGAGAGAGAGAGAGAGAGAGAGAGAGAGAGAGAGAGAGAGAGAGAGAGAGAGAGAGAGAGAGAGAGAGAGAGCGCGCACAGCCCGCACCTCCTCCCAGCTCTCTCCTCCTCCCTGCTGCTATCTGTATTACTGCCAGCAAAACTAAAAGCTGTGCGGGCCGCCTGCCTGCATCCTACCAACCGATGATGTCATCAATTGCTAGGGACGTCAGTTGCAATAGTACAGATAGCAGCAGGGAGGAGGAACGGGCTGTGCTCTCTCTCTCTCCTCAATACCTTCAATACCTTCGCCATCTCCCCATCCTTTGTAACCAGATGTCCTTCCTCATTCTTTATGGGGCCAATATGGTCTGTTCTCCCTTTTTTACTGTTTACATACTTAAAGAATTTCTTGGGATTTTTTTTGCTCTCCTCCGCTATGTGTCTTTCATGTTCTATCTTAGCTGTCCTAATTGCACCCTTACATTTCTTGTTGCATTCTTTATAAAGTCTGAATGCTGAGGATGATCCCTCAACCTTGTATTTTTTGAAGGCCTTCTCCTTTGCTTTTATATGCATTTGGAGTTAAGCCATCCAGGACTTTTGTTCGCTCTTTTAAATTTATTACCCAATGGGATACATTGGCTAATGCCCTTTTTTAATATGCTCTTAAAGCAAACCCATCTCTCCTCCATATTCTTTGTTCCTAATATTTTATCTCAATTTATGCCTTTTAGCAAGGTTTGTAGTTTAGGTAAGTTGGCTCTTTTGAAATTCAGTGTCTTTGTATTCCCTTTATGTTTCCTATTTGTGTGATTTATACTGAAACTAATTGACCTGTGATCGCTGTTACTTAAATTGCCCCGTATTTCCACATCCGTGATCAGGTCTGTATTGTTGGTAATCAGTAGATCCAGTAATGTTTTATTTCTAGTTGGTGCATCTACCATCTGACCCATAAAATTGTCCTGCAAGACATTAAGGAACTGGCGAGCCTTAAATGAATGCGCGGTTCCCTCCGCCCAGTCTATGTCTGGATAATTAAAATCCCCCATTATGATAACACTTCCCATCCTTGCTGCTAATCCAATTTGTGATAGGAGATCCGTCTCCACTTCCTCCCTCAGGTTAGGGGGCCTATAGCATACTCCCAGTATTATTTTCCCCTTAGCTTCATCCCTTTGGAGCTCTACCCATAAGGATTCCACCTCCTCTCTAGCTTCCTCAGTGATGTCATCTCTCACATTCACTTGTACATTATTCTTGATATATAGGCATACCCCTCCCCCTTTTTTACCCTCTCTATCCTTGCGGTATAGGGTATACCCTTGAATGTTTGCCAGCCAATCATGAGAGCTGTTGAACCAGGTCTCTGAAATTCCCACAAAATCCAAATCCTCCTCGTACAACAGTATCTCTAGTTCACCCATCTTGTCCGCCATCCTCCTGGCATTGGTAAACATGCCACATAGTTTAGACCGGTCGCATATTGCAACTAGGACTTGCTACTATACTCACCTTGTGTTTTTGTGCTTTGGTTAACCTACCACTAATGCCCCCAATACTACCCTCTGGAATATCTTCCACGCTGGCTATCTCTGCCTCTGGACCCTCCCCCCCATCGCCTAGTTTAAAAACCCCTCTAACTTTTTGGCCATCTTCATTCCCAGCAGATCTGCACCCTCCTCATTTAGGTGCAGTCCGTCCCTTCTATAGTACCCGTTACCGACTGAGAAGTCGGCCCAGTCCTCCAGGAACCCAAACCCCTCCTTACTACACCAGTTCTTCAGCCACTTGTTTACTTCCCTAATCTCCCTCTGCCTTAATGGTGTGGCTTGATGTACCGGTAGTATTCCTGAGAATACTACCTTGGAGGTCCTTTTCCTCAATTTAGCTTCTAAGTCCCTAAAATCGTTCTTTAGGACACTCCATTTGCCTCTGACTTTGTCATTGGTGCCAATGTGCACCATGACAGCCGGGTCTTCCCCAGCCCCTCCCAGTAATCTGTCCACAAGATCCGTGATGTGCCGAACCTGAGCGCCCGGTAGACAACATACTGTTCGGCGCTTCAGGTCTTGGTTACAGATTGCCCTCTCTGTCCTAAGAATTGAGTCCCCTACCACCAGAATCTGTCTTTTCTTTCCCTTTGCTGCCCCCCCACTCTCACTGGAGGAGTTCTTCCCCCGGCAGCTAGGAGAATCCCTCAGCTCCAGCATTGCTGGTCCCTGACTGGTTTCACCAATGTCACTCAATGGAGCGTACTTATTGGGATGCTCCAGTCCTGGATCGGCCTCCCTGGCTCTTCCCCCTCTACCCTTCCTGACTGTCACCCATCTACTCTTTGCTAGTGCCTGCACCTCTTTGTCTCCACCCGCCTCTGTGCTGGCCCCTGCCGGCACCTGCCGTGTACATTCCTGGCTCTCCTTTAGTATGGAGGGTTTTCTCAGTGCTGACAGTTGCTTCCCCAGATTCAGAACCTGGGCTTCCAGGGAAACAATGTGCTTACATTTTGCACAGCAGTATTCGCCCTCGATCGGATGATCAAGGAACGCATACATGTGGCAAGATGTACAAAGAGTCACCTCTCCACACCCGCCGGGCATCGTACCTATTAAATTTAGTGAGGATTGGGGATTATACCCTGTCCAAATTACCTAACAGCTAGCTTCCTGGCACTAATACTCAAGACAATACACAGGTACACAACAAGACAATACACAGGTACTCACAGACCTACGTGCAATCGCAGAACAGTCGCAGACCTACGTGTACTCACAATACTCAAGTATACAGTACACAATACACAAGTACTAACGATCCACACACACTACTCAGACAGCACTCATGTACTCACACTACACATATGAAAGTGCACCCGTTGGCAGACGGAAGACACACACTATCTATAAAAGAGTGGGCTCCCGGCAGCCATACTGGCAGTACGGTTGGAGCTGTTAGGGACAGCTGACCATTCTGTGTAGGGAGCAGGCTGGGACAAGGGGTGGACAGCTGGGGGTGCCTTTCTTCAGTTACAAGCCTGACAGGAGTAGAGATGGAGGTGGTGATTTTGACAAGCGAATGACTGCTGGGCGTATGATCCCCTAAGCCTGCACATCATGGGGGGGGGGTTCGCAGTTTGGCATCTTTGCCCTGGGCGCTGGATGACCTTGTCCCGGCACTGGTAGGGAGATATGTTTTTTTCCTTCATCAATTTTGGCACTGGGCTGGTACACGTCCCCTATGGCAGTACCCGCCATCTCATGCCTTTTGTTTGACAAGATTCACACCCCGTTGACTTCAATGAGGTTCTTAATAAAAACTGAACCCAGGCAGGTTCGCCCATCCCTAGTTATACTTTAAAGCCAATTCTAGTCAAAACCCTTTGGTTGGACAGACTGGAGAAGGGGCTGAGCTTCAATCAGGTCTTCATTGTCCTCTTGGACTTCCGGTGTGGTCACTGAGGTAGAAAGTCATGTGTAGAACCGAAGGATCCCTTACCCGGATTGTAATAGCCGCCTTCTTTGTCATAGACTGGTAGATGCCATTGAATTCCACGTTATGGTCCTGATCATAGACGGGACACTGGAAGAGAAGAGAGAAGATTATCAGGAGATGGTCTGTGTGCAAACTGATCTCCAGCAGCTTTTCAGGTACCACATCCAGCATGGTGGACATGCACTATATTACCAAAAGTATTGGGACACCTGCCTTTACACGCACTTAAACTTTAATGACATTTCAGTCTTAGTCCATAAGGCGCAATATTGAGTTGGCCCACCCTTTGTAGCTAAAACAGCTTCAACTCTTCTGGGAAGGCTGTCCACAAGGTTTAGGAGGGTGTCTATGGGAATGTTTGACCATTCTTCCATAAGCACATTTGTGAGGTCAGGCACTGATGTTGGACGAGAAGGCCTGCCTCGCAGTCTCCGCTCTAATTTATCCCAAAGGCGTTCTATCAGGTTGAGGTCAGGACTCTGTGCAGGCCAGTCAAGTTCCTCCAACCCAAACTCGCTCATTCATGTCTTTATGGACCTTGCTTTGTACACTGGTGTGCAGTCATGTTGGAACAGAAAGGGGCCATCCCCAAACTGTTCCCACAAAGTTGGGAGCATGAAAATGTCCAAAATGTCTTGGTATGCTGACGCCTTAAGAGTTCCCTTCACTGGAACTAAGGGGCCAAGCCCAATCCCTGAAAAACAACCCCACACCATAATCCCTCCTCCACCAAATGATTTGGACCAGTGTACAAATCATCAGCTGATTACCTTTTTGCCGGGTCGAATTTTGCACTAATTATACATACACGCTGCTAATGTCTATGGATTGAAGATTGAAGCATCTCGCCACAAGCTAAAAGTCCAGATACAAATTTGATGGCTTTATGTCATCCTTCATCTCACCCATCAGCTGATTACCTTTTTGCCATATTGAATTTTGCACCCCCCCCAAAGCGCCCCGCCCGCAACCTCGCAGCCATCCCCAGCACCTCCTAGATACAGCCATTCGGCATTTACTTGCCTGGCGCTATCGGGAGTCCCTGTTTTCACTGTGGCCGGTGCTATTACAAAAACGGCAGCCCCGGTGTCCCTCAAGCCGTGCCTGTGCCTGGATTCTCAGTGCCGGCCACCAATTCTACTCTGCTTGCATGGCATCCCCAGCATCCCTCCATACAAGCCTAGCTTGTCCCTGCCAGCCACTGTGGCTTCTATGCTTGCATAGTGCCCCCTCGAGGCATGCCCGGGCTGCATGTGGACTGTGGGTTGGACAACCCCTTACCAAATCCAGGGAAGAGAATCATCTTCCCAGATTTATAAATAGACCTTCTTATCAAAATCTGAAATTTCTCTGCTTGTCCTTTCACTTCTTTTCAAGCAGAATTGATCAAAAGAGATTGATAATGATTCCACTGGGGACATTTTTTTATTGGAAGATTGAGTGCTTGGACGGATCGAACAATTTCATTGTACAGTGAAGGAAAAAAGTATTTGATCCCCTGCTAATTTTGTAGCTTTGCCCACTGACAAAGAAATAATCAGTCTATAATTTTAGTGGTTGGTTTATTTTAATAGTGAGACAACAAAAATATCCAGAAAAACGCATTTAAAAAGTTATAAATTGATTTGAATTTTAATGAGTGAAATAAGTATTTGTTCCCCTATCAATCAGCAAGATTTCTGGCTCCCAGGTGTCTTCTATACAGGTAATGAGCTGAGATTAGGAGCACGCTCTTAAAGGGAGTGCTCCTAATCTCAGCTTGTTACTTGTATAAAAGACACCTGTCCACAGAAGCAACCAATCAGCTTCCAATCTCTCCACCATGGCCAAGACCAAAGAGCTGTCCAAGGACGTCAGGGACAAAATTGTAGACCTACACAAGGCTGGAATGGGCTACAAGACCATCGCCAAGCAGCTTGGTAAGGGGGTGACAACAGTTGGCGCGATTATTCACAAATGGAAGAAACAGAAAATAACTGTCATTCTCCCTCGGTCTGGGGCTCCATGCAGGTCCTCACCTCGTGGAGTTACAATGATCATTGTGAGGAATTAGCCCAGAACTACACGGGAGAATCTTGTCAATGATCTCAAGGCAGCTGGGACCATAGTCACCAAGAAAACTATTGGTAACACACTGCGCCGCGAAGGACTGGAATCCTGCAGCGCCCGCAAGGTCCCCCTGCTCAAGAAAGCCCATGTACAGGCCCGTCTGAAGTTTGCTAATGAACATCTGAATGATTCAGAGGAGAACCGGGTGAAAGTGTTGTGTTCAGATGAGACCAAAATTGAGATCTTTGGCATCAACTCAACTTGTTGTGTTTGGAGGAGGAGGAACGGTGTCTATGACCCCAAGAACACCATCCCCACCGTCACACATGGAGGTGGAAACATTATGCTTTGGGGTTGTTTTCATGCTAAGGGGACAGGACAACTTCCCTGCATCAAAGGGACGATGGACGGGGCCATATACCATCAACTCTTGGGTGAGAACCTCCTTCCTTCAGCCAGGGCATTGAAAATGGGTCGTGGATGGGTATTCCAGCATGAATTGAGTGTCTTGTAGTTGGCCACCAGGTTTGCAGACATCTTAGGAGGGATTTTGTCCCACTCCTCTTTGCAGATTCTCTTCAAGTCATTAGGGTTTCGAGGCTGATGGTAAGTCGAACCTACAGCTCCCTCCACATATTTTCTATGGGATTAAGGTCTGGAGACTGGCTAGGCCACTCCAGGGCCTTAATGTGCTTCTTCTTGAGCCACTCCTTTGTTGCCTTGGCCGTGTGTTTTTTAGGTCATTGCCATGCTGGAATACCCATCCAGGACCCATTTTCAATGCCCTGGCTAGGGGGGGAAGGAGGTTCTCACCCAAGTTTTGATGGTACATTCTCCCTTTGATGCTATAAAGTTGAGCTTTGTGATTGCCAACAAGGGTTTTGCCACTACTTTGCTAGTACTAAGTCATGTTTTGCGAAGGGGGTCAAATACTTATTTCACTCATTAATATGCAAATCAATTTATAACTTTTTTAAAATGCATTTTTCTGGATTTTTTTGTTGTTATTCTGTCTCTCTCGCTGTTAAAATAAACCGACCATTAAAATTATAGATTGATAAGTTCTTTGTCAGTGGGCAACCATAAAAATTCAGCAGGGGATCAAAAACTTTTTCCCCCTCACTGTAATGGGTATGGGGATCCTTTATTTCAGAAATAACATAACAAATGTTTTATTCCGTTTCTAAATCAGAGCGGAGTATTGCAGCGCTCTGCAGGTGCTGAACTACAAGTGACCCCGGGTCCTGGAGGCCAGCAATTTATCACCCCCCGCCGCGGACGATTTCCTCATCATTACTGCAGAATCCGCAGGCCATCCACAATTCCTGTCTTCCCGCTGACTCTCTAATTTCCTGACGGCTGCTGGAGCCAAGTCTGCCTGCTGAGGGATGGACTGTTCTGTATTGCTGGCCAAGAGCAAAAAAGCTGCATGCTGGATCATGTCTCCAATTAACACCATGCGGTCACATGACAGTGAGACGGTCTTATGTTTTCAGTATAAAGCTGAAGGGAAGGTTATTTTTGACATTATGGTTTGTAAAAAGACTGATATGAAAAAATAAATGGCAAAGGGGGAGGTATGAAACAAAGAAACAAAGAATGAATGAAGAACTGCAACCACAAATTGTCAAAATGATCAGTTATGAGTTGACCAATGGACAAGTGGCACTGGTTCACTGGTGAGGAGTCTAAGCGGCTTCTTGGTCTTCACCAGTGCTCCCTGCAAAGGATAATGGGTCGGTAATCCTAGTGACCGCTAGGCTACTTTGCTACTAGATGCCACCAGGTTGCGGCCCGCAGGATTGCCCCACCGGTGGCTAGCAAGAACAGGGAGGTTACAATGGACAGGTTCAGGTCGAGGAAGGCAACATCAAGCATAGTTTGAGGCAGAGGGAGGCTGTATACAATAGTCAAGTTTCTAGGCGGAGGTTGAGGCAAGCGACAGGCATGGATTGTCTTATGTTTTCGGCAGAGGTCAAGTCAGGTGGCAGGTAAAGTATAGTCAAGTTTCTAGACAGGGGTCGAGGCAGGCAGCAGGCAAGGATTGTCAGGTTACTAGAGGCAGGTAAGGACAGTATAGCTTCTAGGCAGAGGTAGGTGGCAGGTAGAGGATAGTCAAATTTCTAGGCAGAAGTCGAGGCAGGCGGCAGGAAAAGATTGTGAAGTTTCTAGGCAGAGGTTGCAGGAAGTGGCAGACAAGGATTTTCACTTATCTAGGCATACGTCAAGGCAGGCAGGCAAGGATATTCAAGTTTCTAGGCAGGTTGATGTTGGTGGCAGGTAAAGGATGGTCAAGTGTCTAGACAGAGGTTGAGGCAGGTAGCAGGCAAGGATAGTCATGTTTTTAGGGGCAGCAGGCAAGGATAGTAAAGTTTTCAGGCAGAGGTAGGTGGCAGATAAAGGATAGTAAAATTTCTAGGCAGAAGTCGAGGGAGGAAAGGATAGTCAAGTTTCTAGGCAAAGGTCAGGCAGGCAGTAGTAGGCAAGTTTCTAGAAGCAGCAGGCAAGCATAGTCAAGTTTGTATGCAGAAGCTGAGGTAGGTGGCAGGCAAGGATAGTCAAGTTCCTAGGCAGAGGTTGAGGAAGGCAGCAGGCAAGCATAGTCAAGTTTCTAGGAAGAGGTTGAAAGATGGCAGGTAAAGGATAGTCAAATTTCTAGGCAGTGATTGAGGCAGGCAGCAGGCACGCATAGTCAAGTTTCTATCTAGGCAGGGGTTGAGGAAGGTGGAATATAAGCATAATCAAGTTTCTAGGAAAAGGTTGAGGTAAGTGGCAGATAAAGTATAATCAAGTTTCTAGGAAAAGGTTGAGGTAGGTAGCAGGTAAAGGATAGTCAAGTTCCTAAGCAAAGGTTGAGGAAGGTGGCAGGCAAGCATAGTCAAGTTTCTAGGCAGAGGTTGAGAAAGGCAGCAGGCAAGGATAATCAAGTTTCTAGGAAAAGGTTGAGGTAGGTGGCAGGCAAGGATAATCAAGTTTCTAGGCAGAGGTTGAAAGGTGGCAGGTAAAGGACTGTCGAGTTTCTAGGCAGAGGTTGAGGCCACCCTTTGCAGCTATAACAGCTTCAACTCTTCTGGGAAGGCTGTCCACAAGGTTTAGGAGTGTGTCTATGGGAATGTTTGACCATTTTTCCAGAAGCACATTTGTGAGGTCAGGCACTGATGTTAGACGAGAAGGCCTGGCTCACAGTCTCCGCTCTAATTCATCCCAAAGGTGTTCTATCAGGTTGAGGTCAGGACTCTGTGCAGGCCAGTCAAGTTCCTTCATCCCAAACTCGCTCATCCACGTCTTTATGTCATGTATATTAAAATTCCTGCCAGTAAATCCCTTATACAGCCCACTTCCTGTTTCTTTTCTGGTCATTAGCCTAGGCTTATGACATCATGCACACCAATTTTATTCACTCTCCTGAGAGTTTGCCAGGAAGGGAGGGGGGATAAGTCATATGAGGGCCAATGAGAGCTGCAGAGCTGGAGGTGTGTGCCTGTGTAAATTACTTTGCATATTATTTTATACATACTGTGATTCTGTACTTGCCAAATAGGCTGCAGAAATCTCCTTTCACTGAGTCTGGTTGCAGCCATTTTAACTGTTGGCAGCTAAAGCTGCTGCCTGTTCACTTCCTGGATTTACTGGAGAGAGAGAGAGAGAGAGAGAGAGAGAGAGAGAGAGCTGTGCATGATGTCATAAGCCTAGGCTAATGACCAGACAAGAAACATGAAGTGGGCTGTATAAGGGATTTACTGGCAGAAAAAAATGTTTTACTATCCAAAGTTAAAACAACAACAAGGGCAGAAGATTTAATAGATGGAAAGATGAAAAATGACTGAAGGTCCGCTTTAATGTAGTTGCATTTGGATTGTTACAAGAATGAGTCACACCTTTTCAGCTGTGTGTGTAATCTGAGCTATTGTGACCTTTGTTATTTTTTGTTTTAGTTCTAATCACACCAAAAAGAAAAAAAAAAAAGTGATAGGAATAACGCCAAATAGACGAATCAAATACATGTACTGTATACAGACGAGACGCGATCACCCCCACCTAAGCCTATCAGCTACTTACCGCAATATCCTGGACGGACACCACAGTGCAGGGATAGGTGTTTGGTGAGCGAACCTTGATGACCACGGAGTCCACTCCTTCCGGGAACGTGTACAGGAAATACTGCAAAAAAACACCAAGCAGGGAAAAAGTTTTATGGCCTTGCTCCCTTCATTTTCAGATGGAGTTCGGGAGGAGTGGGAACTCTTGTTGGGTTTCCGCTATTGGGGAGATTCACCCTTCACTTCATGTCTCAGAGATAGTAGTCAACAGAACAGGAAGTGAAGGAAAATCTCCCTGGAGGAGGCAAAGGCAGCAATAAAACCAGAAGAAGAAAAAAAAGCAGAGGTTTATAGCATTTCCCTATTGCATAATAATACCAGAACTTAGCAAAACAGAACTGTCAGGATCGACGGGTAACTGGTTCTATAATAATTAAGCACTATAAATCTGAGCATATTGGGCTCGTCCATACAAGAAATATTCGGAAACAATCGCAGACTGGGCGTTTTGTCACATGTTTTTAAGCATTTTTTTCAGCGTTGGCGTTTTAAAGAGCAGTCATACCTGCTGTCAGAGGGGATTCCCCGCTGACAGGAGAATATAAACAAAAGATCCGGCACTGAAAAGATCCGGCACTGAAAAAAAAAAAAAAAAAAGTGTGGGGGTTGCCCCAATCCATACCAGGCCCTTTGGCCGTCCAGTATTGATTTTAACCACTTGCCTGCTGGGCACTTTTACCCCCTTCCTGCCCAGGTCAATTTTCAGCTTTCAGCGCTGTCACGCTTTGAATGACAATTGTACGGTCATGCTACACTCTAGATCAGTCAGGTAACAGCAGGAAACTGGGGGCTATGCAGCACGGATAATCCCAGGTAGCATGTGTCATGTGAATAAAGAAGGGTATAACATAGTGCTTTCCGTATAGAAACTTTAATAATGAGCAATAAAAAAAAACACTTACAAACAAGGCACTAATCCAGTGCCAGATGATAAAGCGTGTGGATGAGGATGCAGGATGGCCGTGGGTGACGTCACAACGCTTCTTTTAAGAACGCGTTGCGTCCCTGTGGGCGGGGACTTCATCAGCAGATACAGAAGGTGCGTGGTCACCCGCGCTATATACACACAAAAGGTCCCCATGGCAACCAACACGCTGCATCAGTCGGCGCAGCGTGAGGGCGGGGATCACTTGAAAGAGACGTAATCTGCTCTGTCTATTATGGCAGTTTGGGTTTTAAATATAATTTTTTATATAATTTTTTATATACCTTTTTGTAATATTATATGTGCCTGTGAGCATATTGAGCCACAGTTTGTGGCCTTAAGTTATGCAGGATATGAGCATATATTTATTTGTATATTTCTTATCCCTTTTTATTACTTCTTTTCATTTCAAATACCTCCGTTTTGTCAATATCAGCGAGCGGGGACACTTCCGGGATTACGTCTCTGTCAAGTGATCCCCGCCCTCACGCTGCGCTGACTGGTGCAGCGTGTTGGTTGCCATGGGGACCTTTTGTGCATATAGCGCGGGTGACCACGCACCTTCCGTATCTGCTGATGAAGTCCCCGCCCACAGGGACGCAACGCGTTCGGAAAGGAAGCGTTGTGACGTCACCTGCGGCCATCCTGCATCCTCATCCACACGCTTTATCATCTGGCACTGGACTAGTGCCTTGTTTGTAAGTGTTTTTTTTTATTGCTCGTTATTAAAGTTTCTAAAAGGAAAGCACTATGTTATACCCTTCTTTATTCACATGACACATGCTACCTGGGATTATCCGTGCTGCATAGCCCCCAGTTTCCTGCTGTTACCTGACTGATCTGGATCTGCTGTCTACTGTCTTCATTGACCCGTAAGGGAAAGTGCATACTGACCCTCTGTAACTAAAGGGTCCCTGCGCTGAGGTGAGAGGCCACTTCTAATTTTGGTGGAGGGATCACTTATTCCCACTGAGTTTTTTGCATGAAGCCACATCATCGCTGACCAATTGGATACAGTCTTTCATTGTTTCTTTTATGGACTTTAGTGTTTATATCATAGCGCTGCACCATCTGTTTTATATGTTTTCAGGGATTTGTGACTGTTGACCCTGGTGTTCAGCAGCTATTTGCTTTTTATACATTTTTGCGCTGATTTGTTTTTTCTTTCATGCTACACTCTACCCATATGAAATTTTATCATTTTTATTTAAACAAATAGAGCTTTCTTTTGGTGCTATTTAAACACTACTGGGGTTTTTATTTTTTGCTAAAAAGATCGAAAATTTAGAAAAAAAAACAAACATTTCTTCATAGTTTGTTATAAAATTTAGCAAACAGGTAACTTTTCTCCTTCACCGATGGGCACTGATAGGCTGCACTGATGAGGTGGCACTGATGGGTACTAGTTGGTGGCACTGATAGGTGGCACTGAGAGGTGGCATTGATAGGCAGCACTGATGGGCACTAATGAGGTGGCACTAATGGGTACTGGTAGAAGGCACTGATAGGTGACACTGATAAGAAGGCACTGATGGGCACTAATAGGCGGCACTGGAGGGCACTGATGTGCACTAGTAGTCGGCACTCATAGGTGGCAATGAGAGGTGGCCCTGATAGGCAGCACTGATAGGCACTAATGAGGTGGCACTAATGGGCATTGGTAGGAGGCACTAATGGGCACTAATAGGCAGCACTGGAGGGCACTGAGAGGTGGCACTAATGGGCACTGATAGGCACTGGTAGATAGCACTGATAGGCGACACTGCTAAGGAGGCACTGATGGGCACTGATTGGCAGCAATGGTGGGACTTAACTGATAAACAAGACATTGATAATCAGTGCCCCGATTATCAGTGCCAATGCTCCTTTAACACAAGCCGGTTATCGGCTTTTTTCTCTCCTCAGGCTAACAGCTAACTGAGGAGAGAAGAAGAAAGATGATAAAAGGCCCGTGTTTACATCCTGTGATCAGATGTCATTGGGCATAGCTGATCACCTGGTAAAGGGCAGCTGTGATTGGCCCTTTACCCTAATCTGTGATCAACTGAATTCAAAGGACTCGGCGATCACAGAGTGGTGTGTGCATGCAGCGCGATCACGGGAGGACATCTATGGACGCACTCCTGGCAAACTAAGCCCGTGCTGTAGCCATCTTTCAGCTATAGTGCGGGCAGGAAGTAGTTAAGGAGGATCCCACGACAAAACATAAAAACAAACAAAAACATTTGTGGGGTTCCCTCCAAAGGCCATACCAAACCCTTGTATGAGCATGCAGCCTGGCACACCAGGAAAGGGGGGGGGGGGCTAGCACCCCCTCCCCCCCCCGAACCATACCAGGCCACATGCCCTCAGCATGGGGGGGGGCACTTTGCCAGGGGGTCCCCTTGGCAAAGCACCTTGTCCCCATGTTGATGAGGACAAGGGCCTCTTCCCCACAACCCTGGCCCGGTGGTTGTGGGGGTTTGGGGAAGTAGCTCATAGGAATCTGCAAGCGCCCTTTAAGAAGGGAGCCCACAGATCCTGCCCCCCTCCCATGTGAATGAGTATGGGGTACCAGCTCCTAACAACCAGCACAAAACACATCAAAAACATACTAAAAAAACATGCAAATTGCACGCTTCAATGCATATCAATGGAGAAGAAAAAACACTTGAAAAACGCACCCATCTGCTTAAATCGAGCTTCCAAGGTAGCTTCAAAACCTTTTTGAGCTTCAGGCGTTTGGCCTCATCTCCATAGTGAATAATTGACTTTTTCCTTCCTGAACGCTCAGCTGTGAACGAGGCCTTAAGGGTCGATTTGTAAAGAATTTGCATACCTAGTGAATGGTAGAGAGTGATAGCCGTCCCAGGAGCCGCACATCAAGTCAAAGCCTGCTGTATGATAGTGGACTCCACCCCCTGCCAGGCCACGCCCCGACACATTTTACTCCGCCCACCCGAGCTTACTCACCTAGTGAAAGAGCTTCTACATTCGCTCTGTGAGAACGGGGGAAAAAATGAATTGAAATCATTGATTTTAAACAGAAAATGCCGCATTTGGTCACTAGATGGAGCTAAGTCTTAAAAAAATTTTCTATGACACTTAGTTCCATCTAGTGGCCAAATTAGGTATTTTCTGTTTAAAACCACTTCCCGCCTGACGTCCTGAGCTTTGAGTGGGGATATCTGAATAATGGGTGCAGCTGCAGGCATCGTTCAGATATCATTTTTTTCCACCTGCACAGTAAGAATAACCGTAGCGGCTGTTCAGCCACTTGATTGTTCTTACTGGTGGCGTGAGGGGGGGTTGGGGACGTCCCCTCTCGCCACCCTCCGGTGCTTCTACCGGCTCGCTCGTGCGATCCGCGAGCCAGGGAAGGAATCCGGCGACATAGGTGGAAGTTCACAATAGAGAATTCCCGAGGACCGGATGGTCCCCGGAAGTCTCTATGACTCTCGGAGGCCCGGGCGCGATGTATTCTGTGTATTCGGCTAGAAGGCCGAGATTGATTTGTTTTTTTGGATCTCAGACTTTCCAGCCTGGAGGAGAGATGTCTTATACAACCCACATCTCTCAACAAAGAGGACCTGTCACGCACTATTCCTATTACAAGAGATGTTTATATTCCTTGTAATAGGAATAAAAGTGATAAAATAAATTTAAAAAATGTAAAGGAAAAAACGTAAAGCGATCCCCGTCCCCGTGCGTTAGAAGCGAACACATACGTACGTCGCACCCACATATGTAAAAGGCGGTTAAACCACACGTGTGAGGTATCGCCGCGAGCGTTAGAGCGAGAGCGACAATTCTAGCTCAAGACCTGCTCTGCAACTCTAAACTGGTAACCTGTAAAAAAATTTTAAAAGCGTCCCCTAAGGAGATTTTTAAGTACCAAAGTTTGGCGCCATTCCATGAGTGTTCGCAATTTTAAAGCGTGACATGTTAGGTATCAATTTACTCGGGGTAACATCATCTTTCACATTATACAAAAAAAAACAATTGGGCTAACTTTAGTGTTTTGTTCTTTTTTTAATTCACAAAACTGTTTTTTTTTTTTTATTCGCACAGAACGAATGTACACGCACTTCTACTGGGTAAATGCCAACTTTCTATATATCAACCTCTTTCATTTTCTTTGCACATAGTGGGTTAGATTTGCAAAGTGGCTTTTCAGCCTTGCTTCAACTCATTCAAGAAAACTGACTTGGCAAAGTGAAAAGACCTGTAAAAAAAAAAAAAAAAAACGCCCCAGGGTGTGTTAAGTAGTAATTAAAAAGATGCTTCATAATGAGAATTCCAGTCAAATGCAAAACACAAGACGAATTACAAGTATTTCAAAGGCCACATTTGGTCCTGCAATGACTTCGGTGTTTGAAAAAAAAAATATATATCATGTTTGGGGGTTCCAAGTAATTTTCTAGCAAAAAAAAAAAATATTTTAACTTGTAAATACCGAGTCTGAAAAATAGGCCCAGTCCTTAAGTGGTTAATGCCAAAGTAATGACGTATATTTACTGTGGGCGGTCGGTAATATTCGGGCGTGCCAAGCAATTTTCTAGCAAAAAAATGCAGGTTTGATAGAAATGTCAGAACTGGCCTGGAGGGGGGTTAAGTGCTTAAAGTAGATCTTTACTAAGAAAAAAAAGTGAACAGACGGGCTTTTCAACCCCTTCCTGCCCAGCCCTGGCATCCCTTTAAGTGAGTCTGTATGCCTGGGGGGGGGGGGGGGGTTAAGGATGAGGATGAGCTTCCCAATCACACAACAACTATGATTGGCTGTCTATGACAGGTCGATCGCTGTGCTGGGGAGCAGGCTGTGAGCGCGCTCTCAGCACGGAAAACTGCAGAAAATATATGGCGGAGCACAACTTAGGATAAATCCTGCATTGAGGAAAAAATTTTAATGATTTTTTTTTTTTAAATTCTTTACTACCTATTTACTAATTATAATTAATTATTAATTAACATTTAATTTCAACCGTGTCTTCCAGCTAATAATTATTTACTAATCATAATTAATTATTAATTAATTAACATTTAATTTCAACCGTGTCTTCCAGCTAATATTTACTAATCATAATTCATTATTAATTAATTAACATTTAAGTTCAACCGTGTCTTCCAGCTAATAATTATTTACTAATCATAATGAACTAATTATTAACATTTAATTTCAACCGTGTCTTCCAGCTAATAATTATTTACTAATTATAATTAATTAATTAACATTTAATTTCAACCGTGTCTTCCAGCTAATAATTATTTACTATAATTATAATTAATTAACATTTAATTTCAACCGTGTCTTCCAGCTAATAATTATTTACTAACTATAATTAATTATTAATTAATTAACATTTAATTTTAATCGTGTCTTCCAGCTAATATTTACTAATCATAATTAATTATTAATTAATTAACATTTAATTTCAACCATGTCTTCCAGCTAATAATTATTTACTAGTTATAATTAATTAATATTTCATTTCAACCGTGTCTTCCAGTCAAAAACATTTACTTTTACTTTCTTATCAACAGGTTAATTACTAATTATAATTAATTAATTAACAATTAATTATTATTTGCTAATTATAATTAATTATTATTAATTAACTTTACTAATTATTAAAACTAGAAAATATAAACATATGTAACCAAATACGATGTATAATACGCTTGGACTATAAACGCTAGAAGATATAATGCACAGAAGATACAGCGCCAAAATAAAAGAAAATAAAAAAACGCTCTAGCACTTGCGGGGGGTTAAAGTCTACGGACTGCGATGGGTCCCGGCCGTCCCCCTTCCATAGATGTCTATTTGCTCTCCCGATGACGATATTGGATTTAGATTTGCGCTTTTTTCCCGGGGCGGCTCTGGCTGAATCATTATTGACACGTATGGAGTCCACCCGGCACTCTCCAGCATTTTTTTTCATCCACCCAGAAGGTAAACGCAGAGCATCTGATAAGAGGGCAGGACGCGGCGAGGGCGATCTTACCTGAGGCTGGGATGGCGAGGCGCTGAAATTCATAGAAACTCCGGTCCTGGAAGAGAGCCAAGAAAGGAGAGATGTGATCAACTGATAGACAACACAACTGCAGAAAACTGGCCATACACATTGCAACATGGTGACACATAATCTGTTAAAGTGGACCTGTCACCCTATATTTATTAAAGAGGAACCGCAGTCTGCTCACATTGTTTGTAATTAAAACATCTTTGCCCTTCTGAAGCTTCCCTCCAACCACTTTGCATATTACTTTATATATACAGTGGAACCTTGGTTAATGAGTAACGCGGTTAACGAGCGTTTTGAAAAGACAACCAACTTTTTTTTTTAAAATTCTGACTGGGTTCACGAGTGTTGTCTCGCAAAACGAGCAGAATTCAAGCTAATGGGGTGTGCAGTACCGCTTTTGGCCAGAGGTGCGGGGGGGCGCCGGTGACACTCGGAACGGTTCAGAGCCGTTCGGAAATACTCGGAAATACTCCGTTCCCGAGTGTTTCTGAGCCTTTCCGAGTTCAGCCGAGCTGTCCCCGAAGTATTTCCGAGGCTCTCCGGCGCCCCCCTCCTCTGGCCACATGCGGTATTGCATGCCATTGAAGTCAATGCGGAACTAATTATCTTCGTTTCCATTGACTTCTATGGGGAAACTCGCTTTGATATGCGAGTGCTTTGGATTACAAGCATTCTCCCAGGAACGGATTATGCTCGTAATCCAAGGTTCCACTCTATTGCGATTCTGTACTTGCCAAATATGCTGCAGAAATCTCTCTCCACTGAGTCTGGCTGCAGCCATTTTAACTGTGGGCAGCTGAAGCTGCTGCCTGTTCACTTCCTGGATTTACACAGAGGCACACCTCCAGCTCTGCAGCTCTCATTGGCTCTCTTATGACTCATCCTGACAGAGAGTGAGAGAGAGAGAGAGCTGTGCATGATGTCATAAGCCTAGGCTAATGACCAGACAAGAAACAGGAAGTGGGCTGTATAGTGCAGTGGTCATCCACCCTGTCCTCAGGGCCCACTAACAGGCCAGGTTTTATGTATTACCTTGGGGGAGATGCAGACTAGAATACGGCAATCACTGAGCATCAAATGATATCACCTGTGATGTATTTCAGTTATCTTGCAAACCTATTTCAGTCTGATCACTGGAGGGGAGGGGAGACTGAAGTAATGCTATCTCCTGCCTGCAGCAGACTGATGACATCATCTCATCCTGGGAAAAGTCACTGGACCGGAAGTCAATTTATAAAACATTCTTTAAAGTGTTACTAAACCCAGTAATATGAAAATAGTTCATCCCCCCCAAGCTTATAAATCTTCTTTTTACATTAAAATACTGCCATTTTTGTATTTTTGTATAGTTTCACGCTTTTTTCATGATTCTTGTATATCCCCTGATGAAGCTAAAAGGCGAAACATGTCGGGCTAATATACGAAAAGACAACCTTTGTCAGAATTGATTATTCGCCACCTTCACTGTGAAATGTTGAGTCCCTGTGAACAAAGTGGCCTTGTTCCGTTTTAACTTTATTCTCATTAAAATTATAAAATGCTTTTAAATAAATGGTTTCCATTATTATCTGTAATCACAGCAACAATCCCCCCATTTTCCATATTCACTCTATTAATTAACTATTAGGGATGAGGTGCCAATCACCTGGGGGTTCTACCTTAGCCGGACATACTTTATATAAGTGCCACTATATACCTTTTTGGATGATCTGTATACCACACTTACATGATATACTGCACAGTTTCTCCAGTGCTGAGAGTTCAGGTGGGAGGAGTCTCCCACTACAGCCTGTGTACACGCCCACATGGTGTGATGTCAATATCATGTGACCAGGCTAGCTCTAAGAACAAGTAAATGCTCTCTCTAGCATAAAAAAAAAACACAACTGAGCATGTGCAGGTTGGCTACCCTGCCTGTGTTAGCTTTGCAGGGAGGGGGAGGATCTGTGCCTACAGGATCAAACAGCCTTTTTTAAACACAATGCAGAGGATTAACCCCTTAAAGTTCCACATTGAGTATAACAAGCATGCTATGTTGCATATACAGACTGATTTTACTGTTGTGGGTTTAGTAACACTGTCAAACATTTGTGCGTGCTAAACAAAATGTCACTGTATGTTTTCTAAAAGATTCATTCCTGTATCATCAGCTCCATTCTAGTGGACAAAATCTGTTATATTTTCATATCGAGGTATTTTAGAAAACTCGAATGCATTCTTGGCCACTAGTGGGAGCTGAAGATACAGGCATTATTCTATTAGAAATAGACATGTGCATTGACAACAAAATTTGTTCGTTTTTGTTTCATTTGTTTTTTTGCTTTTTTCGTAAATTTGAAAATTCGGAAATTCGGATTTTCTCATTTTCGGATTTCCGAATTTTCGAATTTTGAACTTTCGAATTCCGAATTTCAAATTCAAAAATCCGATAATTCGAAAATCTGAAAAAAAAGAAAGAAAATCAGTAAAATTCGAAATAATAACTAACTAATAATAACTATCTATTAAATTATAGGTGTTGGAATTTCCTTTCAAATTTGGCTGTTAGTGAATGTAACGAATACAAATTTATCTGAAGTTACGAATTATCCGAAATAACGAATGTCGCATCTAAACAAATGGAATGGAACAAATTAATAATAAATAATCAATAATAATAATAAAAAGGTTAAAAAGGTTTTATTATTATTATTGTTATTTATTATTATTAGATTGTTACGTTCCAATTTTTTTAGATGCGGCATTTGTTATTTCAGATAAAAATCATAACTTCGGAAAAATTCGTACTCGTTACGTTTACTAACAGCTAAATTTGAAAGGAAATTCCAACACCTATAATTTAATAGTTATTAGTTATTACTTATTATTTTAGATTTTCGGGTTTTCAAATTTCCAAATTTTTGAATTTTCAAATTTCCGAAATTCCGAATTTCCTAATTTCGAATTTCTGAAATTTTCAATTTCCGAAATTTTCACATTTCGAATTTCCCAAATTCCGAACTTTTGAATTTCTGAAATTTTCGCATTTTTCGAATTTCCGAATTTCGACATTTCCGGAAACTGGAAATTCGGAATTAACGAATTTGTCAAACTTCGTTAAAAAAACAATTCGGAACTAAACTAATTGCACATGTCTAATCAGAAAATATATGGGGACATTTGACTCAGCTTGCACAAATGTTTCTGACATTCGTACAACGAATGCAACGATCACAATCTACTTCCTGGACTGAAATCCCAAGGCAGGAAAGGAGAGAGTTCGGTTTGTAAGGACTTATTATTGCTAACAGTTAGACTCATTAATTTTATTTTTACTGCTTGCCCTTCCTCCTCACATTCAGAGCCTGGTACACATGGATTTTTCTTCAAACAATCATACAGTTTGGAGTGTACATCGATTTGCAAAACACAGGGATAAAGGAATATCCCTGAACTTTGTTTTATCTCATGGTTACTGTGAAATTGTGTGAACGCATCAGTGCAGTGCATGTTATCTCAGCTTGCAGAGCTTGGATTCATTGAATGAGTTTACCAAGAATGGAAATATTGCAGAATATACAGCCTCATGCTACATAACTAAGCTCCATTTCATGCTGAATTAACTAAATTATTAATGTATCTTATATAGAAAACTATCTTTAGGTTTACTCCAAAAGCATTTAAAATAAATTTGATAAAAATCCCAAAAAAAAAAAAAATCGGAGTTATATTAAAAAAAAACAAACACCGCAGAGCGCTGAATGTAACGCAATCTACTACTTACAGGAGTTCGAAGTTGAGCAGCCGGGTGACAATGAGCTCGTACTGCACTCTGGAGGGCGCCATGGAGGCAATGTCGATGTACATGAGCTGGTCGGAGGGCGGAGCCTTGCCCTCGGGGTCGGGGGGGCACAGCGTGCGGCTGACGTCCTGGTAGGTGTACGTCATCTGATAACTAGAGAGAGATATGAAATGTCACAGATACATGCAACTGGAACTGGGGATGTACAAACTGTGACGACATAATGCTCAGAGATAAAAAAAGGAAGCTGAAGTTATATGCAAATCTTGACTTCTCCTGTAAATGTCAAGTTTGATCCCGCCCACTCCCATGCCTTTTTAGAGGTCCTGTATTGTGATTGGTGGGTTTACTGATCTATACAGAGTTTATTCCCAACATTCATTAGAATATGACAAAGACCAGGGGTCCTCAAACTTTTTAGACAGGGGGCCAGTTCACAGTCCCTCAGACTGTTGGGGGGCCGCACTATAGTTTAAAAAAAATATGAACTAATTCCTAAATTCCTATGCACACATCTTTTTTGTAGTGCAAAAGAATAAAAGAATGAATAATAAATAATAATATATATAGGGGATGGACAGGGGGACAGTGGGATGGACAGAGGGGTGGACAGGGGGACAGTGGGATGGACAGAGGGGTGGACAGGGGGACAGTGGAATGGACAGGGGGACAGTGGGATGGACAGAGGGGTGGACAGGGGGACAGAGGGGTGGACAGTGGGATGGACAGGGGGACAGTGGGATGGACAGAGGGGTGGACAGGGGGACAGTGGGATGGACAGAGGGATGGACAGAGGGGTGGACAGGGGGACAGTGGGATGGACAGTGGGGTGGACAGGGGGACAGTGGGATGGACAGAGGGGTGGACAGGGGGACAGTGGAATGGACAGGGAGATAGTGGGATGGACAGAGGGGTGGACAGGGGGACAGAGGGGTGGACAGGGGGACAGTGGGATGGACAGAGGGATGGACAGGGGGACAGTGGGATGGACAGAGGGGTGGACAGGGGGACAGTGGGATGGACAGAGGGGTGGACAGGGGGACAGTGGGATGGACAGTGGGGTGGACAGGGGGACAGTGGGATGGACAGAGGGGTGGACAGGGGGACAGAGTGGGGGACAGGGGGACAGTGGGATGGACAGAGGGATGGACAGGGGGACAGTGGGATGGACAGAGGGGTGGACAGGGGGACAGTGGGGTGGACAGAGGGGTGGACAGGGGGACAGTGGAATGGACAGGGGGACAGTGGGATGGACAGAGGGGTGGACAGGGGGACAGAGGGGTGGACAGTGGGATGGACAGGGGGACAGTGGGATGGACAGAGGGGTGGACAGGGGGACAGTGGGATGGACAGAGGGATGGACAGAGGGGTGGACAGGGGGACAGTGGGATGGACAGTGGGGTGGACAGGGGGACAGTGGGATGGACAGAGGGGTGGACAGGGGGACAGTGGAATGGACAGGGAGATAGTGGGATGGACAGAGGGGTGGACAGGGGGACAGAGGGGTGGACAGGGGGACAGTGGGATGGACAGAGGGATGGACAGGGGGACAGTGGGATGGACAGAGGGGTGGACAGGGGGACAGTGGGATGGACAGAGGGGTGGACAGGGGGACAGTGGGATGGACAGTGGGGTGGACAGGGGGACAGTGGGATGGACAGAGGGGTGGACAGGGGGACAGAGTGGGGGACAGGGGGACAGTGGGATGGACAGAGGGATGGACAGGGGGACAGTGGGATGGACAGAGGGATGGACAGGGGGACAGTGGGGTGGACAGGGGGACAGTGGGATGGACAGAGGGGTGGACAGGGGGAAAGAGGGGTGGACAGGGGGACAGAGGGGTGGACAGGGGGACAGAGGGGGGACAGTGGGGTGGACAGGGGGACAGTGGGATGGACAGAGGGATGGACAGGGGGACAGAGGGGTGGACAGGGGGACAGAGGGGTGGACAGAGGGGTGGACAGGGGGACAGAGGGGGGGGCAGTGGGGTGGACAGGGGGACAGTGGGATGGACAGAGGGGTGGACAGGGGAACAGTGGGATGGACAGAGGGATGGACAGGGGGACAGAGGGATGGACAGGGGGACAGTGGGATGGACAGAGGGGTGGACAGGGGGACAGTGGGATGGACAGAGGGGTGGACAGGGGGACAGTGGGGTGGACAGGGGGACAGTGGGGTGGACAGGGGGACAGTGGGGTGGACAGGGGGACAGAGGGGTGGACAGGGGAACAGAGGGGGGGACAGTGGGGTGGACAGTGGGATGGACAGAGGGGTGGACAGGGGGACAGAGGGATGGACAGGGGGACAGAGGGGTGGACAGGGGGACAGAGGGGTGGACAGGGGGACAGAGGGGTGGACAGGGGGACAGTGGGGTGGACAGAGGGGGGGACAGGGGGACAGTGGGGTGGACAGAGGGGGGGACAGGGGGACAGTGGGGTGGACAGGGGGACAGTGGGATGGACAGGGGGATGGACAGAGGAGTGGACAGGGGGACAGAGGGATGGACAGGGGGACAGTGGGATGGACAGAGGGGGGGGACAGTGGGGTGAGCAGGGGGACAGTGGGATGGACAGAGGGGTGGACAGGGGGACAGAGGGGTGGACAGGGGGACAGAGGGATGGACAGGGGGACAGTGGGATAGACAGAGGGGTGGACAGGGGGACAGTGGGGTGGACAGGGGGACAGTGGGGTGGGCAGGGGGACAGTGGGGTGGACAGGGGGACAGTGGGATGGACAGAGGGGTGGACAGGGGGACAGAGGGGTGGACAGGGGGACAGAGGGGTGGACAGAGGGGGGGACAGTGGGGTGGACAGGGGGACAGTGGGGTGGACAGGGGGACAGTGGGATGGACAGAGGGGTGGACAGGGGGACAGAGGGGTGGACAGAGGGGGGGACAGTGGGGTGGACAGGGGGACAGTGGGGTGGACAGGGGGACAGTGGGGTGGACAGGGGGACAGTGGGGTGGACAGGGGTCCTCACTTGTTAGTAGGCTGTTGCCTGAAGCCTCCGCTCTGCGTGAGGAAGACGTGAATCCGCGCAGGACTGTGCTGGAAACTACACTTCCCAGCATGCAGCGTGGCACACGGAGCCCTCCATTACTGGGGTGGGGGAGACGGCTTGAGCGGAGCAGATATGCTCCCAGCCGAAGCAGAGTGGACCTGCCCAAGCCGAGCCGACCTGGCCCCGGCCCGAGCCTGGCCTGTCGGGAATCCGGCCCTGGGTGGGGTGGGCCGGATAAATGTCCTCGGCGGGCCACATGTGGCCCGCGGGCCGTAGTTTGAGGACCCCTGACAAAGACACTTGGATGATTGAGGAAACATTTTCAGTGTTACAGAGTAAATTGGGTAGAACAGAACATTGAGGTGGGGGGAGGGGTGCTGCAGGGGGAATGTGAGCTGGGGGAGGAGGCTGCAGGAAGGACAGGGATCTGGGGGTGGGGAGGCTGCAGGGGGGATAGGGATCTGGGGGAGGAGACTTCAGAGGGACAGGCATCTGGGGGAGGAGACTTCAGAGGGACAGGCATCTGGGGGAGGAGGCTGCAGGGGGATATTGATCTGGGGGAGGATGCTGCAGGGGGACAGGGATCTGGAGGAGGAGACAGCAGGGGGACAGGGATCTGGAGGAGGAGGCTGCAGGGGGACAAGGAACTAGGAGGGGGGAGACTGCAGGGGGACAGCGATCTGGGGGAGGAGGTTGAAGGGGGACAGCGATCTGGGGGAGGATGCTGCGGGGGGGACAGGGATCTGAAGGAGGAGGCTGCAGGGGGACAGGGATCTGGAGGAGGAGACAGCAGGGGAACAGGGATCTGTAGGAGGAGGCTGCAGGGGGACAAGGAACTAGGAGGGGGGAGACTGCAGGGGGACAGCGATCTGGGGGAGGAGGTTGCAGGGGGACAGCGATCTGGGGGAGGATGCTGCGGGGGGGACAGGGATCTGAGGGAGGATGCTGCAGGGGGACAGGGATCTGGAGGAGGAGACAGCAGGGGGACAGGGATCTGGAGGAGGAGGCTGCAGGGGGACAAGGAACTAGGAGGGGGGAGACTGCAGGGGGACAGCGATCTGGGGGAGGAGGTTGCAGGGGGACAGCGATCTGGGGGAGGATGCTGCGGGGGGGACAGGGATCTGAGGGAGGATGCTGCAGGGGGACAGGGATCTGGAGGAGGAGACAGCAGGGGGACAGGGATCTGGAGGAGGAGGCTGCAGGGGGACAAGGAACTAGGAGGGGGGAGACTGCAGGGGGACAGCGATCTGGGGGAGGAGGTTGCAGGGGGACAGCGATCTGGGGGAGGATGCTGCGGGGGGGACAGGGATCTGAGGGAGGAGGCTGCAGGGGGACAGGGATCTGGAGGAGGAGACAGCAGGGGAACAGGGATCTGGAGGAGGAGACAGCAGGGGAACAGGGATCTGGAGGAGGAGGCTGCAGGGGGACAAGGAACTGGGAGGGGGGAGACTGCAGGGGGACAGCGATCTGGAGGAGGAGATTGCAGGGGGACAGCGATCTGGAGGAGGAGGTTGCAGGGGGACAGGGATCTGGAGGAGGAGGTTGCAGGGGGACAGCGATCTGGAGGAGGAGGTTGCAGGGGGACAGCGATCTGGAGGAGGAGGTTGCAGGGGGACAGCGATCTGGAGGAGGAGGTTGCAGGGGGACAGCGATCTGGAGGAGGAGGTTGCAGGGGGACAGCGATCTGGAGGAGGAGGTTGCAGGGGGACAGCGATCTGGAGGAGGAGGTTGCAGGGGGACAGCGATCTGGAGGAGGAGGTTGCAGGGGGACAGCGATCTGGAGGAGGAGTTTGCAGGGGGACAGCGATCTGGAGGAGGAGGTTCCAGGGGGACAGCGATCTGGAGGAGGAGGTTGCAGGGGGACAGCGATCTGGAGGAGGAGGTTGCAGGGGGACAGCGATCTGGAGGAGGAGGTTGCAGGGGGACAGCGATCTGGAGGAGGAGGTTGCAGAGGGACAGCGATCTGGAGGAGGAGGTTGCAGGGGGACAGCGATCTGGAGGAGGAGGTTGCAGGGGGACAGCGATCTGGAGGAGGAGGTTGCAGGGGGACAGCGATCTGGAGGAGGAGGTTGCAGGTGGACAGCAATCTGGAGGAGGAGGTTGCAGGTGGACAGCAATCTGGAGGAGGAGGTTGCAGGGGGACAGCGATCTGGAGGAGGAGGTTGCAGAGGGACAGGGATCTGAAGGAGGAGGTTGCAGGGGACAGGGATCTGGAGGAGGAGGTTGCAGGGGACAGGGATCTGGAGGAGGAGGTTGCAGGGGACAGGGATCTGGAGGAGGAGGCTGCAGAGGGACAGGGATCTGGAAGAGGAAGCTACAGAGGGGACAGGGATCTAGGGGAGGAGACTGCAGGGGAAACAGGGATTTGGGGGAGGATGCTGCAGGTGGGACAGGGAGCTGGGAGGAGGCTCCCAGAGGCGGGGGGACAGGAAGCTTGGGGAAGTAGTATAATTCCTGGGTGACAAGGGGCTGCGGAGAAAACTGCAGTTAGTACAGGGATTCGGGGGGATGGAGGGGTCTGCATCAAGTGAAACATTCCAGGATGGGAAGCTCACATTATGTGGAGTGTTCCTCTAAAAGAAGACACTTACTATCCTCTGAAGGCGAGCGGGACCTGCCATGACAGTACCGACTTCTGCTGGCGAACTACGAAGAGGACGGGGAACTCCATATCATCGGAATCGGAGCGGACAAAAACCCGGAGAGCGTCCACCTGAAGGAAGAGAGCGGAGCAATGATGAATGCAGAGCCAGCTGCACTTTTATATCATTATATCACAAAGTAACCTTTATTACGGGATCTATCGTTTTTATGAAAAAAAAAAAAAAAAAAAATTGGAACTTTTAATTGATTGACGTCTGTTAAGAAAATCTGAAATAAAACATCTGTTATATATTATATGCATTATCCAGCAAGGCAAAGCGCAATGCGCATCCAAAGAGAAACAAAACTGTTTTCAGTTCATTGGAGTCCAAAAACTAACAGTGATTTCTGATTGGCTGCCACAGGTTTCTGCAATCCCTGCTGTTAGAATCTGGCCGCCCTTCTATACCAAGCCAGATTTCCACCACCAACCCAACACCCATCTGCCGGGGTCATCTCTTTATACAAACCCGCCCTCCTCTTTTTTTTTTTCTTTCTTTTTCATACCTTTATAGCTTTTTCATACCTCTGAAAAGCAATCTGCAGATTGATAGGTGGTGAGGAGGTGATATGTTGCTTCATCACCACCTGAATTAACCCTGTAAATACCCCACTAACGTGCCGCAATTGCGCGTGTTGCACATGGTTGCAGGGTGACTTCATAGACTTGTATAGGTCACGTGGTTGGGGTGGGGGCAGTAAAATCACAAGGTTTTACTACCCCCTGACTGCATGTGTAAATGAACCCTAAGGCACCGTTCGCACCTATACAGGTGCGATGGACTACACACACACGTGCGTTTTTGCGCATTTTCATGCGTCAAATTTAGGGAAGCGCATTGATTTCATGGGCTGCCCTACGCACAAAAAACTGGAAAATTGCCCCACGCTAAAACGCTTGGTAGTTTGTTACCATGCATTTTTGCGAACGCATGCATGTTGCTAGATGGACGGGGATGCCATCAAGAATTAATGACGCTGCCGCAATGTCTGAGCCTTTCCAAAAGCTCGCAATTCTGCGTACGTTTCCCCGTAACACACAAATGTGAGCTAATGATGAATCCGGGCCCTGCGCCTACGACAATCCATCCAAAACGTAATTTCGCTAATTTCGCCATTTTCAAAAGTATGCAGCTTTTGAATTATTAGCGCTGAAGTGGCTCCCATATCAGAAAAGACTTTTATCTCCTGCGTTAATGGGTTGCAGCAGTTCGCACTGTCTGAATAATTCATATTTACACATCACTGGGGCGGCGAGGATTACGCAACGCGTCCCCCCTCCCTCCTCCCCGGCGCTCCCAGCTGAGCTCATCCGGAATAATTCTCAGCGATATACCGCTGTCAGCGCAGAGTCTGGCGGGGTATTCGCAGGGTTAATCGGTGCGCCGGGTTGCATCTCGCTCATGTCCTGCTTTCCACGCCGCAGCCTGGCAACCGGGCCGCTTGTGGATGGATCTCCAGGAACGCCTCGTGATTCCCTCCTGTGTTGCCATGGCAACCAAGGCCTGCCACTGAACTGTGTGTGCGCTTCTACCGCACGTCCCCCGATCACATCATCCATCTACGGCTTATTAATGTCAGAAATACGAAAGGTGACAGAAAAAAAAAAAGGGGGGGTGCAATGACAGCCATGATGAAGGCGCGGCGACCAAAGTTCTGTGAGGCCTCAAACACATATTCCAGCCGATGAAAGATTCATGGCGGAACTTTTGTTCAAAATATAGTCAGGATGATGATGTACATTTTCATGTTCACAAAAGCTCCATTTTTTGTTAGATATGGATGAAGTGGAGATGGGTGTGGACCTCTGTCACGTTTTACCGCTGTCCGCGACCCCCACTTCCTCTAGAGATTCTCCCCCCCACTACCTCTATTATCATTGGGACATTAAGTGAGGTAGTATAAGTCCTAAGCAGCAGACATAAACAAAACAAAAGACCCCACTGGAGAGATGTCCCCCCACTTCCTGAATGATCATTGGGACAGGATGTGAGGTAGAATCCGTCCAACACAGACATAAACAAAACAAAAGACCCCACTGGAGAGATTTCCCCTCACTTCCTGTATGATCATTGGGACAGAATGTGAGGTAGAATCCGTCCAACCCAGACATAAACAAAACAAAAGACCCCACTGGAAAGATTTACCTCACTTCCTGTATGATCATTGGGACAGGATGTGAGGTAGAATCCGTCAAACGCAGACATAAACAAAACAAAAGACCCCACTGGAAAGATTTACCTCACTTCCTGTATGATCATTGGGACAGGATGTGAGGTAGAATCCGTCAAACGCAGACATAAACAAAACAAAAGACCCCACTGGAGAGATTTACCTCACTTCCTGTATGATCATTGGGACAGGAAGTGAGGTAGAGTTGCCACCTCATCCCTTTAAAACCAAACACATATTAATTACACAGGTTCTGTGGCTGATTAAGGTGGTAATTAAACTTACTTGGTGCCTTATCTGCATTAAATTAGCCCCAGAACCTGTGTAATTCATATGTGTTTGGGTTTAAAGGGATGAGGTGGCAACCCTAATGTGAGGTAGAATCCGTCCAACGCAGACATAAACAAAACAAAAGACGCTGCTGGAGAGATTTCTATCCACTTCCCGTATGATCATTGGAATAGGAAGTGAGGTAGAATCCATCCATCGCAGACATAAACAAAACAAAATACCCCACTGAAGAGATTTCCCCCACATCCTGAATCATCACTGGGACAGGAAGTGAGGTAGAAACCATCCTAAGCAGATATAAACAAAACAAAAGACTCCACATTACCCCATGGGAGAGATTTCCCCTCATTTCCTGTATGATCACTGGGCTAGGAAGTGAGGTAGAATGCGGTCAACACAGGCATAAACAAAAGACTCCACATGACCCCACTGGATAGAATTTCCCCTCATTTACTGTATGATTACTGGGACATGAAGTGAGGTAGTATTAGGGTTGCCACCTATCTGGGATTCCCCCGAACAATCCGGGTTTTGAATCATGTGACCGGGTTTCAGACAGTCCCTCTGAATCCGGATATATTATTCAGATACAAATGCAGCTCGGAACAGGGCCTGACAGGAGGGTGAGGGGGCACTATTACTATTCTCTTTGGAGTACCCAAAGGTGTCCCAGGTCTGTTATCCTATAGTGTATCATACTTACCAACTGTCCTGAATTTCCAGGGACATTTCCGGGATTTAGACTATTTTCACGATGTTATTGTTTCCCAGGAAATGTCCCGAGTAATCCGTTTTTTTACGTTTTTTTGTCCACTGGGGACATCTGATGTAAGAGGGGGCTCCACTGGGGACATCTGATATAAGGGAGGGCTCCGCTGGGGACATCTGATGTAAGAGGGGCCCTGCTGGGGACATCTGATGTAAGGGGGGCTCCGCTGGGGTCACCTGATGCAAGGACAGACTCTGCTGGAACACCTGATGCAAGGACAGACTCTGCTGGGGGCACCTGATGCAAGGACAGACTCTGCTGGGACACCTGATGCAAGGACAGACTCTGCTGGGGGCACCTGATGCAAGGACGGACGGCTAGTGGCAGGCAACATGGCAGGTGACTTGCTCAGGGATCCCACTGATTCGGCATTATGGTGAGTTGAATGATTTCATTTTATATTACAATGTAATAATAGAAATAATGCACTTCAATCATCCTGACACCATAACAACCATGGTGCCGGGATGATTGAAGTGCTAACACCAGCCAGGTGTTTGGAATATCTTTATCTGCTGATTGTTAAACTTTCTGGAATACACATATTTCCATTATTGTGTAGGATCTGGGGCTGCTGTCCCTCCATCCCTCTTCCCCCCTTTCCCTCCCCATCCCTTATTCATCTCAGACTCTAACCACACCCCCTTTGAGCCACGCGCGCCGCATTTTTACTTTCCCCATGCCACACCTACAAACGCATGCCCTGCCCCCTAATTATAATAAGACTCTGCCTACAGCCAAAAAATGTCCCTAAAAATGTTGGCAACTATGGTGTATACTAAAAAAAAAAATAATATTTGCTGTGTGCCGCTAAAGTGTTCGGGTTTTGCTTGAAGAAAAAGTGGCAACCCTAGGTAGTATCCATCCAACGAGGACATAAACAAAACAAAAGACCCCACTGGAGAGATTTTCCCCCCACTTCCTGTATGGTCGTTGGGACAGGAAGTGAAGTATAATCCATCCAATGCAGGCATAAACAAACAGAGGTCCCCACATGATCCCACTGGAGAGATTTCCCTCCACTTCCTGTATGATCACTGGGACAGGACGTGAGGTAGAATTTGTCCAACACAGACATAAACAAAAAAAAAGACCCCACTGAAGGGATTTGTCCCTACTTCCTATATGATCACTGGGACAGGAAGTAAAGTAGAATCCATCCAACTCAGACATAAACAAAACAAAAGACCCCCACATGACCACGTGGATAGATTTCCCCTCACTTCCTGTATGATCACTGGGACAGGAAGTGAGTTAGAATCCGTCCGACTCAGACATAAACAAAACAAACGACCCCACAGGACCCAGTAGAGAGATTTCCTCTCACTTCCTGTATGATCACCTAGACAGGAAGTAAGGTAGAATCTGTGCAAAGCAGACATAAACAAATCAAAAGACCTCACATCACCCTAATATGGGAGAGATTTTCCTTCACTTCCTGTATGATCACTGAAACAGGAAGTGAGGTAGAATCCATCCTAAGCAGATATAAACAAAACAAAATTCTAGGCCCCACACTGCTGTACTCTTCTCAGTATCAACAAACTTAATTCTCACCACTACATGGCCATTCTGACATCCTTATGTCTTGCTCACACTGCAGCTCCTCCTAAATGAAGTGATCTGGAAAGTATGAACAACTTTTAGGACTCATACACAGGGCCTGAAGCTGCTGCACACTACCATGGAGCGAGACTCCCTGCCCAGACTTCATAATGGCTGAGGTATTCTGACTCGGGACCTCCATGATATGATGATGCTGAAGCTTCTGGTATTTCCTTCTCGTGATGCACAGAGCTGCCTAATGCTGCTCATCAATGGCCCCTGGCACTGGCAGCTCCCTCTCCAGAAGTTTAATTGCTTTCTAATGAGAAGAAAGCCCCGAGATCACAGACTTCCTGAGGATAATGGCTTCCTATTGATCTTGGGTTTATCTATCAGCTGCCAGCGGATAGGCATTGAACCATCACAATGAGAGGGAGGACCTGGAGGAAACTGGAAGGAGGAGGGATGGATGACAGACATATGAATGAGAGGCCACTAATTCTTTGTTTGGAAAATCAGGTCCTTCTTGTATGTCTTGGTCAGTGAGAACGAGATTAAAGTGTATCAAAAGCCAACATTTTTGTTTGAATGTAGTGAAGAAAATTTAACATGTGTCACCAGAGCAGGATGTGAGGGGAACACTTTCACTGGGACATCTAGGAGTGCTGATCTCCTGGACCCTTGCATTAGGCCATGGTTTGTCCTGGTGAACCCTACATCACTACTATGTCCTGCACTGTTTCCTGTAGTGATGTGGAGGTCAGCGAGAGGAATCAATGATCATTTAAAGGGTACCAGTAGACTGACACTATCGGAAGTGTCGGTTTCTGAAGAAGACCTCATTTGGTGATTTCATTTTCTGTAGGAGGCCTTTTGGTGTAGGGTGCAGGTCACTCAGTGCAAGTCCCCAACTCTGGATCCTTCATTGAGCTCCAGACCTTCACGTTTCCTACTCGGTGTTTGTCAGTTAGTGTTTCACACTGAGGAACCATCTTATTGCCTACTTTTTGCCTAGTTTACAAAAACCATGTATGATGAACCAAAGATTTCAAATTTTGATTCCTCCGCCCATAAGACCTTCTTTTAGTCTTCAAGAGTCCACTAGCCACAGTTCCTGGTCCATGCAAACCTCTCTTTTGACCAGAATAACAAAAAAAGTGCAGCGCTACATAAAATATGGTGATTGTCTATATTTTAAATAATAGTCCCATGTGCAATCAATCGTATTAGGTAGAAAGGTTCCAAAAGATTCATCTTGATCGTGTGGTGTGCCAAAACACTCACCAGCTCACGTATTTCAAGCCTCTCTTTTTGTTTTTGGTGTCCCTGCTGGGGAGATTCATCCTCTCCATTTGTCCTGGTAAAAGAAAATGATGGTCCATGTCTTTATGGACCTTGCTTTGTGCACTGGTCCAAATCATTTAGTGGAGGGGGGATTATGGTGTAGGGGTTGTTTTTCAGGGGTTAGGCTTGGCCCCTTAGTTCCAGTGAAGGGAACTTTTAAGGCGTCAGCATACCAAGACATTTTGGACAATTTCATGCTGCCAACTTTGTGGGAATAGTTTGGGGACGGCCCCTTCCTGTTCCAACATGACTGCACACCAGTGCACAAAGCAAGGTCCATAAAGACATGGATGAGCAAGTTTGGGGTGGAGGAACATGACTAGCCTGCACAAAGTCCTGACCTCAACCCAATAGAACATCTTTGGGATAAATTAAGAGACACTGCAAGCCAGGCCTTCTCGACTAAGACTGGGATGCCCTTAAAGTTCATGTGCGTGTAAAGGCAGGCGTCCCAATACTAAACATATACAGTGCCTTGAATAAGTAATCATACCCATTGAAATTTTCCACATTTTGTCATGTAACAACCAAAAACGTAAATGTATTTTATTTAATGTATTTTATTGGGATTTTATGTGATAGACCAACACATAGTGGCACATAATTGTGAAGTGGAAGGAAAATGATAAATGGTTTTCAATTTTTTTTACAAATAAATATCTGAAAAGTGTGGCGTGCATTTGTATTCAGCTCCCTTTCGTCTGATACCCCTAACTAAAATCTACTGGAACCAATTGCCTTCAGAAGTCACTCAATTAGTAAATAGAGTCCACCTGTGTGTAATTTAATCTCAGTATAAATACAGCTGTTCTGCGAAGCCCTCAGAGGTTTGTTAGAGAACCTTAGTAACCAAACAGCATCATGAAGGCCAAGGAACACCAGACTAGACAGGTCAGGGATAAAGTTGTGAAGAAGTTTAAAGCAGGGTTAGGTCATAAAAAAATACCCCAAGTTTTGAACATCTCACGGAGCTCTGTTCAATTTCTCATCTGAAAATGGAAAGAGTATGGCACAACTGCAAACCTACCAAGACATGGCCGTCCACCTAAACTGACCGGCCGGGCAAGGAGAGCATTAATCAGAGAAGAGCCAAGAGGTCCATGGTAACTCTGGAGGAGCTGCAGAGATCCACAGCTCAGGTGGGAGAATCTGTCCACAGGACAACTATTAGTCGTGCTCTCCACAAATCTACCCTTTATGGAAGAGTGGCAAGAAGAAAGACATTGTTGAAAAAAAAGCCATAAGAAGTCCTGTTTGCAGTTTGTGAGAAGCCATGTGGAGGACAACGCAAACATGTGGAAGAAGGTGCTCTGGTCAGATGAGACCAAAATTGAACTTTTTGGCCTGAAAGCAAAACGCTATGTGTGGGGGAAAATAACACTGCACATCACCCTGAACACACCATCCCCACTGTGAAACATGGTGGTGGCAACATCATGTTGTGGGGAAGCTTTTCTTCAGCAGGGACAGGGAAGCTGGTCAGAGTTGATGGGAAGATGGATGAAGCCAAATACAGGACAATCTTAGAAGAAAACCTGTTAGAGTCTGCAAAAGACTTGAGACTGGGGCGGAGGTTCACCTTCCAGCAGGACAACGACCCTAAACATACAGCCAGAGCTACAATGGAATGGTTTAGATCAAAGCATATTTATGTGTTAGAATGGTCCAGTCACAGTCCAGACCTAAATCACATTGAGAATCTGTGACAAGACTTGAAAATTGCTGTTCACAGACGCTCTCCATCCAATCTGACACAGCTTGAGATATTTTGCAAAGAAGAATGGGCAAAAAGGTCCCTCTCTAGATGTGTAAAACTGTTAGAGACATCCCCAAAAAGACTTGCAGCTGTAATTGCAATGAAAGGCGGTTCTACAAAGTATTGACTCTGGGGGGCGCCGTACAAATGTACCCCCCACACTTTTCACATATTTATTTGTAAACAAATTTGAAAACCATTTATCATTTTCCTTCCACTTCACAATTATGTGACACTTTGTGTTGGTCTATCACGTAAAATCCCAATAAAATAAATTTACGTTTTTGGTTGTAACATGACAAAATGTGGAAAATGTATGAATACTTTTTCAAGGCACTGTATTTATGTCATGTGAATAAAGAAAATGAATGAAGGTCCTTCATGACAGACGGTTGGCACGCTTCCAAATATTTTGTTAGGCTGTAATTACAGCGAAGGTTACATTTAGGTAAACAGAGCAAACAATGATCCTCCCGGACCTGCACAGATGTACTATTTGCTGTAATGAAGTCTCAGCCTCCAACTCTGTATAATCCTCAATGCTTTATTCTAATAACTGTGCCAGTTCTGGCCAAACCAGTATGTGAAATGTGATCATCAACACCGGAACCCTTCTATGAAGCCTAACGAGCCTGAGCAGAGCTGAGCTCCAAGTCTTTAGATAGAAAAAGCCTTCCCATCATTTCTATTACTACTTTAGGCATTAAAATAATTTATTGTATGAACCAAATGTGTTGACAATTAATGTACATACTGGATGTACTAACAACCTTCTCTTTATCTCTCTCTCCGTTTCCTTCTTTCCTCAAATCTGACCTCCAGCCTCCCCTTTAGTCTTGCACAGTTGTACCGGTTCCTCTCCTGGACTGACTCATTACCTCTACTGGAAGTCTTTTCCAAGCATCAACTACCCTTTCAGTAAAACAATACTTTCTAAGATTAGTTTTCACTTTTCCTCCAGTTAGTTTGAGGTCATGTCCCCGTGTTCTTGATTTTGGTTTCGTATTGAAAAAACTGCCCTCCTGAACCTTATTCACCCCCTTGATGTATTTAAAGGTTTCAATCATGTCTCCCCTTTCTCTTCTTTCCTCCATACTGTACATATTAGGTTCCTGAAGTCGTTTTTCGATGTTTTATCTCCCGGATCTTTCACCATTTGTGTTGGTCTCTGGACTTGTTCTATCTTATCAATATCTTTCTGTAAGTGAGGTCTCCAGAAGCAGAGACCTCGTGATGACATCACTGGGCCTAAAATAAGATATGTAATGAAATCAGGAAGGTTTTATTTAACAATTTTATTGGAATGTTGAAGGGGAGGGGGGGGCAGGGAAAGTGAAATATAAACAGATTTAAGATGTAGAATAATGATCTCCATGTAACGTAACGTCCCACACTCCGCTTGAGTGCTTCTGTCCAATGGCGACCCTAGGGGGGGGCCAGAGGGGGCCCTGACCCCCCCAACATTATGCTGTGCCCCACCATGTGCCCCCCCCCCCCCCCCCCAAAAAAAAAAAAATTAATTTTTTTTTTTTTTTACAAAAAATCAATGTCTAAGAGGGAGAGAGTCCCCAGTCAGCTCCTGCGGGTGATTCCTCCCCCCTCCCCTGCTCGCTGACACTGCATAATGCGAGCGTTCACACAACCACGGCCGCCTGATCTGCTCGAGCCAGCGAGTTGCAGGAAGGACTCCACCAGGACTTTCAGTTACTGAAAAAACAGACTGATTTCTCCCGTCCTTAGGACAGGAGGACCAGCCTGTAAATTCCAAGAGATGCCAGACCAGAGCTGTCAATAGCAGGGGCAGGACAGCAAGAGGAGGCTGGGGAACCCCACAGTGGCAGAACACCAGGGCCCGGAGGCAAGACAACCTTTGCAACCCTGATAGTTCTCCCACTGCTTTGGATCCTTATATTTTCTTGATATGCTGGTGACATATATCTCTTGTTTTCTGCCACCCTGGGGGACCCCAATACAGTAGGAAGGGAGCTCACTGCAGAACATGTGAAAGGGCCCGTTGTGGGGTCGTAGTAAAGGGCCCCAGGATATATATATATATATATATATATATATATATGCATTTTATAGTTGCCCCCCTACTTTTGTCCCTGTCCCCCCATGTGCCCCCCCTAAATTTGAAAGCTGGAGACGCCACTGCTTCTGTCATATACCACTTCCTCCAGTCTGAATATATATATTAGATATTATAGCCGCATATTACAACCAAGAACTAGGCAGGACTCATTTGGCTGCAAAAGCTGGAACATGAACTGTTTATTTGAACAGAGGTACACAGACATACACTCAGGGGACAATCCCCCCTCCTTTGCATAATGAAACAGGGCGGGGTAGACTTTACCTCCACCAGTAGCATGACACAGGTGTATTGAAACTTCTCATCAGTAGACTGTCCTATCAGCAGGGAGAGCTGTTGGAGGAATTCCGCCCTTCCTCCTCACAGCTGATCCACATACACATATACATCCCATAATAGGTTGCTCCCAAGGCAGACACAAACAATAGAACACATAGACACAGGTCCTAATAGACACAGGGTGACTCAGGCCGCGTACACACAATCGAAATTTCCGTCAGAAAAAACTTGGATGGTTTTTCATACAGAATTCCGCTCAAGCTTGCCTTGCATACACACGGTCACACAAAAGTTCTCTGAACTTTCGACCGTCAAGAACGCGGTGACGTACAACACTACGACGAGCTGAGAAAATGAAGTTCAATGCTTCCGAGCATGCGTCGAATTGTTTCCGAGCATTCGTGATTTTTTTGCGCGTCCGAATTGCATACAGACGAACGCATTTTCGGATAGGAACTTTTCCCGACCGAAAAATAGAGAACCTGCTCCCAATCTTTTGCTGGCTGGAATTCCGCCAGCAAAAGACCAATGGAGCATACACACGGTCGCATTTTTCGACAAAAAGCTCTCATCTGAGTTTTGCTGGCGGCATTTCTGATTGTGTGTACGCGGCATTACACATAAGAGGGGCCAGGGGAGCTGGACAAGGAGATTCCAGTGCTCTCCAAGGTAAGCTGGGTTCCACAAGCCCCCCGCCCAAAGTGCCTCCCGTCATATATACGTCATAATTTGACCTATCATGTTCCATGTTTATATTCAAAACTAACTCCAGATGCAAAAAAACAAAACAAAAACTGAAGCACACAAAAAAGTGCACAGGGTGTACACCTGGCCCTCCTCTGAAGAGAAAGGACCCTGGTCCTGATTCCCTGGGGGCAGGACTCCTGGCGGGGACTGGGGTATTCCTGGTTTACCTAGCCGATATACCAGGCGAACCCCATTCTTCAGGGAACCTGCCAAGGCAAGGTCCACTAAAGTTCTAGGTGGGGCTCCCCCGAAAGGAGACCCCATGGGAGGGGGAAAACCTGACTATAAGAACACATGCCTCCCCCCCCCCCAAGACTTTCAGGGCAAGCCTGAGAACCTACACCCCACAAGTTGGGAATAAGAAAAGGTGCATAGTGCTGTGCAAAAACATACGAACATAAAAAGAAGAATGGGGGGAAAAGGAGAAATTTGGCATACAAATTCCTCCTGTCCTGATTACAACTCTTGTTATCTACAATGTTTGCAATCTGTTGCAATATGATCAATGTACTTTTCAACATTTCTGTCATTTGCTATGACTTCTTTATTTGATGTACGCTTTTGACTTGCAAGTCATCGACCTTATACTTTTATCTGTGTCCCTGACAGCGGTCACAAGCTGCATTATTTGAAACGTTTCAATAAAAATTTATAGAAAGTGAAAAATTCCTCCTGTCCCAACCAGGGGCGACCCGTCCATTAAGGGCGCACGGGCACTGCCCCCTCTATCCACGCCACCCCCTATATTCATACATAGCATAGCATGAGCCACCCCCTATTCATGTGTCCGGCCCCTTTCAGGACTTACAGCGGCGGGGGGGGGGTTCTGAAGCACCTGATTAGAGCCTTAGGCTCTACTATACTTCAAAATTGGGGGAAATCGGAGCGCAGAGCATTGCGCTCAGAGCCCACCCAGGTGTGTTAGAAAAGCAAATGAATATTCGCTTTTCTAACACTAAATTGTCTCTCTGCCAATCAGGAAGCTTTTCCCGATTGGCTGAAAGTTCAGGCGATCCTATTGGACGCCTAGGAGGAGGGGAGGAGATGCACAGCGGAAGCCGCTGTGATCTCAGAAGAGAAGAGGACACCGATCCCCTGCCCGATGTGCCCACCGTTTCCCGCCGCTGTGTGCCCGCCGATCCCAGCTACTGATGGGGTAAGTGCCAGTGGACCGGCAGACAGCGGGTGGGGGGGGGGTTTGTGGTGCCACGGGGGGGGGGGGGGGGGGTGGTTTTTGCCCCCCCCCCTCCCCATACAAGAAACCACCATCCGCCACTGGTCCCATCCAAAAGGCCCATCCCAGGAGCTGCAAAATAGAGTGTGGCAGGGTGCTGTGACCAAGGAGCCATGCTAAAATCATAGTGAAATATAACACTGTGAATTTTTCTGAGACTCCTGGACTGCCCTTCCAGGGGTGCGATCATTGTGGGCTTTTCCATGGTCCTCCAGGGCAACAGTGTTAATTTCAACGTCAAAGTTCTATTTAGTTTTAGTTTTAGTCTTTTGACTAAAATGGCGTTTTAGTCTTATTTTAGTCATCTGAATTGTTTTAATTTTTTACGCTTATTGGGATTTTTTTTTACCAAAAACATGTAGCAGAATAAATATTGGCCTAAATTTATGAATACATTTTTTTTTTTTTTTATCGAATATGTTTTATAGCAGAAAGTAAAAAATACTGTTTTTTTTCAAAACTGTCAGTCTTTATAGCGCAAAAAATAAAAAACACAGAGGTGATCAAATACCACCAAAAGGAAGCTCTATTTGTGGGGGGAAAAAAAGGACATAAAATGTATTTGTGTACAGTGTCGCACGACTATGTAATGGTCAGTAAAAGTAACGCAGTGCCGTATCGCAAAAAACGGCCTGGTCGTGAAGAGGGGTAAATCTTCTAGTGATCAAGGGGTTCAGTTGTAATGCATTATTTAACCACCTCAATACAGGGCACTTTCACCCCCTTCCTGCCCAAACCATTTTTCAGTTTTCAGCGCTGTCGCACTTTGAATGACAATTGCGCGGTCATATTACAATGCACCCTAATGAAATTTTTATCATTTTTTCCCCACAAATAGAGCTTTCTTTTGGTGGTATTTGATCACCTCTGCGGTTTTTATTTATTGCGCTATAAACAAAAGAAGAGCGACAATTTTGAAAAAACACTATATTTTTTACTTTTTGCTATAATAAATATCCCAATTTTTTTTTTTTTTTTAAAACAAATTTTTTCCTCAGTTTAGGCCGATATGTATTCTTCTACATATTTTTGGTAAAAAAAATCGCGATAAGCGTATATTGATTGGTTTGCGCAAAAGTTATAGCGTCTACAAAATAGGTGATAGATGTATAGCATTTTTATCATTTGTCATTTGCTATGACTTCTTTATTTGATGTACGCTTTTGACTTGCAAGTCATCGACCTTATGCTTTTATCTGTGTCCCTGACAGCGGTCACAAGCTGCATTATTTGAAACATTTCAATAAAAATTTATAGAAAGTGAAAAATTCCTCCTGTCCCAACCAGGGGCGACCCGTCCATTAAGAGCGCACGGCACCGCCCCCTCTATCCACGCCACCCCCTATATTCATACATAGCATAGCATGAGCCACCCCCTATTCATGTGTCCGGCCCCTTTCAGGATTTACAGCGGCGGGGGGGGGGGGTGTTTCTGAAGCACCTGATTAGAGCCTTAGGCTCTACTATGCTTCAAAATTGGGGGGAATCGGAGCGCAGAGCATTAAAGTATAGTTATAGTTATTTTTTACTAGTAATAGCAGCGGTCTGCGATTTTTATTGTGACTGCGATATTGCGGCGGACATATCGGACACTTTTGACACATTTTTGGGACCATTCACATTTATACAGCGACCAATGCTATAAAATTGCATTGATTACTGTGTAAATGTGACTGGCAGGGAAGGGGTTAACCACTAGGGGGCGATCGAGGGGTTAATGTATGACCTAGGGAGGTGATTCTAACTGTGGGGGGAGGGGACTGACTGGGGGAGGTGACCGATCAGTGTCCCTATGTACAAGGGACACACCATCGGTCTCCTCTCCTCTCTGACAGGACGTGGATCTGTGTTTACATGCACAGATCCACGGTCCTGCTCTGTTACCCGGCAATCGCGGCCGCCGGGCACGCGCACCGGGTCCCGAGCGACGCAGCCCCCTAGTGGCTCGGGAGGGCGATCACATCATATGACGTCCGCCCAGAACAATAGAAGCCTCGTCCCGCCGTCATATGACGGTGGGCGGTGGCTTAGTGGTTAAGTATTTCTCTAGAATTGCCAAACTCATTATATATTCCTAATAACATGTTTTTATTTATGGGTATTAGAGCCCTTTTACACTGGGGCGGCGGTAGCGGTAAAGCGCCGCTAGCTTTAGCGGCGCTTTACCACGGTTATAGCGGCGCTTTTCAGATGCTATTCGGGCGGGAACGAGATGCTTTTAACCCCCTAGAAATGGTTAAAAAGGGGTTAAATGTGCCCGTGTAGCGCCGCTGCCGAAGCACTTTTTCAGGTGCTTCGGCAGCACTGCCCATGCATTCCAGTGGGCAGGGGTGGTGGAGGAGCGGTGTATACAGCGCTCCCAAATCGCTCCAAAGATGCCGCTTGTAGGGCTTTTTCTAACGTCCTGCAAGCGCAACGCCCCAGTGTGAAAGCAGATGAGGCATTTTTCAGGTGCTTTTCAGGCGCTATTTTTAACGCCAAAGTGCCTGAAAAATGCCCCAGTGTGAAAGGGGTCTAAAGGTTTGAAAGTGCACTACAGACACAGATTTCGCTGCTGTGATAGATACAGTGGGGAAGGAAAGTATTCAGACCCCCTTAAATGTTTCACTCTTTGTTATATTGCAGCCATTTGCTAAAATCATTTAAGTTCATTTTTTTCCCTCATTATTGTACACACAGCACCCCATATTGACAGAAAAACACAGAATTGTTGACATTTTTGCAGATTTATTAAAAAAGAAAAGCTGAAATATCACATGGTCCTAAGTATTCAGACCCTTTGCTGTGACACTCATATATATAACTCAGGTGCTGTCCATTTCTTCTGATCATCCTTGAGATGGTTCTACACCTTCATTTCAGTCCAGCTGTGTTTGATTATACTGATTGGACTTGATTAGGAAAGCCACACACCTGTCTATATAAGACCTTACAGCTCACAGTGCATGTCAGAGCAAATGAGAATTATGGGGTCAAAGGAACTGCCTGAAGAGCTCAGAGACAGAATTGTAGCAAGGCACAGATCTGGCCAAGGTTACAAAAAAAATTTCTGCTGCATTTAAGGTTCCTAAGAGCACAGTGGCCTCCATAATCTTCAAATGGAAGACGTTTGGGACGACCAGAACCCTTCCTAGAGCTGGCCGTCCGGCCAAACTGAGCTATCGGGGGAGAAGAGCCTTGGTGAGAGAGGTAAAGAAGAACTCAAAGATCACTGTGGCTGAGCTCCAGAGATACAGTTGGGAGATGGGAGAAAGTTGTAGAAAGTCAACTATCACTGCAGCCCTCCACCAGTCGGGGCTTTATGGCAGAGTGGCCCGATGGAAGCCTCTCCTCAGTGCAAGACACATGAAAGCCCGCATGGAGTTTGCTAAAAAACACCTGAAGGACTCCAAGATGGTGAGAAATAAGATTCTCTGGTCTGATGAGACCAAGATAGAACTTTTTGGCCTTAATTCTAAGCGGTATGTGTGGAGAAAACCAGACACTGTTCATCACCTGTCCAATACAGTCCCAACAGTGAAGCATGGTGGTGGCAGCATCATGCTGTGGGGAAAACCTTAGCTATGACTAAGTACCATATCTGGTGTGAAACGCGTCAGTGGCTGTGCAGTTAGTTTGTATTGCCCTGTGATGCTTTGATATCCATTTTTTAATAAAAGTGAACTTTTTTGGAGTGCAGCTATCCAGCGTTCTATTTCTTCTATTAAATCTTCTGCCCTTGTTGTTGTTTTAACTTTGGATAGTAAAGCATTTTTTTCTGCCAGTAAATCCCTTATACAGCCCACTTCATGTTTCTTGTCTGGTAATTAGCCTAGGCTTATGACATCATGTACACCTCTCTCTCTCACTTTCGAGAGAGTTTGCCAGGAAGTGAGGGGGGATGAGTCATAAGAGGGCCAATGAGAGCTGCAGAGCTGGAGGTGTGCCTGTGTAAATCCAGGAAGTGAACAGGCAGCAGCTTCAGCTGCCCACAGTTAAAATGGCTGCAGCCAGACTCAGTGGAGGGAGATTTCTGCTGCCTGTTTGGCAAGTACAGAATCACAGTATATATAAAATAATACGCAAAGTGGTTGGAGGGAAGCTTCAGAATGGCAAAGATGTTTTTTTATTACAAATTATGTGAGCAGACTGCAGGTCCTTTTTAAGTTTGCCTGGAAATGAAGTTACAATCTTTGGGGAAACATCGTAACATTTACTTCTTCCTCTGCGGACATTTCTGGGGTTTGTCTAATCATGGATTCTGCAGAAAAACAAGCGTCAGACACCGCCGAGGAAGAAAACCCGGCTATCAAATTGAGTAAATACATTAGGAATGATTTGCAGAAGGTCTTTATTAACCTCATCAATTTCCCCCATCCAATAACGCTCTCTGGATGATATATCTGATCGTTCCCAGTAAATGGAGCTCCGGCGGGGAGGGAGGGGGGACGCCGAGCGCCTCTCATTGCCGCCGTCTCTCTGGTCTCGTAAATCCAGATGAATGACTCGATCACTGATTTGGAAAATACAATCGGCTCCGTTTGTTCTCTTCCCAGGTGAAACCTCTGGCACTTTCCTGCCGCATGACAAGCTGCACCTGGTTATCCTACGTCACACGCTGGTCACCTCGGATCCCCTCCACATCTCGGGTTAATGGTTAACCGATAGGCGTGTTGAGATGGCACTGGCCAGAGCAGAGCCCTGCATACACTGGGAGAGGTCCAAACCTAGCTTCTACACCCCAAATCTGTCTCTAAATCCCACCCTCTTGTACACTATATTATCAAAAGTCTTGTCTTTACTCGCACATGAACTTTATTGGCAGGGCTGGTGCTAACACTAGGCAAACTAGGCAGCGGCCTAGGGAGCACAGCTGCCTAGGGGCACCCGGCTGCTGGTTTCTCTACACGTCTGCATGGTCTGCAGCCTGCAGCATGTAACTAACTCAGTCCGACCAGGAGTGTAATTAGAGGTGCAGCACAGCACTGGAGACAGCGCTAGAGGAGCCAATGCTTCCTGTATAGCGGTGCCTTCTGTCACATGGGCAGGGGAAAAGGGGGTGGAGTTAGGGGTGGAGCCAATGGGGCAGCAAAATGAGGTTTTGCCTAAGGCAGGGATATGCAATTAGCGGACCTCCAGCTGTTGCAGAACTACAAGTCCCATGAGGCATAGCAAGACTCTGACAGCCACAAGCATGACACTCAGAGGCAGAGGCATGATGGGACTTGTAGTTTTGCAACAGCTGGAGATCCGCTAATTGCATATCCCTGGCCTAGGGTGTCAAAAATCCTTGCACCCGCCCTGTTTATTGGCATCCTAGTCTTAGTCCGTAGGGTTCAATATTGAGTTGGCCCACCCTTCGCAGCTATAACAGCTTCACCTCTTCTGGGAAGGCCGTCCACAAGGTTTAGGAGTGTGTCTATGGGAATATTTGACCATTCTTCCAGAAGCCCATTTGTGAGGTCAGGCACTGATGTTGAATGAGAAGGCCTGGCTTGCATTGTCCGCTCTTAATTCATCCCAAAGGTGTTCTATGGGGTTGAGGTCAGGACTCTGTGCAGGCTAGTCAAGTTCCTCCACCCCAAACTCGCTCATCCATGTCTTTATGGACCTTGCTTTGTGCACTGGTGGGCAGTCATGTTGGAACAGGAAGGGGCCATCCCCAAACTGTTCCCACAAAGTTGGGAGCATGAAAGTGTCCAAAATGTCTTGGTATGCTGATGCCTTAAAATTTCCCTTCACTGGAACTAAGGGGTCAACCCAACCCCTGAAAAACAACCCCACACCATAATCCCCCCTCCACCAAATGATTTGGACCAGTCCATAGACATAAGCAGCGTGTATGTATAAATAGTGAAAAATTCGACCCGGCAAAAAGGTAATCAGCTGATGATTTTCAGACACCTTCCAAAAAATCTGCTTTGATTAAGATGTCTTGTTAGTCCATAAAAAGCCACCAGTCTGGTCAAACGCTTTATTGTCAAAAGTATTGGGACGCCTGCCTTTACACACACATGAACTTTAATGACATCCCAGTCTTAGTCCGTAGGGTTCAATATTGAGTTGGCCCACCCTTTGCAGCTATAACAGCTTCAACTCTTCTGGGAAGGCCGTCCACAAGGTTTAGGAGTGTGTCTATGGGAATGTTTGACCGTTCTTCCAGAAGAGCATTTGTGAGGTCAGGCACTGATGTTGGACAAAAAGGCCTGTCTCGCAGTCTCCGCTCTAATTCATCCCAAAGGTGTTCTATAGGGTTAAGGTTAGGACTCTGTGCAGGCCAATCAAGTTCCTCCATCCCAAACTCGCTCATCCATGTCTTTATGGACCTTGCTTTGTGCACTGGTCTAAATCATTTGGTGGGGGGGGGGGATTATAGTGTGGGGGGTTGATTTTCAAGGGCTGGGTTTGGCCCCTTAGTTCCAGTGAAGGGAACTCTTAAGGCATCAACCTTCCAAGACATTTTAGACAATTTCATGCTCCCAACTTTGTGGGAACAGTTTGGGGATGGCCCCTTCCTGTACCAACATGACTGCACACCAGTGCACAAAGCAAGGTCCATAAAGACATGGATGAGCGAGTTTGGGGTGGAGGAATTTGACTGACCTGCACAGAGTCCTGACCTCAACCTGACAGAACACCTTTGGGATGAATTAGAGCAGAGACTGAGAGCCAGACCTTCTTGTCCAACATCAGTGCCTGACCTCACAAATGGGCTTCTGGAAGAATGGTCAAACATTCCCATAGACACACTCCTAAACCTTGTGGACGGCCTTCCCAGAAGAGTTGAAGCTGTTGTAGCTGCAAAGGGTGGGCCAACTCAATATTGAACCCTACGGACTAATGCCCCGTACACAAGGTCGGATTTTCCGGCGGAAAATGTGTGATAGGACCTTGTTGTCATCGGATTTTCTGACACACAAAGTTTGAGAGCAGGATATAAAATTTTCCGACAACAAAATCCGTTGTCGGAATTTCCGATCGTGTGTACACAAATCCGATGGACAAAGTGCCACGCATGCTCAGAATAAATAAAGAGATGAAAGCTATTGGCCACTGCCCCGTTTATAGTCCCGACGTACGTGTTTTACGTCACCGCGTTCAGAACGATTGGATTTTCCGACAACTTTGTGTGACCGTGTGTATGCAAGACAAGTTTGAGCCAACATCAGTCGGAAAAAATCCATGGATTTTATTGTCGGAATGTCCAATCAATGTCCGACCGTGTGTACGGGGCTTTAGTGTGTGATGCCATTAAAGTTCATGTAAAGGCAGGCGTTCCAATACTTTTGGTAATATAGTGTATATCGTTATATTGTCCTCTTCATTCAAACCAATAGCGATGAGTATATGGATCAGTATCATGCTGTATTTCTTGAGGAGCAGAACATGGAAATTTTACGGCAGTCATATTACATAACAACATAAAAGAATAGTAGTACAAAAAAGACCAGGTAGTCCATCAAATCTTCCCCTTTTTTTTTTACCTTTTTGTCTGAGCATAGATCTATGTTTGTCCTAATGTATTAAATTTGCTGTTGACTGACGTACTACCTCAGCTGGAAGTCTGTTCCAAGCATCAGCAAGGTGCTGCGTGGTGCGGTGTGGTGCTGCGTGGTGCTGCGTGGTGCGGTGTGGTGCTGCGTGGTGCTGCATGGTGCTGCGTGGAGCTGCGTGGTGCTGCGTGGTGCGGTGTGGTGCTGCGTGGTGTGGTGTGGTGCTGCGTGGTGCTACGTGGTGCGGTGAGGTGCTGCGTGGTGCGGTGTGGTGCTGCGTGGTGCGGTGTGGTGCGGTGTGGTGCTGCGTGGTGCAGTGTAGTGCTGCATGGTGCGGTGTGGTGCGGCGTGGTGCTGCGTGGTGCGGCATGGTGCGGTGTGGTGCTGCATGGTGCGGCGTGGTGCTGCGTGGTGCTGTGTTGTGCTATATGGTGCTGTGTGGTGCTGTGTGGTGCTGCGTGGTGCGGTGTGGTGCTGTGTGGTGCGGTGTGGTGCTGCGTGGTGCGGTGTGGTGCTGTGTGGTGCAGTGTAGTGCTGCATGGTGCGGTGTGGTGCTGCATGGTGCGGCGTGGTGCTGCGTGGTGCGGCGTGGTGCTGCGTGGTGCGGCGTGGTGCTGCGTGGTGCTGCATGGTGCTGTGTGGTGCTGCGTGGTGTGGTGCTGCGTGGTGCAGCGTGGTGCTGCGTGGTGCTGCGTGGTGCTGCATGGTGCTGTGTGGTGTGGTGCTGCGTGGTGTGGTGCTGCGTGGTGCTGCATGGTGCTGTGTGGTGTGGTGCTGCGTGGTGTGGCGTGGTGCTGCGTGGTGCGGCGTGGTGCTGTGTGGTGTGGTGCTGCGTGGTGTGGTGCTGCGTGGTGCGGCGTGGTGCTGCGTGGTGCTGCGTGGTGCTGCATGGTGCTGTGTGGTGTGGTGCTGCGTGGTGTGGTGCTGCGTGGTGCGGCGTGGTGCTGCGTGGTGCGGCGTGGTGCTGCGTGGTGCTGCATGGTGCTGTGTGGTGTGGCGTCCAGAACAGACAAGAGCAATATAGTGTAGAAAGGATAACACAGTACAACTAGATCTGGCGGGTAGGCACGACTGTCCAAAGCCATTTACGAACTGTAACAGCAGTCTGTAGATTTGAAAGACGTCTTCAGCCTCTGCAACGAGGAGCAGAATGCGACCTGGCCAGTCCACACCCAAAGGGGAGGCTTCCTGAAGCGAGGTAGACATAGTCCCTGCACTGTCCCTCCTCCTCCGCAACCTTTCCCTATCTCTAAGCGCTGTCCCTGCCAGGCAGGGAACCTGTCCCTACACTAGCCACTTGCATGAAGCATGCCAAACCCAAGAGCTGGAGTTTTAAATAGACTCTGCCTGGCCCAAGATGGCTGCCGAACTCATGTGGGGCGCCAGTGTCCAATTGGACAGCTGTCTACCTGTGACTGCAGGAGGTCATAGAGTTACCAAGTTTCTCACAACTCCCTTCCCCTTCTGTATTGCTGCTTTGGTCGAGCGCCATCTGCAGCGGGGAATGCAGACTACACCTGCCTACATCGTCTTCTGCTAATATAATGCTGGGATCCTGCGCCAGGTTTCTCTCTTAGTTGTACCCACCAGAACGTCTGAGTTTCCCCTGGAACACCAGCACCGTGGCCAGTCAGTACACAGTTTTCCTGATTGGCACCACAGCCAATTAGGAGAAAGCTCTCTTGATTGGTGCGCTTTACATTGGGAAGCGATACAATGTTGCTTTAGCCGAGCCCCCGCTACAGTGTTTCCTGTGTCCTCCATGTGTCTCCAGCCTCTGTGTAATAATAACACCAGTGCACCCAGTGACTCTTCTGTGGTCACAGTCCATCTGTTATCTAGTAATTCCAGTGTGCCCGGTGACACCAAGTGCATTACCAGTCCACATGTCATCCAGTAACTCTTACGTGTTCCCAGTCCACATGTCATCCAGTGACTCCAATCCCCCAATGACTCCAACTGCACTCCCAGTCCACCAGTTATCTAATGCCTCCACGAGTCCAGTGGCACCAGTCTGCTCCAAGTTCACATATCATCCAGCTGTTGTTAGAAACCACAAGGCCCCATACAGCCAATCTAAAAGGGCACCCCAAACACAGTTTACTATACTTCTATTATGAATGAACACAGCGAGTGATTGGTACTGATCACTCATTGTGCACATTCAGGGCTGCCCCACACAGCCTACCTGACAGAACCTCCTTCCTCCTGCTGGTGACCCCTCTAGTGAAATAAAGATCTATATAGAGGAATCAGGACCACCTTCCTCCTGATGGTGACCCCTCTAGTGATATAAAGATCTATATAGAGGAATCCGGACCTCCTTTCTGCTGATGGTGATCCCTCTAGTGATATAAAGTTCTATATAGAGGGATCAGGACCTTCTTCCTCCTTCTGGTGACCCCTCTAGTGATATAAAGATTTATATAGAGGAATCAGGACTGGCTCTGAAATTATTTAACCAACTGGGACACGATAACAATGAGTAAGTTACTATTTTGATAAGGAAATCAGCAATGGCTTCCCCCATGTCCCTTTCATGACAGGTTTACTTAAAGGATGAACTAAAGGCTCATATTCTATATGTACCTATGTGTAAATACCTGAACTTGGTTTCATATCAGCCGCTTGTAGTCCACAGAACAGCAGAGCTCAGACTCAGCAGAGGGAGGATGCAGCAAAAGGAAAAGCAGGCAAGGTGAGGCAAGTGCCCAAGGTTGTGGCAACAAATATGTTACACTGAATTTGAATGAGTGGTAAAAGTGGTTGTTGGCACTGAAATCCCAATCAGCATGCCCGAGTTCTTCCCTGTTTGACTACAGAACACCTCCCCGTCTCACACCTCCATAAAATATGGGGGGGGGGGGGGTTATAGTCCAGCAGGGCAGAGGATGTTAAGAGCTTGCTGGGTTCTCCTGTATTTTCAATACTCTCAGCATTTGCAAATTGATAAAAACATGGAGAGATGTGCATGATGTGTTGCATGAAATGTATTGAATATGATTAAAGGAGTAGTTGTTACTCTGGCAGTAGGTGGCGCTCTGATACGGCGCAGGTCATACAAACGTAATGCAAACTGCACCTTTATTCTTGCTGCTAGAGCACTATGTCCGCCCAGGCAGGGAAAGCCTTGACCTCTGTACAGGACATACTGGGCTGGCCGTACACTTCATCTACAAATATTACACAGGCTGATGTGTGTACAGTCACTGCAGATATACAACGAGGCTCCAAGCCAAGGCACATTCTGTGTATACAGAGATAGAAACCATAGGGAACTCCCACAGGGGACACAGGCAGCAATAAGAACCTGACAGGGGCTCTAACCCCTCACCCCCCAACAGGGTAAGTAGGACCCCCTCATAACGACTGCAACAGCTGAATCTCTGAGAGATATCAAAAGCTGTCAGGGTTTCGAACCCAATGGAAATTTCAGTTTAGATCAGCTAAACTTTGGGGTTAGGCTGTTAGGGTTAGGGTTGGGGTTGCGGTTAGGGTTGGGGTTGCGGTTAGGGTTAGGGCTGGGGTTGCGGTTAGGGTTAGGGCTGGGGTTGCAGTTAGGGTTAGGGTTGGGGTTAGGTTTAGGGTTGGGGTTGGGGTTAGGGTTGGGGTTGCAGTTAGGGTTGGGGTTAGGGTTGGGGTTGCGGTTAGGGTTGGGGTTAGGGTTGGGGTTGCGGTTAGGGTTGGGGTTAGGGTTGGGGTGGCAGTTAGGGTTGGGGTTAGGGTTGGGGTTGCGGTTAGGGTTGGGGTTAGGGTTGGGGTTAGGGTTGGGGTTAAGGTTGGGGTTGCAGTTAGGGTTGGGTTAGGGTTAGGGCTGGGGTTGCGGTTAGGGTTGGGGTTAGGGTTGGGGTTGCGGTTAGGGTTGGGGTTGCAGTTAGGGTTGGGTTAGGGTTAGGGCTGGGGTTGCGATTAGGGTTGGGGTTAGGGTTAGGGCTGGGGTTGCGGTTAGGGTTAGGGCTGGGGTTGCGGTTAGGGTTGGGGTTAGGGTTAGGGTTGCGGTTAGGGTTGGGGTTAGGGTTAGGGCTGGGGTTGCGGTTAGGGTTGGGGTTAGGGCTGGGGTTGCAGTTAGGGTTAGGGTTGGGGTTAGGTTTAGGGTTGGGGTTGGGGTTAGGGTTAGGGCTGGGGTTGCGGTTAGGGTTAGGGCTGGGGTTGCAGTTAGGGTTAGGGTTGGGGTTAGGTTTAGGGTTGGGGTTGGGGTTAGGGTTAGGGTTGGGGTTGCAGTTAGGGTTGGGGTTAGGGTTGGGGTTGCGGTTAGGGTTGGGGTTAGGGTTGGGGTTGCGGTTAGGGTTGGGGTTAGGGTTGGGGTTGCGGTTAGGGTTGGGGTTGCGGTTAGGGTTGGGGTTAGGGTTGGGGTTGCGGTTAAGGTTGGGGTTGCAGTTAGGGTTGGGTTAGGGTTAGGGCTGGGGTTGCGGTTAGGGTTGGGGTTAGGGTTGGGGTTGCGGTTAGGGTTGGGGTTGCGGTTAGGGTTGGGTTAGGGTTAGGGCTGGGGTTGCAGTTAGGGTTGGGGTTAGGGTTAGGGCTGGGGTTGCGGTTAGGGTTAGGGTTGGGGTTGCGGTTAGGGTTGGGGTTAGGGTTGCGGTTAGGGTTGGGGTTGGGGTTGCGGTTAGGGTTGGGGTTAGGGCTGGGGTTGCGGTTAGGGTTGGGGTTAGGGTTGGGGTTGCGGTTAGGGTTGGGGTTAGGGTTGGGGTTGCGGTTAGGGTTGGGGTTAGGGTTAGGGTTGGGGTTGCGGTTAGGGTTGGGGTTGCGGTTAGGGTTAGGGTTGGGGTTGCGGTTAGGGTTGGGGTTGCAGTTAGGGTTGGGGTTAGGGTTAGGGCTGGGGTTGCGGTTAGGGTTGGGGTTAGGGTTGGGGTTGCGGCTAGGGTTGGGGTTTTCCCTTGAAAAAAAAGGTTAGGACTCAGGGATTGGAATAGGGACCTGCTCCAAAGGTCAAAGGTAAGAAGGTGTGTCCCCAGAGGTCAAGAGGCGAGGCTGACCCACCCCCACCAAAGTGTTCCGCCTACCCCAACTAAGTCGGGGAATGAACAAGTCGGGGAAATTCCCGATGCCTAAAAACAAAAGGTGTGAAAAGACTTACAGTTTTTTTTTTTTTTTTTTTTTTTTAGAAAGCATCCACAGCCACAGAGTAGAAAAGCCTGTCCTCCGCCAGCCGGCCGCAGAGGGAGACCCTTGCTCTCTGTATAGAAGCAAAGAACCAATCAGCTAAATACATTCTGGGATCATCCAAAACATGTTCAATGTTCTACAGTTAGCTTTCTTTAGAAAGCAGCCACAACCTGAATGAGAAGGCCTGTCCCCTGCCAGCATGCTACAGAGAAGAACCCTTGCACTATGTGTGGAAGCGGTGGTCTCTCTGCAGAGGTTTGACATGCCCTATTGAGTCATATCCAGAGCTCTCCAGCCCCTGCTAATTGAAAATCTCTAGCTCTGATTCAGCAGGGGGCATGCCAGACCTCTGCAGAGAGACCACTGCTTCCACACAAAGTGCAAGGGTCCTTCTCTGCAGCACGCTGGACGGGGACAGGCTCTTCCACTCAAGCTGTGGTTGCTTTCTAAAGAAAAAAAAACTGTAGAAGACTGAACCTTTTCTTTTTGGAATGCATTTAGCTGATTTAATTTGAAACTGTAATTGAGCTTTAACGCTCTACCCTCTACCTATAGGTGAAACATTAAAGTGTTACTAAACCCAGGACTCTGCATTCACTAGATCTAGTCTCCCACAGTACACAGAACATTTAGTAAATATAAACAGCTACATACCTTTTTTGTTATCAGCAGTCTTGTGACTTCTATCGGTGTCTGGCCGAGCACTGGTTAAAGCTTGTAGGAGGAGTTTTCATTCTCCTCTGACTGTCCTATGAGGCTGTATAGCCCTCCTTGACTCTGTCTAGACAGTGTTGATTAGCCCTGTGCTGATCACATGCACCCCCCCCCCCCAAAAAAAAACCTCTCTGCCAATATACACCAAACTGAGCATGTGCAGAGTGCCCCCAAGGCTCTGTACTATCAGTAGATGGATTGGGGACCAGTGGTGGCCCATTCATAGGGGGGCCGCCCCTCCTATCCATGCGTCCGGCGCCCTAATTTACATGTGGGGCTTCGGACGCATGGATTTCACAGGACTATAATGCTCTGTGGGCAAAGCACAGATTTGCAGTTCATGAATACAGAACTGAAACTCGGGAAGCTGACGCCCACAGCAGCCAATCAGCTTGTTGTTCTGTTATCCCAGGGAAGTACAGGACACTGATTGGTCATGGAAGATAAAAGTTTAGCTTTGTTTTCTTTTTGTTTTCAGTCATGCCACTGGATAATTATTGCTTTATCTGTGCCCCCCTCCCCTGACACCCAGATGTCCACCATCGGGGTTCCTGGCAGGCTGAGCCGTGTCGGAGATGTCATGCCGTTTTCTGGATGAAGTCCATGAGGAACCATTGTGCACTTCTAGTGTGGAGTCAGGATGTCAGTAGGATGTGTCTCTATTATAATTGCAGCCTGTTCTTCCACTTTCTCTTGCCGTACATCCTCTGCAGGACAGATCTACAATCTATAACACTATAATCTCTGCGTCCAGCTGCTTCTACCCAAATACCATCATCACTTCTCCCAGGACACTTGTAGAGGCACCAAGAAATGTGTGCCTTCCACGTATGTGAATCAATGAATTGCAAATATGGCCACGCACATCACAATCAGACGCTACAATGTAAAGATTATCAGTGCAGTCCCAACAGTGCCCACTAGTGCTGCCAATCTGTGCCCACCAGTGCCTCCTCATCAGTGTCACCTATCCGTGCCGCCTACCAGTGCCCATCAGTGCCTCCTCATCAGTGTCACCTATCCATGCTGCCTACCAGTGCCCATTAGTGCTTTCACATAAGTGCCCATCAGTGCCTCCTCATAAGTGCCCATTAGTGCCTCCTCATAAGTGCCCATCAGTGCCTCCCCATCAGTGTCACCTATCTGTGCCACCTACCAGTGCCCATCAGTGCCTCCTCATAAGTGCCCATTAGTGCCTCCTCATAAGTGCCCATGAGTGCCTCCTCATAAGTGCCCATTAGTGCCTCCTCATAAGTGCCCATTAGTGCCTCCTCATAAGTGCCCATCAGTGCCTCCCCATCAGTGTCACCTATCTGTGCCACCTACCAGTGCCCATCAGTGCCTCCTCATAAGTGCCCATTAGTGCCTCCTTATAAGTGCCCATGAGTGCCTCCTCATAAGTGCCCATCAGTGCCTCCTCATCAGTGTCACCTATCCTTGCCGCCTACCAGTGCCCATAAGTGCTTTCACATAAGTGCCCATCAGTGCCTTCCCATCAGTGTCACCTATCCGTGCCGCCTACCAGTGCCCAGGTACAGCTTGTACCATCTTTATGTAGAGCAAGAGAGTTCTCTGCCATGAGGTGCCATGTTGAACTTCCAGTGACCAGTATGAGAGAGTGAGAGCGATAACACCAAATTTTACACACCTGCTCCCCATTCACACCTGAGACCTTGTAACACTAATGAGTCACATTACACCGGGGAGGGAAAATGGCTAATTGGGCCCAATTTGGACATTTTCACTTAGGGGTGTACTCACTTTAGTTGCCAGCGGTTTAGACATTAATGGCTGTGTGTTGAGTTATTTTGAGGGGACATCAAATTTACACTGTCTTATCCAAGCTGTGAGATACTGTATGTTCCCCAATAGCCACAAAGGATTTAAAATCTACTGTGTTTGCACCAAATGCCTTTGCAAACCCAGATTTTGCTTTGTAAAAAAAGCAGTGACATCATCACTGTGCTGTGCATAGCCCCTGCAGACAGCAGAGCTGTGGGAGGGACTCAGCAGGCCCCACCCACTGTAGAAAACTATAGGATGGGGTGGAGATAAGACCAGTCCCCCTGCATAGAGAGCAGCGGTGATATGTCTTGGCTGCCATTGACAGAAAACCCATAATTTTACAGCTGTCATCAAAGCAGGAGGTCAACCTCCCTTCCCTTTCGCATGGGAAAAACAAAAAAAGACAAAAAATTTGATACAACAAAAATTGTATCAAATACTTACATTAATCTGTATTTTAAAAAAATGTCCCCAGTGAGCCTGCTGGACCGGGTCACAGCAGCGACCTACGCGTTTCATCTGCACAGAGCCAAAGAGACTTCTCTATCCTGACAATGATGGGTCATCATACAACAAATGGGACTGATAAGATCTGAACTAGGAGATTACTAGAACTACTCCGCCAGCTAGTTAAGAACTCATTAATGGATTTATGGAAACTTTTCCTTTAAATCCATTTCATCCAACATTACCCGGATCACAAAGGAAAGTAATGTCACTTGGAGCCGTAGCCAATCAGAAGTGTCTGTCCTTAAACAGGCCCACATGAGCTTTGTGAAATGAGTAGGGGGCTGACGTAAGGCCAAATCTTCATGTAACATCTCCGACCCGTAAAAAAACAAAACAAAAAAAAAAAACACAGCTGAGTCGTTCCTCCAGCGCGTAAAACTGAATATAAAGTGGGGTTTTCTGAGCAGCACCGTCAAAACATTAAAGCAAAAAATGATGTAGCCGCTAACTTTTAGTATAAGGACACTTACCTGCCCCTGGATCCAGCAATGTCCTCACCTGAGCCAATTCTTCAACTGACTTTGGGTGCAGGTGCCGGTATCTGAAGTAGGGGAAACAGGAAGTGAAGCCTTGCAGCTTCACAGACGGTTCCCTACTGCGCATGCGTGAGTCGTGCTGCGCCATGCGAATGGTCCCGTAGTCTTCTGGGACCTGTGATGTGCCCCAGAAGACTGCAGGGGAAGGAGGGGGGAGTTGAACTTCTGGCTCAGTTCACTGCAGCGATCTGAGCTGCAAGTTGGAGCAGCTATCTGTCAAAACAAGGTACCCGCTCTCCCCTCCCCCCTAAAAAAGTGCCAAATGTGGCAGTGGAGGGGGGAAGGGTTCAAACAAGCGGAGCTTCCCCTTTTGGGTGGAGCTCCGCTTTAAGCATAGAAGATCAATGTTTCACTTTATTGGTCGCAGGTTAAAAAGTTACAAAGTAGATACCAAAGCTTACGTGTTCCAGCCCCCCGAGTGGGTCTTCATCATAGCAGAGTGAGACCGCCAAGACAACATCACATATAAAACCTCCTGACCCAATAGGATTTGGATTGGAGGTGCAAATTAAGCCCTGCTCCACCAGAACACCAGAACACAAACAATGGCAATTTATCTAGATGAAAAGAAAGCCGGGAGCTCGATCTTACGCAGTAAATGAGTTTATTAGTCCAGGCTACAACATACTTACACGTTTCGGCGTGTAGCCTTAATCAACAATGGAAATATATCACCAATTATAAAACAAGACTTCTATACAAAACGCAACAATATGTAACTTTCAAAGAGAGGCATGGTGAACACAAGCAAACAATATCTCCTACTGAAGGAACAAGCTAATGCCCTATAGTTGATTTTTAACCCTCAGGGTACACAAGTGTCTAGCTCATGGATCCACCATGCCTCTCGTTTCCTAAGAAAGGATCACCTCCCCTAACTCTTCTCTTCTGAGCTGTAGAATTGGAATCCAGATAAACAGCCCCCATGAAGGTCTCTGAAATGTCGAGACGGCGGAAAGTTGTTTTACATTGTAGCAGGTAGTGGCTGTGTAGTGTTCTCCAACTCTTGTTCTTCTAGCGGACCTTCAGTCATTTTTCAACTTTCCATCTATTAAATCTTCTGCCCTTGTTGTTGTTTTTCTTCTGCCCTTGTTGTTGGATAGTAAAACCTTTTTTTTTTTTTTTTGCCAGTAAATCCCTTATACAGCCCACTTCCTGTTTCTTGTCTGGTCATTAGCCTAGGATTATGACATCATGCACAGCTCTCTCTCACTCTCCTGAGAGTTTGCCAGGAAGGGAGGGGGATGAGTCATAAGAGGGCCAATGAGAGCTGCAGAGCCGGAGGTGTGCCTCTGTGTGTCTGTGTAAATCCAGGAAGTGAAGAGGCAACAGCTTCAGCTGCCCACAGTTAAAATGGCTGCAGCCAGACTCAGTGGATGGAGATTTCTGCAGCATATTTGGCAAGTACAGAATCACAGTATATATAAAATAATATGCAAAGTGGTTGGAGGGAAGCTTCAGTATGGCAAAGATGTTTTTTATTACAAATTATGTGAGTGGACTGCAGTTCTTCTTAAAGATTGACGTATGCATCCCACATATTGCAATAAACACCTTCAATACTTCAATAGAAACACGCAGCCCTGTAGTCTGGGATAGCAAGGCACTCCTATATGCTCCTCCCTTCTCCAAGCTAACAGACTGGCTGGAGACTGCACTGTCCTCTTTCCTGTGAAGACTGGAAGTTCAGGGAAGCAGCACAGAGAGTGCAGGTGCCAGCAGCTGGTCTTTTCCCTGGTATTTGTTCAATCTATGAGGCCAAGGATGAACCCCTGCTGGCATTCAGGTTCAAGGGTTGGGGGGGGGGGGGGTGGTGGGTTGCCACCCCCCCAAAAAAATTACCACCGGCCGCCACTGTGTTCAGCATACATATTTTTTTTTTGATCAGTATTATGTGGACTTCCCTTTTATGTGTATTGTAATACCTGGAAGGTTAATCACAAAGCCTCATTTCTCTACAGTCACTTTTATTGTTTGACTCACTAGACAAATTAAAATTTCTCTAGAAGAGCTGGAAATGCTGCATTCCGTGTAGTGTAAAGTTTGACTCGCCTCTCCAACATAGCAAGAGAAATCACAAGTCAGTTTTCACCATCCGCGGGTGTCACTGACATCTGTTAGACCCCATACACACTATTAGATTTTCTGCAGATTTTTGTCTTCAGATTTACCAAAACCATGTAGTGCGAGGGCCTGCCTGACTGCATACAAATTGAAACGCTTAAGGTTTGACCTCATATTATTTGTGTATGGGGTCTTAGTATGGGATTTGCAGTTTATATCTTCTTTGCTCCAGGCTGCACAAGAGATGCCTGGAAACTGCCTGAGGACATCTTCAAAAGGTAAGCCCACCCAAAACTGCCCCTGGCTGGAGAGATAAACACTGACAGTCACTTCTCTGTCTCAGGGAGTGATATCCCTGTGCTGAGTTCCCAGGTCTGTACACCTGCTGTGCCCATTATGAGGGGTTCCCACCATCCCTGAGCTGAGTTCCCGGGTCTGTACTCCTGCTGTGCCCATTATGAGGGGTTCCCACCATCCCTGAGCTGAGTTCCCGGGTCTGTACATCTGCTGTGCCCATTATGAGGGGTTTCCACCATCCCTATGCTGAGTTCCCGGGTCTGTACATCTGCTGTGCCCATTATGAGGGGTTTCCACCATCCCTATGCTGAGTTCCCGGGTCTGTACATCTGCTGTGCCCATTATGAGGGGTTTCCACCATCCCTGTGCTGAGGTTCCGGGTCTGTACTCCTGCTGTGCCCATTATGAGGAGTTCCCACCATCCCTGAGCTGAGTTCCTGGGTCTGTACATCTGCTGTGCCCATTAGGAGGGGTTCCCACCATCCCTATGCTGAGTTAACTGGTCTGTCCACCTGCTGTGCTCATTATGAGGGGTTCTCGCCATCCTTGTGCTGAGTTCCCTGGTCTGTCAACCGGCTGTGATGCTGGAAGACCCATCTTCAGTGTTCTAGCTGAGGGAAGAAGGTTCTCATCCAAGATTTTACAATACATGGCCCCGCCCATTGGTCCCTCAATGGGGCAAAGTCGGCCTGTACCTTTAGCAGAGAAACAGCCCAAAAGCATAATGTTTCCACCTCCGTGCTTGACTGTAGGGATGGTGTTCTTAGGGTCATAGTCAGCAGTTTTCTTCCTCCAAACACAGCGAGTCAAGTTAATGCCAAAGAGCTCAATTTTGGTCTCATCTGACCACAGTACTTTCCCCCAATCCTTCTCTGAATCATTTAGATGTTCATTGGCATGACTGTACATGTGCCTTCTTGAGGACGGGGGCTTGCCGTATTTGGAAGAAGAAAAATGCTGACTATGACCCTAAGAACACCATCCCTACAGTCAAGCACGGAGGTGGAAACAGGATGCTTTGGGGCTTTTTCTCTGCTAAAGGTACAGACAGACTTTGCCACATTGAGGGGCCAATGGACGGGGCCATGTATTGTAAAATCTTGGGTGAGAACCTTCTTCCCTCAGACAAAACACTGAAGATGGGTTGTGGATTTTCACCATCACAATGACCCAAAACATACCGCCAAGACAACAAAGGACTGGCTCAAGGAGAAGCACATTAAAGTCATGGACTTGGGTTTCACGCGTCTCCCTGCGGATGAGAGAACCTTTAGGAGGAGGGAGAGATTGTGCCTTTATTGTGGCCAGGCAGGTCTCCAGACCTTAATCCTATTGAAAATTTATGGAGGGAGCTGAAACTTCGAGTTGCCAAGCGACAGCCAAGAAATCTTAAGGATTCAGAGAAGATCTCGAAAAAAAGAGCGGACCAAAATCTCTCCTGAGATGTGTGCAAACCTGGTCACCAACCACAAGAAACGTCTTTCCTCTGTGCTTGCCAACAAGGGTTTCTCCACCAAGTACTAAGTCATGTTTTGCTTGGGGGGGGGGATCAAATACTTATTTTACTCACTGAACTGCAACTCAAATTATAACATTTGTATTATGTGTTTTTTTCTGGATTTTTGGTTGATATTCTGTCTCTATCATTTAAAATACACCTATGATAAAAATGATAGACCCTTCATTTCTCTATAAGTGGGCAAAGGTACAAAATCTGCAGGGCACCAAATAATTATTTTCCCCCACTGTATATATAAATGTCACCACTAACAGTTACAGTGGACAGTGGCTTAAATTCGTTATGCGGGAATGAATGTTTTATCAGAAGATTTCTCTCTGTACATGTGTGTTCAGAATGACCTCAAAGACTGCTTGTCTACCAGACGTCCCCATCTGCTCCCTCATTGCCCCCCTGGCCTGTTCCTCCGCAGCTGTGCAGTCTCCCTCTTATCGCTGCAGATCTAAGTGTTATGTGTTCACAGATCTCCCACAATAGCGGGATGGTGAGCTGCCCTCCCCGGGGCGCTGAGAACGAAGGATCTTCATGTCCTCATCCCATCTGTTTCCATCACACCTCCTACATCTGGTGCCAATATCAGATCGCTGCGACCGGTACAATCTAATTACAATACACCCTGCAGGCCGGCCAGGGAACGGCCAATCAGAAGACGGACGCCGGCTTTCCAGGAACGAGAAGCTTTCACTGAGTGCTACGACCAATGAGAGAAGGCGATTGGAGCCACGAGGAAACTATTTTTTTGTCTGATATCAAAATATGTAAAACAGAAGAAGACAATTCTGGCCATAAAACTTCAACTCTTCAATAATCTTCTATAATGTACATTAATAATACTATAATGTAAAATAATAAATGTATTTATTACATGTATTTCTATAGCGCCAATTTACATATTGTACAGTATATTCGCATCAGTCCCTATCCCAAGGAGCTTACAATCTAAGAAGGTCCCTATCTCACATACATACACATGTGTACAGGCTCTGCTCCCCTCAGAGCCGCAATTATTGTGCATTCGCAAATAAGCCCATGGGCTCTACTTGGCCTTCGGGTCCTGGTAGAGACCATCTGCACCTCTGCGGGGGTGGGCAGGAGGGGCACTGTGGTATCATGTGAAGTGGGAAGGCACCGTGAGGAAATTGGAGGGGAGGGGATTTGTGTTGGAAGGGGGAATTTAGGGGACAGCAGGTGGTAAGTATTGTTCTAGGAGGGGGATTTGGAGGGGGGTTGTGCTAGAAGTGGTGATTTAGGGGGAATCTGTGCTGGGAGGGGGAAAGAGGATTTGTGTTAGAAGGGGGGATTGGGGGGGGTTGTGCTAGAAGAGGTGATATGGGATATGGTGGTGATGGGTGGTGGGGAATTGTGCTAATGGGGCTGTTTGAGGGGATTTGTGCTAGGAGGGGAAATTTGGGGATGGGTGGTTGTGCTCGGAGGGGGGATAGATGTGTACTTGGAGGGGAAATTTGAGTGACAGCGGATTTATGTTAGGAGGGGTGATTTATTTATTTTTTTGGAGGTGGGAGACATTTGTGCTGGGGGGATTTGTGAGATGGGGGGCTGTCAGAAACCATGAAATCAGATTGAGAAAGAAGTATAGTTAAATCACACTTGTTTAATAATAAAAGTAAAAAGAACAAACGTAGTCAAAACATATCCAAAGTTAAGTAATCGGAAGGGATAGTCAGCCAAGCCAGAAGTCAGGGATCAATGTAGTGGAACAGCAAGCAGGATTTGGAGCCAGAAGGGATGTCAGCAAAGCCCGTCTTTAAACAGGAACGCAGGAGATAGGCTCTTGTGATGTTGACCAAAGTGAAGTCAGGGATCCACTGGACGGCTTAAGTAGGCAGGACTGACGAGCAGGATATCATCAACAGCTGACGTGCTTCAGGGCTCTCACGCCACGGGGATCTTAGCCCAGGTCTCTGGGACAAGTCAGATCTCCTCAGGCGTTTCTGCACATGTGCCGGACCCCTTGCGCATGCGCAGACTCATCACGGACCCATGCCAGTAAACTGGCAGACACCCAGTGGCCTCACTAGGGTTGGTGTCACCTGGTGTGGTAAAACCTGGTGTTACGCCCCCACTGTGCGCATGCCAAAATCGGCCCCTGTAAATGATGCATTCGGTGCTGGTACACTGATCCGTGCGCTGTCACAGATGTGGCTGACACCATCGCTGTTGGATATCACTTCGTACTTGACGGTGTCACCCCCTTTGGCGGGTGTCACCCGGGTGCGCTCTGCACCCCCCCATGGAAACACCACTGCAGACCATCCGTACCGTTTTTTGCACATGCGCAAGATCCTGCGGTCTGCCTCTTAGGATGAGTGACGTAGGAATGGGCAGGCAAGTTTGGGGCCAGCAGCGCACGGTCACACCCTTGTAAATGATACTGTCAGTGCCGGCGTGCCGATCCATGCACTGTCACGGATGGGTGGGTGGGGGGGGGGGGGGGGGTGACGCCATTGCGGTCAGAAATCACTTCCTACTTGGTGGTGTCCCCCCTCTGGTGGGTGTCACCTGGGGGTGGTCCGCACCCCCGCAGCAAAGACAGTGCAGACACATGCTGTTTTTTTTTTTTGTGCATGTGCGGTCTGCCTCCTAGGGTGAGTGATGTAGGAATCCATACCTCCCAACCGTCCCTGATTTCGAGGGACTGTCCCTGATTTGGAGCAATGTCCCTCTGTCCCTCTTTCCTCCCCATTTGTTCCTCATTTTGATCTGATCCCTATAGATGTATATAAAATGCACTTTTATCAAAAAAGTGTTTCTCAGTGCTAAACCTTTCATCTGATTTCTAAATTGCTGCATTTGTAAATTTCAAAAGCCAATATAAAGGAATAGTAGTGGTAAAAAAGCACTTCTGGGTTTAATCAATCTTGTTTTTTTGTACAATTCTCCTTTAAGGGGGCGTGGCAAGGGGGGGGTGTCCTATGCCTGCATACTTTTGCTGATAGGTGTCCCTTATTCCCATCTCAGAAAGTTGGGAGGTGTGGGAATCCCAGGAGGCAGATTTCAGGACTGCGCCCATTTGCAGAAACGCTGCAGTGACCAGCGGCGTTCCTGTGCATGCGTGGGGTGCGAGTATGTTCTTCTCAGCCGAAGGTTAAACTCTAACTGTGCTGGTGTCAAAAAGTCTGCGGATGAGAAGTTTTGACTTCACTGGCTGCATGCTCTTGGACCAGGAATGGCCAGACAGATGGCATTTTCAGGAAGCCGCATAGCAGCCCTCAGACGTATCCTGGGTGATGGGTTTCTTTTTAGGAAGGCGCTGTCCAGCTGCAAACATGGCTGTCACCCCATGGTAATAGCTGCCACTTCTATGAAGCATGCCGGGTGTGGTTCAGTCTGCTGGCATTTGAAGTGTGAATTACATCTGGGCTATTATAGGAACCATTGTTATATCTCGCTCTTGTGAGGTCACTTGTTTGAACAGCGTGCAGTAGAGGGAAAGCCCTTTGTACATACTCCGTCTGTCTTGTATTGTGACTCCTGAACAGCCCTGGCCGGCCCAGGAACGCAGGGTGCGACTACACTGCTTGTCTCCTGTGCTGGGGTGTGAAGGCAGAGAAAAGTCCCCCGAGTCCCAGGGACCAAGGGCCCCACCGTGGCCCCTGCCTCCACTAATTATCTGCTGCATTATTATAACCACCTGCTGACCAGGCCCCTTCTGGTACTTTTTGTCTACAAGTAAAAATCAGTATTTATTGCTCGAAAATTACTTAGAACCCCCAAACAATAAATTATTTTATATATACACATATATATACACACACATATACTCACAGTGCCTTGAAAAAGTATTCATACCCCTTGAATTTTTCAACATTTTGTCATGTTACAACCGTAAAAAATGTAAATGTACTTCATTGGTATTTTATGTGATAGAAGGATCTCCAAACTGTTCAGGAACTACTGCCCTCCAGTTGTTCAGGAACTACAATTCCCATCATGCCTAGTCACGTCTGTGAATGTCAGACTTTTACAATGCCTCATGGGACATGTAGCAGGGGCGGATCCAGGGGGGGGGCAACGGGACAATTGCCCCCCCCCGAAAATATCAGTGACTGCAGTCCCGACCGAGTCTCTCTCTCACGCCAGTATAAGCAGCTGATAAGCGGCGCGGAGAGAGACTCTGTGTTATGTCCATTATGCTATTGCAGCGCTGGAGGGAGTAGGTGGGTGGAGCTGCGCCGCTGGCTAGTCTTCCCTGCACTGGTTGCTAACGCCTGTGCCGCTTGGCGTGTAGCAACCAGTGACGTCAGTCACATCAGAGGCTGGAGCCGCTGCTGAGGAGGAGGAGGACCCCAGCATTCATAGCGGAGCCTTCTTCATTCTCCGCCCCTGCATGAGAGTGTTGGCTCCACCCACCTCCTCCCTCCATCTTCTCCACAGCACGGCGTGAACACAGGAAGAAGCAGTGACTGTGTGTCACTGTCATCTGATGCTTGCCGGCTGCACCTGCTAATGGATCCTGCTCATCTCCATTGCTCCAGCATGGGAACCCCTCCCCCCCACCAGTGACCAGAGCACCAAAATATTATATAAAAGTGAGTAAAAGAATTAGCAAATGTGTAAAATCACAAAATCTTGTGTGCCATACTGCCATTATTTATGAAAAACAAGTGCTGCCCTTTGAGTTTTATTCAATCTAAACCCCTTCAGCTCTGGAAAGTTTTACCCCCCATGAACAGGCCATTTTTTGTGATACTGTGCTGCATTACTGTAACTATCTGACAATTGCGTGTCGTGCAACGCTGTACCCAAGTAAAATTGATGTCCTTTTTTTTTCCACTAATAGCACTTTCTTTTGGTGATATTTTTTTTTTTGCGATATAAAGAAACTGACAATTTCGAAAAAAAAGCAATATTTTTTACTTTTTGCTATGAAAAAAATGTCTTCCTCAATTTAGACCAATATGAATTCTGCTACATATTTTTGGTAAAAAAAATCCCAATAAGTGTATATTGCTTGGTTTGCACAAAAGTTATTGCATCTAGAAAATAGGGGATAGATTTACGGCATTTTTATTTCTTTTTTACTAGTAATGGCGGTGATCAGTGTTTTTTTTAGCGGGACTACAACATTGTGGCGGACAGATCGGACACTTTTGACACTTTTTGGGGACCAGTAATAAAAATATGCACTGTCACTGTACTAATGACACTGGCTGGGAAGGGTTAACATCAGGGGTTATCAAAGGGTTAACTGTGTCCCTAGGGGGTGCTTGCTAACTGTGTGGGGGGTGGACTGACTAGATGAACAGAGTGATCTGTGTTCCTGGTTAGCAGGAACACAAGATCACTCTGTTCATCTCTGACAGAACGGCGATCTGCCTTGTTTACATCAGCAGACCGCTGTTCTATCTCTGTGTGGAGCGATTGCAGGTGGCCGGCGGACATCACTTCGGCCAGACCCGCTGGATTGGCTCCCCCTTTGGCCAATCAGCACGCGTGCCTTTGCTGGCTATTTCACAAAATGGCCTACAGGTACACCTTATTTTCTGGCAGTGCCCCTCCCGAGACTAGACTCTGGATCCGCCCCTGACATGTAGTTCCGCAACAGCTGGAGGGCCGTAGTTTGGAGATCTCTGTCAGATAGACCAACACAAAGTGGCACATAATTGTGAAGTGGAAGGAAAATGATAAACGGTTTTCAACATTTTTTACAAGTAAATATGTGAAAAGTGTGGAGTACATTTGTATGGCGCCCCCCGGAGTCAATACTTTGTAGAACCGCCTTTCTCTGCAATTACAGCTGCAAGTCTTTTTGGGGATGTCTCTACCAGCTTTGCTCATCTAGAGAGGGACATTTCTGCCCATTCTTCTATGTAAAATATCTCAAGTTCTGTCACATTGGATGGAGAGCCGTCTGTGAACAGAAATTTTAAAGTCTTGCCACATATTCTCAATTGGATTTAGGTCTGGACTGTGACTGGGTCATTCTAACACATAAATATGCTTTGATCTAAACCATTCCATTGTAGCTCTGGCTGTATGTTTAGGGTCATTATCCTGCTGGAAGGTGAACCTCCGCCCCAGTCTCAAGTCGTTTTCTTCTAAGATTGTCCTGTATTTGGCTCCATCCATCTTCCCATCAACTCTGACCAGCTTCCCTGTCCCTGATGAAGAAAAGCATCCCCACAACATGATGCTGCCACCACCATGTTTCACGGTGGGGATGGTGTGTTCAGGGTGATGTGCAGTGTTAGTTTTCCCCCACACATAGCGTTTTGCTTTTAGGTCAAAAAGTTGAATTTTGGTCTCATCTGACCAGAGCACCTTCTTCCACATGTTTGCTGTGTCCCCCACATGGCTTCTCACAAACTACAAACAGGACTTCTTATGACTTTCTTTCACCAATGTCTTTCTTCTTGTCACTCTTCCATAAAGGGCAGATTTGTGGAGAACACGACTAATAGTTGTCCCGTGGACAGATTCTCTGCAGCTCCTCCAGAGTTACCATGGACCTCTTGGCTCTTCTCTGATGAATGTTCTCCTTGCCCGGCCGGTCAGTTTAGGTGGACGGCCATGTCTTGGTAGGTTTGCAGTTGTGCCATACTCTTTCCATCTTCGGATGATGGATTGAACAGAGCTCTGTGAGATGTTCAAAACTTGGGATATTTTTTTATAACCTAACCCTGCTTTATACTTCTCCACAACTTTATCCCTGACCTGTCTGGTGTGTTCCTTGGCCTTCATGATGTTGTTTGTTCATTAAGGTTCTCTAACAAACCTCTGAGGGCTTCACAGAACAGCTGTATTTATATTGAGATTAAATTACACACAGGTGGACTCTATTTACTAATTAGGTGACTTCTGAAGGCAATTGGTTCCACTAGATTTTAGTCAGGAGTATCAGACTAAAGGGGGCTGAATACAAATGCCCCCCCACACTTTTCACATATTTATTTGTAACAAATGTTGAAAACCGTTTATCATTTTCCTTCCACTTCACAATTATGTGCCACTTTGTGTTGGTCTATCACATTAAATCCCAATAAAATACATTTACGTTTTTGGTTGTAACATGACAAAATTTGGAAAATGTCAAGGGGTATGGATACTCTTTCAAGGCACTGTATGTATGTATATATGTAGATATATATATATATATATATATATATATATATATATATATATATATATATATATATTTATATATATATTTTTTTTTTTTTTTTAGCAGAGACCCTAAAGAATAAAATGGTCCTCCAAGATCATAGAGGCAAACATTGACGATCTGCTGTGTGAAACGGGCTCGCTGGTAAAAACAGTAAGCCTGAGAAACACCAGCGGGAAGGGAGGGGGGAAACCACTTCCGCTGCTTCTGAAAGCAATCCAGTGGCTAATTAGCCCCTTGGACCACATTCATGAGAAAGAGAAAAAAAAATGAAAAAAAAAATCATGGGGTTATGGCTGATAGCTTCAGGTAAACCACTTGCAAGCCACAACCTATATACAGTATGCCTATTGCAGTCTTCAAGTATAAAATCTCCAGCTGCTGCTATACCACTAGTCACCAGCACAGCCGCCCATGAGAAGTGGGCTGGCTCTTGGGAGGAGTTATATAAATATGAAGATGCCTGCGCACAAAAGAAGTTCATTGAAATATATTCCTCACTAGGCACAGAGGATGCAACTCCACTGTGTGTGAGCCAAATGCCCTTGCAAACCCAGATATTACATTGCAAATGTAACAGAGACATCATCACTGTGCTGTACATAGCTTGAGCAAGTCTGTGGGAGGGGCCCAGCGGGCTCCACGCAATAGAAGCTGCCTGCAGTAAACTAGAGAAGTTGTCGGAGACAAGACCAGTCACCTTGCACAAGGAAATAGAGCAGCAGTGAGCGGTCTTTACTACAGGAAGTCTCACACTGGATTACCCAACAGATCTGGAAGAAATACACAGGGCCGGGGGAACAAAGGGGTGGGCAGGAGGGGCAGCTGCCCCAGGAGCAGTGAAGCAAGGGGGCAAAGAATAGACACAGGATTGTACAACCATTCTACAGCATGTATTTACAGTGGGAAAGAGGGCGCAGTTCTGGATCCTTGCCCTGGGCACTGTACAACCCTGTCCCGGTACTGGAAATTCACAAAGCACACCAAGATTCAAGCATGCACATGACAAATGGATTTAGATGATATTTGCTCCTCCTGGAGATCAGGTTTAAGTGCTCACCATAATATTTTTCTATGGTTAAATTAAATTAAATTAAATAATCAATTAATTAAATAATTGTGGACGATTCTATAAGTCCTCTACGACTCCTTTGTCGTTCACATTACCATATATTCAATGTTCGTACCGATTGACGCACAGCCTGATAAATGTCACCCAAAGAAATGCTACTGAAGATACAGTAAAAGAAAGGTAAGACAAATGGCACCAATCCATCGGCTTAAGTTCACACTGATATCCATAGCTGTTCCAGGACCTTCGCCAAGAGATAATGTTCTTCATAACTACGGCTGACACGGCTACAATGTGTTATAATGGAATTATGAGCGGTAATATTAACCCTGCAATTATGGCTGACCTGACCTTTCACCAAGACATGGAGGAAAATCTCATAATAACATGAAATTTACCGGGATATAGACTGGCATGGTGATGTCAGTGCGGTAAAGGGCAATTATTGGTCAAGTATAATCTTGGTGTTATATGATCTATGTGAACTTTAGAGCCACCAAATACTGACATGGATGGGAAAATGTTGCACCAACCTTGGTGGACACGTTGACTATCTTGTGTTCCTCAATCATCACCGCTCAAACACATCCACTATGAAGGACGAAGATTAGTCAGGCTTGTAAAGCTCATCTGATTACTACAGTTGGTTTCTGAGGTGTATCCTCTCTCCATCCTTCCCACCTGTACAGCATAAACATGCCCACTCAACATGGCCACCCAACATGTCAACCCAATATACCTACACAACATGTCCACCCAACATGTTCACCCAAAATGCACACATAACATGTCCATCCAACATGCCTACCCTGTCCTGCTACCATGTCCTAGCCTCAAATCACACACAGAGTGGTACAGGTTTTGCTCAAGAATATCCCTTTATTTAGCACCATCCATCTTTCCCTCAACTCTGACCAGTTTCCCAGTCCTGACTGCTGAAAAACATCTCCACAGCATGATGCTGCCACCACCATGTTTCACTGTGGGGATGGTGTTCTTTGGGTGATGTGTTGGGTTTGCACCAGACGTAGCCTTTTTTTTGATGGCCAAAAAGTTAAATTTTAGTCTCATCAGACCAGAGCACCTTCCTCCATACATTTTGGGAGTCTCTCACATGCAGTTTTGCAAACTCAAAAATGTGCCACTTTGTTTTTTGCTGAAAGTAATGTCTTTCTTCTGGCCAGTCTGCCATAAAGCCCAACTCTATGGAGCGTACGGCTTATTGTCGTCCTATGTACAGATACTCCAGTCTCTGCTGTGGAACTCTGCAGCTCCTCCAGGGTTACCTTAGGTCTCTGTGCTGCCTCTCTGATTAATGCCCTCCTTGCCCGGTCCGTGTGTTTTGGTGTGCGGCTGTCTCTTGCCAGGTTTGCTGTTGTGCCATGTTCTTTCCATTGGGTTATGATAGATTTGATGGTGCTCCTAGGGATCATCAAAGTTTTGGATATTTTTTATAACCTAACCCTGACTTGTACTTCTCAACAACATTGTCCCTTACTTGTTTGCAGGCCCGGATTTACTCCCTTTGCCGCCCCAAGGCCGGGTCCTTCAATGCCGCCCCCCCCCCCCCCCCCCACACACACACACACACACACCACGTCCTTTATTGATGACTTCTACAATAGATAGATCAATTAAAAACATATCTCCACACACGAGAACACTGAAAATAACTGGCTTTAATTGTACAGACTAAAAATACTTCAGGGTAAGCGCGCGAGGGGTAAGGATTTTTCGCAGGCAAATTTTCAGGGCAATGGCTGGTGTTAGTGCTTCAATCATCCCCGGCACCATGGTTGTTATGGTGTCAGGATGATTGAAACACATTATTCCTATCATTACATTGTAATATAAACTGAAATAGTTCAACTCACCATAATGCAGAATCATTGGGAGCCCTGAGCGTGTCACTTGCCACCATCTCTTGTCACTTGCCACCATGCCTGCCACCAGATGGGGATATCACTTGCCACGCTGCCTGCCACCAGATGGGGATGTCACTTGCCACCAGATTGGGATGTCACTTGCCACCAGATGGGGATGTCACTTGCCACCAGATGGGGATGTCACTTGCCACCAGATTGGGATGTCCCTTGCCATGCTGCCTGCCACCAGAAGGAGGAGGGCGGAACAGCGGTGCGGGCAATGAGAGATGTCATCTTTCTCCCTCGCCGCCGCACCGCTGACATTACTTGCTATTTTTTTAAAAATGGCGCCGGGTGGCGCAAGTACGCTACTGCGCATGCGCCGCCCGGTGCAAGTATGCTACTGCGCATGCGACGCCCGGCCGAGCGCTTACGAGCTTTCCCGAGCACGGCCGGCCGGCTTCGGAACGGTGCATGCGCAGTTTCGTGGTCGGCTCGCGGCCATCATTCTATGGGCACTGGTGCCCATAAAAGACTGCAGCACGAAAGGGGGGGGCGGCCGCGAAGTCGCTGCAGCAGCGGCGCCGCCCCTACACCACTGCCGCCCCGAGGCCTGGCCTCGGTGGCCTTGTGGCTAATCCAGCCCTGCTTGTTTGGAGAGTTCCTTGGTCTTCATGGCAGTGTTTGGTTAGTGGTGCCTCTTGCTTAGGTGTTGCAGCCACTGGGGCCTTTCAGAAAGGTGTGTATATGTAATGACAGATCATGTGACACTTAGATTGCACACAGGTGGACATCATTTCACTAATTATGTGACTTCTGAAGGTAATTGGTTGAACCAGAGCTTTTTATGGGCTTCATGACAAAGGGGGGTGAATACATACGCACATGCCAATTATCATTTTTTTTATTTCTGAAAAATAGTTTTATGTATATATTTTTCAAATCTTACTTCACCAACTTAGATTATTGTGTTCACTAAAGATGTAATGTAACAAAATAGGTAAAAAGCCAAGGGGGGGTGAATACTTTTGCAAGGCACTGTAGGTGATCATACGGACGCCCAGGGCATCTTCTCCGCTAACCATATAAGGGGAATCCCAAATATGTATATGTGAGCTGGCGCCACCAGCCACTTGCTCATTGCAAACTGAATGTTCATTGGCTTTGATAGCCAGAGGTTGCACCCAGTTGTGGGCAGATTTTCCATCATGGCGTCGTGTGGATGCCACGCTTGCACGTGACATAATTTCTGGCACCGCATCATGGCGCCAGGTGATTGTCAAGCTTGCGCGTTGCGTCACTTCCGGCGCCACTCGCGCATGCGCAGTGGCGATTTCTTGGCTTCCGCGCCTCATGGACGCCATTGGACGCCGGTGAGGTGGACGGGACATAAAAGGATCCCCTTTTTCTGCAGATAGAGCAGTGGTGGAGTCAAGGGCAAGGCCATATGTGATGCTTCAAATCTGTGAAAGGTAAAAACGTCTAGACTCTTGTAGGAACTATTTGGATTGGAAGTTAGCAGGTTGGTTTTGAATGTCTCTTTTTTCCTTGCTGGTTGTTGATTAGGATACTTGACTGCTTGGAGGTTGCCTCTGGGAATGTCTGCCTTCAGATCGACTAACCGTCTGGAAGTACCTCCTGCTAAGATACCCTCCATTATTACTAATTGGTTCCCATATCTGCATTCTAAGGTTTGAATGTTCTTATTCTACCGTGGTTAGAAAATACTTTTCTGTTGATTTTCTGAGCTTGAGCTCATAATGTATCCCCCTTTTTCAGATAACACTCTGCCTTATGGGGCCTATATGTCCTTCTGTGTGATGCACCAGATTTCTCCGCATCTTTTCAATGTCCTCAAGACATCAGGGTTGTGACCTTCACAGATAGGACATGTTCCACAGTTCAGGTGGGGATGCAGCGGGGTAGGGGGTGGGGGGCACGCTTGGTCTATCTGTATTTGCGAGAAAATTTTATTTCTATTTCCAATTTGTTAAATATTGTTCTTTTTATTAAATATGGATTTTAATATATTGTTTTCCACCTATAGTTACCATGCTAAGCAGTGCTTGTTGGAAGACTCCCGAGGAAGCCATTGCATGGCGAAACATGTAGAGCAAGAAGTCACTGCTGGTTACTCATATTATGGTTACTGTATGATGATACTTTGATGTCTTTTATACATTTTGTACTAATACATTTCTATATTATTTTTTATATATTTGACTAGTAATTTTTCTTGGGCACCCTAAAAATCCCATATTTCTTCTCCTACCAATATTTAAAATAAGACTCAGTGCCTGATCACACTTGTGCCATGCGGGAACCCTGCAAATCCACTGCGTTTCCGCATTGCACCTGACTCGCACGGCAGTTCACACTGCCATATGCCAACTGTCAGGAGTGTCAATACATTGTTAACCACTTCTGGACCGCCCACCGTCGTTATACGTCGGTACTTTGAAGAGGAGTATCGTTGTTATGGCAGCAGCTAGCTGCCATAACCCCGGTATCCTCTTCTTCAGCGGGCCGTCCGCTTCAAGATAAAAGTGGTCTCTGCGGCGGATTCGCTGCAAAATCACTTTTACTGGCGGCGGGAGAGGGGCCCCCCCTGTTCTGATCCTTTCCCTAGCCTGAAATGGAGACCAGTGAGGGGAAGATGGCCCCCGCCCGTCTCCATAGCATTGCAGGGCGGAAGCGATGTCAAAACGTCACTTCTGCCCATAGCTCTTAAAGGGCCATTTTTTTGGTATTTTTTTTTTATTAAAATTTTTTTTTTATTATTGCATTTTAGTGTAAATATGAGATCTGAGGTCTTTTTGACCCCATATCTCATATTTAGGAAGTCCTGTCATGCTTTTTTCTATTACAAGGGAAGTTTACATTCCTTGTAATAGGAATAAAAGTGACACCATTTATTTTTTAAATGAACAGTGTAAAAATAAAAAATAAAAAGGTAAAATAAAAAGGAAAAAACATTTTTTAATTTTTAAACGTGCCCCATCCAGCCGAGCGCGCGTGCAGAAGCGAGCGCATTACGTGAGTAGCGCCCGCATATGAAAACGGTGTTCAAACCACATATGTGAGGTATCGCCATGATCGGTAGGGCGAGAGCAATAATTCTAGCCCTAGACCTCCTCTGTAACTCAAAACATGCAACCTGTAGAATTTTTTAAACGTCGCCTATGGAGATTTTTAAGGGTAAAAGTTTGTCGCCATTCCACGAGCGGGAGCTCAATTTTGAAGCGTGACATGTTGGGTATCAATTTACTCGAAGCGACATTATCTTTCACAATATAAAAAAAAATTGGGCTAACTTTACTGTTGTCTCATTTTTTTAATTCAATTCAATTAATTTTTTCCAAGAAAAGTGCGCTTGTAAGACCACTGCGCCATTTTATTCTCTAGGGTGTTAGAAAAAAATATATATAATGTTTGGGGGTTCTAAGTAATTTTCTAGCAAAAAAAAAACCTGTTTTTAACTGGTCCTTAAGTGGTTAATGACACCCTAATTTCAGCTCGCATATCGCACTGCGAACTGTCAATTCGGACATGAATCGGATCGCACAGGTGTGAACACCCATGCGATCCGATTCTGGTGCAGAGCAAAAAAAAACAAAAAGGGTCCTGTGCGAGTTTGGTCCGAATGCGATGCAATATCAGCCATACTATCTGTATGGCTGAAATCGCACAGACATCGCATGTGATTTGCACTGCAGTGCGAATCACATGCGATCTCGCAGAGCGCAGTAGTGTGAACCGGCACTCAAATAACAAAGTTTTGCATTTTGTTACATTTGCAGATCTGCTGATAACTTTAAAACAAGTTTTTCCGCATTCCCTTTCTTCCATTTTTTTTTTTTTAATTTCACATTCTCCAGTTAAATTGCTCAGGTGTAGGATGGGCTGAGCGAGATGATATAAAAAAGAAGTGACTCAGCTATGTATACAATGTACAGCACACACATACAAGCTGGAAGATCATAAAAGAAGTAAACGAATTCCTCACAAAGATCGCTAAACTATATATATATATATATATATATATATATATATATATATATATATATATATATATATATATATATACATATATACATATATATATATATATATATACACATATATACATATATATATATATATATATATATATATATATATATATATATATATATATATATACACACACACACACATATATGCACATATATACATATACATACACACATATATACATACACACACACATATATATATAGATATATATATATATTTTGTGTGTATATATATATATATATATATATATATATATATATATATATATATTATATATATATATATATATATCAGAAGGTGAAGAATCAGAGAACAGATCGTGTGTTTCACCTGTTTTGATGATTACAAAAGACTTACACTAGATCGAACGTTCGTGTAAACAACGTATGTACAGTGGATATAAAAAGTCTACACACCCCTGTTAAAATGTCAGGTTTCTTTGATGTAAAAATGAGACAAAGATAAATCATTTCAGAACTTTTTCCACCTTTAATGTGACCTATAAACTGTACAACTCAATTAAAAAGCAAGCTGAAATCTTTTGGGGGGGGAGGAGTAAAAACTAAAAAATAAAATAATATGTGGTCAAATAAGTGTGCACACCCTCTTATAACTGGGGATGTAGAATTAAGCAATCACATTGAAACTCATGTTAAATAGGAGTCAGTACACACCTCCCATCATTTAAGGTGCCTCTGATCCTAGATTGTAAGCTCTAACAAGCAGGGCCCTCTGATTCCTCCTGTATTGAATTGTATTGTACTTGTACTGTCCTCCCTAATGTTGTAAAGCGCTGCATAAACTGTTGGCGCTATATAAATCCTGTATAATAATAATAATTAACCCTAAATAAAGTTCAGCTGTTCTAGTAGGTCTTTCCTGACATTTTTTTTTTTTTTAGTCGCATCCTACAGCAAAATCCATGGTCCACAGAGAGCTTCCAAAGCATCAGAGGGATCTCATTGTTAAAAGGTATCAGTCAGGAGACGGGTACAAAAGAATTTCCAATGCATTAGATATACCATGGAACACAGTGAAGACAGTCATCATCAAGTGGAGAAAATCTGGCACAACAATGACATTACCAAGAACTGGACGTCCCTCCAAAATTGATGAAAAGAGAAGAAAACTGGTCAGGGTGGCTGCCAAGAGGCCTACAGCAAGATTAAAGGATCTGCAGGAATATCTGGCAAGTACTGGCTGTGTGGTGACCACAATCTCCCGTATTCTTCATATGTCTGGGCTGTGGGGTAGAGTGGAAAGACGAAAGCCTTTTCTAACCAAGAAAAGCATCCAAGCCCGGCTAAATTTTGCAAAAACACATCTGAAGTCTCCCAAAAGCATGTGGGGAAAATGTGTTCTGGTCTGATGAAACCAAGGTTGAACTTTTTCATCATAATTCCAAAAGATATGTTTGGCTCAAAAACAACACTGCACATCACCAAAAGAACACCATACCCACCGTGAAGCATGGTGGTGGTAGCATAATGTTTTGGGGCTGTTTTTCTTTAGCTGAAACAGGGGCCTTAGTCAAGGTGGAGGGAATTATGAACAGTTCCAGATACCAGTCAATATTGGCACAAAACCTTCAGGCTTCTGCTAGAAAGCTGAACATGAAGAGAAACTTCATCTTTTAGCATAACGACCAAAATCATACATCCAAGTCAAAAAGGAATGTCTTCACCAGAAGAAGATTACAAATTTTGGATTGGCACAGCCAGAGCCCAGACCTGAATCCCATTGAAAATCTGTGGGGTGATCTGAAGAGGGCTGTGCACAGGAGATGCCCTCACAATCTGACAGATTTGGAGTGTTTTTGCAAAGAAGAGTGGGCAAATATTGCCAAGTCAAGATGTGCCATACTGATAGACTCATACCCAAAAAAGACTACAGAGTGCTGTAATAAAATCAGAAGGTGCTTCAACAAAGTATTAGTATAAGGGTGTGCACACTTATGCAACCATATTATTTTAGGTTGTTTTTTTTTCTTCCCTCCGCCTAAAAGATTTCAATTTGTAGTTGTAAAGTTTATTAAAGGTGGAAAAAGTCCAGAAACTATTTATCTTTGTCTCATTTTCTTACATCACAGAAATGGGAATTTTTAATAGGGGTGTGCAGACTTTTTATATCCACTGTACATTTAATGACTTGGCGAATGTCTTAAAGTTTGTTTTTGAATGGACTTTCCAGAATGAAAACCACATACATGGTTAGAACTTCGTTTGCTGGAGAAAATGTTTTCATCTTGCTCCCTCGGAATTTTTGGTCACTACAGTCGAAAACAAACCTTAATTCAGTCCCCACTAACGAATTAACTTTTTTCAAATTAAAAAATTTGAGTGGAATTCTACTAGTGTATATCCAGTAGGGATGAGCCCACGGTTCAGGTTTGTATTGGAGTTTTGCACATCCCAGCTGAACATCATATATATAGAAGCTCTATATTTGATAGCTTCCCACTGTCACTGGTTCCTAAGGAAGCAGCGGGTGTCTATTTCTAGGGTACATTTTTTTTGTGGAAGACCCCATACTCATTCATGTAGGTGGGGCGGGGGGGGAGGGAGCAGCATCTTGAAGCCCCCTAGAGATTAACAGACTTTAGGTGTGCTACACATGCCCAAGAGAAGGTCATTATTGGACACAGGACGTGTGTAGCACATCCAGTCCTTCTGCCCTGCTTCCCTCTCCCAGTACACAGAATTTCAGCTCTGATTAAAGCGGAGGGGAAGAAAGGGGAAGCTCCGCTTGTTTGCTCCCCCCCACTGCTGCCATATTTGGCATCTTTTGGGGGGGGAGCGGGTACCTGATTTTGACATGTACCCATTTCCACTTCCAGGAGACCTCGCCACGGTGAGGTCCCCCTGGAAATTCGGCCACCCTCCTCCTTCCGCCGCCGTCGAGCTATTCAGGAAGCACAGCGCACTTCGCGCATGCGCAGTAAGGAACCGGCTGTGAAGCCGCAAGGCTTCACTGCCGGTTTCCCTTAGAAGTAATGGCGGCGGCAGCACCCGGGAGCCCATTGAAAAATCGATATATATATATACACAGTATACGGTCGGCAAGCTGTTAATCAAAGCCGGTGTCTTGCCGAGAAAGTTCCCCCGGCGGATAAGGACCCCCCTGTACTGCGCAGGCGCAGCGCTTGCGCAGTGCGGAGGACTAGCAGCCGCCGAAAATAGCCGAAGCTGAAAAACTTAAATCAGCTGTACATGGCGCCTGCGCCCTAGGTCCAGGTTGAATCCCCACCATCCAAGTGGACCTAGAGGGAGAACAAAATAGTGCCGAGCGAATCGAGGCCGTGCCTGAAGCGTGGCGAGCGAAGCGAGCCAGTGAGGGGCCCTCTTACAGGCGCCGTGTACAGCTGATTTCTATTCTATTCAGCTTCGGCTATTTCCGCCGGCTCCTACTGCGCAAGCGCTGCGCCTGCGCAGTGGAGGGGGGTCCTTATGCGCCGAGAGGAACTTTCTCGGCATTGCTGTTTACACAGCTTTCAGCTGTCAAAAAAAACCCAACAGTCTGACAATGTTTATAAATAACACTTCCTCAGACACTACAAAAAGATACAATGTAACCTACTGTTACTTTTGTATCATTCTGTTCACTCATCTGCAGATCAAAAGGATAAACTTCAATCTGTATATTAAGTCAGTTAGGCCCCTTTCACACTGGGGCGGGGGCGGTGTTGGCGGTAAAGCACCACTATTGTTAGCGGCGCTTTACCGTCAGTATTCGGCCGCTAGCGGGGGGGGCGGTTTTACACCCCCTGCTAGCGTCTGAGAAAGGGTTAAAAAACCACTGCAAAGTGCCTCTGCAGAGGCGCTTTGCTGGCGGTATAGCCGCGCTGTCCCACTGATTTCAATGGGCATGAGCAGTGAAGGAGCGGTATACACACCACTCCTTCGCCGCCCCGTAGGTGCTGCTAGCAGGATTTTTTCTCCCGTCCTGCTAGCGCACCGCTCCAGTGTGAAAGCCCTCGGGGCTTTCACATTGGAGACACAGCGGCTGTTTCAGGTCGGTTTGCAGGTGCTATTTTTAGCGCAATAGCGCCTGCAACCTGCCCCAGTGTGGAAGGGGCCTAAAAGTATTTCAAAAGGCTCAAGGTTTTTTACCTTCATGCCTTCTATAAACCTCCACTTAGCAGCAGCCCCCCTCCCCCCCCCCAATACTTACCTGAGCCCCATATCGATCCAGCGATGTGCACGAGAGTCTCGGCTCTGCAGGGGACGCTCCCTCCCCATTGGATGAGCCATTGGCCCCCGTTTCTGTCAATCACAGCCAGTGAGCCAATGAGGAGAAAATGGGGGTGGAGCCAAGCCAAATGGCTAAGTACAATGAGCTACAACCGTGAGCTGAGCATTTGGCTTAAAGTTGCAGCACGGCCTCGTTGGCTGGATTTGACAGCCAGTGGCGTCTGTGTCATCTTGACATGTGATGTATATGAGGAGAGTCTCTGAACATACCAGGAGAAAATAGTGACCTCTGAGCTGGGTTATCATTGGAAGTAGTAGGTGTCCTGTGTTCCATACAAGTGTCCCATAAACCTGCATGGGATAAAGGAAGCAAAGGAGGATCTCTGCAGGCTACTGCTATCTATTACAGGCTTATTTTTTAAGCCATTAAAGTGAGGGCACACCCGGTGGGGGTTGTGTGTGTGCACCACGCATGAAGACACCTATTATCACATGATTGATGTTAATATGGACTTTTGCTGTTTAGTTAAAACACTCATCAAGGATTTATTAAAAGTCACGGAGCACGAGCACTTTATTTTCATATATATATATGGACTGCTGCTGTTTAGTTTAATAACTAACTAATAATAATCATTGAGGACTGAGTGCAATTATCACGGAGCATTTTATTTATAATGTTTATATGTTGTTATGCTTCAGACATTTATGTTATATATAGTGTTTACTAGATTCATATATTCATATATATATATATATATATAGATATATATATATATATATATATATATATATATATATATATCTATATATATATATATATATATCTATATAGATATATATCTATATAGATATATATCTATATAGATATATATATCTATATCTATATATCTATATAGATATATATAGATCTATATAGATCTATATAGATATATATATCTCTATATAGATATATATATATATATATATATATATTATATTCATATATATATATATATATATTTAGTATTGTTTCCATATTTATCAGCGCTGCACAGTGTGTTATATAGATTGCATTATCACCATCTGGGGAAGTGTGGGAAGTGCGGGCGGCTAATTATAGTTATATCACCTGTGTTTATTTTAGGTTAATTTAGGCTTAGTGTGGCAGCTCACAAGGCTTTTACCCATTGTTCACGCCCTGTAACCAGCCCTTTCTCAGCTGTATTGTAGACAGTTTATTGTATTATTTATTGTTTATTATTATTTATTGTATCATTTATGTATTGTTTATTATTTACTGTATCACATTTATTATTTACTGTTTATTATTATTTACTGTATCACATTTATTATTTATTGTACTATTTATTTATTGTATTTATGTATTGTATTCATTATTTATTGCATTATTTACTTATTGTTATTATTTATTGTATTGTGTTGTATTTATTATTTATTTATTGTATTATTTATCTATGGTTTATTATTTATTACTTCTTTATTTGTTGTAGGTGGCCGGTATAACAGTAGCTCATCCGCCTGTTTTTACTGCTGCCAATGTGAAATATCTTATTTGTAGTGAATATATATATATATATATATATATATATATATATATATATATATATATATATATATATATATATATATATATATATATATATATATATATATATATGTTTTGTTATTAAATGATCTTTTTGTCTTTTTTTCTCTTTGTGGCCAATTTGAAATAAATGAATATGTATTGGATTTTGTTGTCCTGGAGGAATACTGATAAAAAAAAAAAAAAATAAGACGTTTGAGGAGAAGATAAACATCTTGAGCGCGGAGCTCGCCATCTGTCAGTGGAAGAAATCCGTATACTAATAATCGCTCTCCCCCGTACTGGCCTGGATACGTAGACAGCGTTTCAGATAACGAGCCATCACTAACGATACATTATTGATTAGAGGAGAGGAGAGCTGGGATTTCAGGATATACCTGCGGCTGGAAACACGGTGTTAAAGCTGCGCTACCAGACATGCCAACATTCCAAGGGGGGGGGCATTCACACTCCTGAGATTTATTCAGCTTAATGTTTAATGATGACAGAAAAGTTATATAGTAACCATCCTACCCGGAGGTAGGTATTCCTATCCTGCTGCCACGTAAACGCGGTAAAGTCAGAGCTGACAAGATAAGAGAAATTCTTTGCCCTGAGGAAAGTCATTTTCCTTTTCATAGATGACTTCCTGGATATCTGAGAACACCATAAAAACAACATCTTATTTTTATCCTAAACCGTACCATACACAAAACTCCAACTGCAAATGCCTTTTATTGCGGTTTTTGCACACATTTAAAAAAAAAAAAAAAAATAATAATAATAATCATTTTAGGCCTGAGTATTACTTAAACCTCCGCAAAAATGTAAATCTTCTGAATGAAGAGACCCTGGAGAATAAAACAGCGGTCGTTCCAAATTTTTATGTTAAACAATATTAGCACAGCGGTTGATCAAGTGCAAAAATCAAACAAAGTTAATTTTGGGGCACACAAATACAATATACTGTATTACTCAATTTTTTGGTACAATAAAAAAGATGAAGTTCAGGGGAGTAACTGTAGGGGTCACAGGGGTCGCAATTGCTCCCCTGTACACCTGGATATGAGGGGAGGCGGGGGGCGGCATATAGAGTAAGCGATGCCCTCCATTTTTCCCCTGCAGCCGCTGATAGGACTCTTCTCCTCCTCTTCCTCCTGCAGGAATTCAGTGGCTGGAGGAGGAAAATGGGAGGAGATTGGTTCCTCTATATGCCCCTCCTATCCTGCTGTCCCCGGGCTCCTGTGGGCTCCCCTGGCCCCCCGCCTCTCCCCTCTAGCTGCTGCGGTGGATGAGTCAGGATGGACAGTGGTGGGGGGAGGGGCTGGTACCAATTACGGACTTGGTCTATTCATAACTGAAGCATGGTAGACTGTGTTTACTATACTTCAATTTGTGATTGAACATGAAGCTCCATACAGAGCTATTCCTGTCCATTCAATCTGTGCAGCTGAGGCTACAGAGATGGAGATTGAGGGCTGTGTCCTTAACAAAGCTGCTTTTTAGAAATCATGGGGCCCCGTACAGACTACCTGACAGGGACCCCCCCCCCCCCCACACTCATCCTGAAACAAATCCCCTGTGTGCCTGCAAAGGCTGCCAGCGGGAGAGGAAGGACACTGGCAGTGCTGCAGGGGAAGGGGGCACACAGAGGGGCCCAGACAACAGGGGGGGTGGGGGGCACAAATACTAGACTTGAGGATCGGTTTCCTCAATAAGGCAGTACAGCTGTCCCTCCTATTCAGCAGGTGCCTGGGCCCCCCTTTTGAACTGATGGGGCCCGGGCCTGGTACAGGAGGGCCAGCTGTACTGCCTTATCAGAGGCTCTGGTCTTCAATCTCCTTCTTCTGTCTCAAAGATGAAACATCAGAGGTCTGTCTAGACCCCTGATATCTCACCAAAGCCCCCTAATGGGGCTCATTAAAAAAAATGAATAAAATGGTAAAACAAATAAATAAAATATTGGGGCGGCACAGTGGTGCAGTGGATAGCACTTTCGCCTAGCAGTAAGAAGGGTCGCTGGTTCGAATCCCAACCACGACACTACCTGCCTGGAGTTTGCATGTTCTCCCTGTGCCTGCGTGGGTTTCCTCCGGGTACTCCGGTTTCTTCCCACACTTCAAAGACATGCTGATAGGTTAATTGGATCCTGTCTAAATTGTCCCTAGTATGTATGAATGTGTGTTAGGGACCTTAGATTGTAAGCTCCTTGAGGGTAGGGACTGATGTGAATGTACAATGTATATGTAAAGCGCTGCGTAAATTGACAGTGCTATATAAGTACCTGAAATAAATAAATAAAATAAATAAAAGGCTACTAAACACCAGTGGTGGAACTACCAGGGTCACAATCAGGGGCGGCCCGTCCATTAAGGGCCCACGAGTGAAACCTCCCCCCGTCCATCGCCTCTTCCCCTATCCATGCGTCTGGCCCCTTTCAGGACACTGGCGCATGGATTCCAATACGAGGGGCTCTAATAGGCTTCAATATAGGGTGGGCTTGGGTTGCAGAGAGTGCGCTTCGAGCCCACCCAGGTGTGTCAACAGCAAATCAATATTCAGGAAGCGGGTTTTGACACCGGTCACCTGATTGGCTAAAAGGACAGACGATCCTATTGGACGCCTAGGAGGGGGAGGGAGAAGCCGCCGTGATGCAGAGAGGACACAGGAGCCGATGCCCGTTTCCCATAGGAGCCCGCAATCTGCCGCCTGTAGGAGCCCGCAACCTGCCGCCTGTAGGAGCCCACAACCCGCCCATAGGAGCCCGCAACCTGCCCATAGGAGCCCGCAACCCACCCACAGGAGCCCGCAACCCGCTGCCCGTGGGAGCCCACAACCCACCGCCCATAGGAGCCCGCAACCCGCTGCCAGTAGGAGCCCGCAACCAGCCGCCCGTAGGAGAATGCAACCGGCCGCTCGTAGGAGAACGCAACCCACTGCCCATAGGACCCCACAACCCGCCGCTCATAGGAGCCTGCAACCCACCCACAGGAGCCCGCAACCCGCCGCCTGTAGGAGCGAGCCCGCCCGCCTGCAACCGATGGGGTAATCGCGATTTGTCATGTGATTTGACAGGTCAAATCACAAGACAAGTGGTAGCCTATTGCCGGCAATAGCACCGTTCCAATCGGTGCAACGCTGACTTCGCGGCGTCGCACCCATTTGCAAAAGTAGTTCCTGCACTATTTTTGATGATTTTGGGTGCGACTTCAATAGACATCTGTGCATGAAGCCGCACAGATGTCTTTCAAGTCGCCCCCGAAGTCGCAGCTTTGAAATCGAGAGATTTCAGATGAAGTTGCATGATTTCAAAGCCGTGTTCAGTTTAAACGCGGGCTTAATGTAACCACTGATTATCCACACCTGCACTACTAGAGAACGCTAGAGGGAATTAGAAAATAAATATAATCAATGGTTGCAATAACTGGCTTATTCCCTACAGCATTCTCTAGAATTGTTGCATTGTATTTCTTTTACTACTGCCCATAATAAAAAAAAACATCCAACAGAAGAGAAAATATCCTAAAAAACAACTGTTTTTGCCCAATTCGCACAGAACGAATGTACATGCCGCTTCACTGGACAAACTGCTATGCAAATTTCTTAATATCTGTTTATTATTTAATACAGACCTTTAATATAGAACTGTGGCCTCCTATTTAAAAAAAAAATAGCACTTCATTTTAAGTCCATCTGTGCTTCCGGTTTTCTTTAAGTCCCACAAATACCTGTCGATCCTTCCAGTGAAGTCAATCTTTTGCAATGACCTGTAATGGGGAGGAGGGGGACAACGATGCTGCACTGCTCTTAAATTCAGGGCAGAGTTGTCACTTTCAGGTAGGCTGTGCCTGTTTGCACTACAGTGGGAGGAGAAGATGTTGCAGGGGGCGTGGCTAACCCTCGAACTGTGAGCTGCAGTGTCTAGGAGGGGGAGTTTGTGAGACACAAATGAAGGAGGATTTGGCTCAGTCGAGGAAGATGAAGAGTTGTGTACAAGGCCGTCTTTAACACAGGGCATAAGGGGCAGCTGCCCCGGGCCCAGTCATTGTTGTGGGGCCCAAAGCAAGCTGCCCCTTGAGCCCCCACTGCCTGCAAATAGTTGATAAGTGGATTCGAGAGGGCCCAAGAAAATGTTTGCCCAGGGTTCAATTATTATTAAAGATGGCCCTGGTTGTGTATGACGTAGTAACTGGATTTGGTTTTGGTTTAGACTGTCATAGCGGAGCCTTTAGATGTACTCTGACCTTTCATATAGTATTTGATTTGTCATCTTAAACAGTCAGCATTAAGGAGAACTAGGTAGTGAAGAAAGAACTTGCTCTTGGAGTATTCATCCTTCACGGTCCACTTAATGTTTCCTCTGCCTACATACAGTATTTTGTGCTAAAAAGTCCCTAGGTTTCATCTCTGAGGGTTGGGCGGTATGAGTGCAAGGTGCCAAAACTAACATTCTGCAAAGTGTATTCTGTATTATCAAAGGACTCAAAAAGGGGTTGGATCGGTTCTACTCATCAAGTCAAAACAAGACCTTTAAATACTGCCAATTCTTTTACAAATATGGCATAAAGGCAGGAAGCCACCATGGTGTGATTGACGACTGATCCACTATGATACAATCCAAACCATTGAACTGCCATGATGTTGCCCTTAAAACTGAATCACCCTGATAGAATCCTAACCACTGAGAAACATTGATCTAACCATAACCACTGGGCACTGGGGTGTAACCGTTACCACTGAACCACCATTCTATAACCCCAACCACTGACCCAACATGATGTAACCTTAAACATAAAGCCACCACAATGTCCCCTTAAGCACTGCACCACCACGGTGTAGCCCTAACCATTGACTTATCGTGATATAATTTTACCACTGGGTTTCCATGATGATAACCACCGGGGCATAACTTTTTCCACTGAACCACCATTACATAACCCTAACCACTGACTCAACTCGATGTAACCCTAAACACGCAGCCACCAAGATGTTACCCTAAGCACTGCACCACCACAGTGTAGCCCTAACCACTAACTTATCATAATATAATTTTAACCACTGAGTTATGATTATGTAACCATAACCACTGGGGCATATCTTAAACCACTGAACCACCATTATATAACCCCAACCACTGACTCAACTTTATATAACCCTAAACACAAAGCCACCAGGATGTCCCCCTAAGCACTGCACCACCACAGTGTAGCTCTAACCATTGACTTATCGTGATATATTTTACCACTGAGTATCCATGATGTAACCATAACCACTGGGGCATAACTTTTTTCACTGAACCACCATTACATAACTCTAACCACTGACTCAACTCGATGTAACCCTAAACACAAAGCCACCAAGATGTTACCCTAAGCACTGCACCACCACAGTGTAGCCCTAACCACTAACTTATCATGATATAATTTTAACCACTGAGTTATGATGATGTAACCATAACCACTGGGGCATAACTTTAACCACTGAACCACCATTATATAACCCTAACCACTGACTCAACTTTATATAACCCTAAACACAAAGCCACCAGGATGTCCCCCTAAGCACTGCACCACCACAGTGTAGCCCTAACCATTGACTTATCGTGATATAATTTTACCACTGAGTTTCCATGATGTAACCATAACCACTGGGGCATAACTTTTTCCACTGAACCACCATTATATAACCACAACCACTGACTCAACTTTATATAACCCTAAACACAAAGCCACCAGGATGTTACCCTAAGCATCACACCACCACAGTATAGCCCTAACCATTGACTTATCATGAAATAAGTCTAGCCACTGAGTTACCATGATGTAAACCTAACCACTGTGGCAATGGGGTGTATCCTTAACCACTGAACCACCATTACATAACCCTAACCACTGACCCAACATGATGTAACCCATTAAACCACCACGGCGTAGTCTTAACCTTTGACTTATCATGATATACAGTAATTCTAACCACTGAGTTACCATGATGTAACCATAACCACTGGGGCATTGGGGTGTAACCTTAACCACTGAGTCCCCCTGATAGAATCCTAACCACTGAGGCACTACAATCTAACAATAACCACTGGGTCATTGGGGCGTAACCTTAACCACTGACCCACTATTATTTAACCCTAACCACTGACCTAACATGATGTAACCCTAAACACAAAGCCACCAGGATATTACCCCAGGCATTACACCACCACAGTGTGGCCCTAACCATTGACTTATTATAATTCTAGCCACTGAGTTACCATGATGTAACCATAACCACTGAGGCATTGGGGTGTAACCTTAACCACTGAACTGCCATTACATAACCCTAACCACTGACCCAACATGACGTAACCCTAAACACGATGCCACCTGGATGAAATCCTAAGCATTACACCACCACAGTGTAGTCTTAACCTTTGACCTCATGACAAACAGTAATGCTAACCACTAAGTTACCATGATGTAACCATAACCACTGGGGCACTGGGGTGTAATCTTAACCATTGAATCACCATAATATAACCCTAACCACTGATCTAACATGATTGACTTATCATGATATAATTCTAACCTCTGAGTTACCATTATGTAACGATAACCACTGGGATGCTGAGGTGTAACCTTAACTGGTGAACCACCAATAAATAACCTTAGCCACTGATCCAAAATGATGTAACCTTATTTGGTTGTACTCTTATTCTTCTATGGTCTTTTAGACATGGAATCTGTACAATTTTTGTATCATTCATGTTTCTGTATAAATGGAAACTCCAACAAAAATGTATTAAAAAAAAAAAAGTAACCTTAATCACTAAACCACCATGATGTAACCCTAGCCACTGCACCGTCATGGCATAGTCTTAACCACTGAGTTATTATGATATAATGATATAATCCTAGGCACAGAGCTACCATGATGTAACCATAAGCCCGGGGCACTGGGGTATAACCTTAACCACTGAACCGCCATGATATAATCCTAGCCAGAGAGCTGCCATTACATAACTATAACTGACGGGGCACTGGGGTATAATCTTAACCACTGAACCACCATGATATAATCCTAACCAGAGCGCTTCCATGATATAACCATAACCACTGGCACGCCGGGGGATAACCTTAACTACTGAACCACCATGATATAATCCTAATCACACAGCTACGATGATGTACCCATAACCACTGGGACACCGGGGTATAACCTTAACTACTGAACCACCATGATATACTCTTAACCACAGAGCTACCTTGATGTAACCATAACCACTGGGGCATTGAGGTATAATCCTAGCCACTAAACCAACCCAATATAACCCTGACCACCAATCCAACATGATGTATCTTTAACCACTGAGCCACTATGATGTAAAACAACAGGTGGCAAATTTTCTAATCACATTCTTTGATACAAAGTTAAGCGCTAGATAAAGAATCTACAAACTTATAGGCAGGTAGAGGTTAACGCTGCCCCGGTTTGGGAAGGGTTGGGTTAATTATATTCTCCAGTTTTCAATTTGGTGGGCTTTGCTGGGTCCAACCCACTGGTTGCGTGTATTATAAAAGGAACAGGGGTCCCTTTATCCCTTTTACCCAAAGGGCCTCCGAGCCAGAGAGGTGTATTGCTCATCACCATTGCCGGAGTCTGGATCACCAGTGTCATGCCGATATCGGAGTTCCCGCTATTAATGGACTCTCATCCTATGCAGGTATGCTGGGGCAGCAACAAGCCTGAAGTTAGGGACTAGGGATGTTAGGCAAGGACTGCACTTTATGTTTGGACTGCTACCTGTGCCGGGTCCCCATTCCATTACTGGGAGTGAGGTAGCGGTGATATACACTGGACAGGTGGAGAGGGCTTAGGCTGAGCATGTCCCACCTAAATGCATCGATGTGGTGGTGTATATTACATCGAGAGAGTTTTCTTAGAGTTCAGCAGTCTGTTCAAGTAAAGGTACCCCATGTGTAAGGCAGTGACAGTGCCCAAAGTGCCCAGCGTTAGCCCAGAAGAACCCACCCCAGGGTAGGCCTCACATGTGACCCTTACTGGGCACCCAATGAGTAGGGAAAACATGGAGGAGGTACCACCCGTCGTCTACCCTATTACCCTCTCCTTACAAACCTATATATGGCAAACTATTATAAAAATGTGTAACAAGAATGTAAAAATGTAGAAATGTAAAAATGCAAGGGCGGGTCGCACCAATAGTGACAGCTGGATGGAATGTTTCAAAAGTAACTTAGAACGTGCAACATCAATGGAAACACAGAATGTTCCCCCTTGGTGGGGGTCCCTACCTTGCCTGGGCTGCTGGTGTAGTTGAAGGCGTAGACCTCCTCTGTGTTCTTGTCAATCTGCCCAAAGTATCGCAACCCCAACTCCCCCGGCTTGATGTCTGTCGGCCGGGTCTCTCCACCGACGAGCTCAATCACCGTAACAAAGGGCAGCAGCCATTGGCTGAGCCAGATCACCGCCCCCGAGGTCCTCATCTCCCTGCTGGGTCTTATCCCACCTTAGAGAACGTCCTCAGTCCCTCCAATGAGCTCTCTCCATCGATCAGACAGGTGTGATGGTAATACCGATGGGCAGCGATCATTTATCAGCAATCAATTATATTGTCTCCATGTGGGGAACGCAGACCAGATTGGATGTGATCTAAGAGACGAGAAGAAAAGATGTGAGATAGACGGAACATTCCAACAAGTCCGTGTGATTTCATCTACCACCTTCCATACTTCTACCGATCAATTATCTGTCCGTCTATTGCCACTCCACATCGGCTTCTCAGATCTATTATCCTAAATTGTCTATCTATCTATCTATCTATCTATCTATGCATTTATCTAGCCGTCTTTCTTCTTTCAGTCTATTTAACGCTGGCCATACATTATGCAATTTTCTTGTTCAATTTCCTTTAGATTTACCATCAATTATGTAGTACAAGGGCCGGCCTGATTGCATACAAATTGAAAGTGTTTAGGTGTGACCTCATATTATACGTTTTTGGTAAAACTAAAAGAAAATTGTATAATGTATGGCCAGCCTTTCTATCTATCCATCCATGTCTCTACTATCTATCTATCTATTTATTTATCTATTATCTATCTATTGCTAAATATCTTACTCACGCTTCTATATATACAGCAAACTGAAACTCAAAAAATCTTTATGGGAAGGTTCCAATATATTTTAGCATTGGCAACACAAATTATCTATCTATCTATCTATCTATCTATCTATCTATCTATCTATCTATCTATTTATCTAGCTGTCCTTTCTTTCTCTCTATTTATCTATCCATTTCTCTATTAATTATCTATCTATCTATCTATCTATCTATCTATTGCTATATGTCTCTCTTGTGCTTCTACCTATACAGCAAACTGAAATTCAAATAATGTTTATTGGAAGTGTCCAATAGATTAGCATTGCCAACACAAATATCTATCTATCTATTTCTCTATTGTCTATCATTCTAGTTATCTATTTATATATCTAGCCATCCTTCTATCTATCTATTTAGTTATATATTATCTATCTATTGATAAATATCTTACTCACACTTCTATCTATACAGCAAACTGAAACTCAAATAATCTTTATTGGAAGGATCCAATATATTTTAGCATTGGCGACACAAATATCTATCTATCTATCTATCTATCTATCTATCTATCCATCTATCCTTCTATTTATCTATCTATTTATATATCTAGCTATCCTTCTATCTATCTATTGCTATATGTCTCTCCTGTGCTTCTATCTATACAGCAAACTGAAATTCAAATAATGTTTATTGGAAGAGTCCAATATATTTTAGCATTGCCAACACAAATATATCTATCTATGTATTCATTTCTCTATTGTCTATGTATGTATCTATCCTTCTATCTATGTATCTAGCTATCCTTCTATCTATCTCTCTCTGTGTCAATCTTTCTATCTATCTATTGATATATGTCTCTCTCACGCTTCTATCTATACAGCAAACTGAAATTCAAATAATCTTTAGTAGAAAGGTCCAATATATTTTAGAATTGCCAACACAAATATCTATCTATCTATCTATCTATCTATCTATCTATCTATCTATCTATCTATCTATCTATCTATCTACCCCCTCCCCCAGTGTCTGTACACAGATTGGCTCCATGCACTGACACTGGGAATGCAGGCAGTGTGCTGAGCTGTAGGTAAGGTGTCCCCCATAATACTAATAGAGGGGGTGCAGGTAGGTACCTGTGGTGTCCTGGGGTTAGGATGCTCCTCTTCTGCCCCCAGCAGTGTTGCTCTCACCCATCTCCAGATCCCAGGATCGTCTCCTAGCCCAGCTCTCAGTCCCCAGTCAGCGCTGCTCACACCCTGCCGCCTGCTGATTGGCTGGGCTGACCAGGCAAGGGACAGAGCTGCATGACAGGTGACCAATCACGCTGCGGGCATTGTTCTCAGATCGGGTGAAAGCAGAAGGTGGCAGGTGCGGGGGGGGGGCTGCAGGTGGACATCACCACCATCTAGTGGTGGAAGAAGAGAAGGCAAGGCAGCACGACACGTATGGGTTACTGAGTGCTGGAGTGACATCTATGAGCAAAGAGCAGCCACCCATTGTCATGTCTGGGAGTGACCACCAATATAAGGAGCATTCTTCCCACTGACCACCAATGTAAGGAGCGTTCTTCTCACCGACCACCAATGTAAGGAACATTCTTCTCACCGACCACCAATGTAAGGAACATTCTTCTCAATGATCACCAATGTAAGGAACATTCTTCTCACCGACCACCAATGTAAGGAGCATTCTTCCTACTGATCACCAATGTAAGGAACATTCTTCCCACTGATCACCAATGTAAGGAACATTCTTCCCACTGATCACCAATGTAAGGAACATTCTTCTCACTGATCACCAATGTAAGGAACATTCTTCTCACTGATCACCAATGTAAGGAACATTCTTCTCCCTGATCACCAATGTAAGGAACATTCTTCTCACTGATCACCAATGTAAGGAACATTCTTCTCACTGATCACCAATGTAAGGAGCATTCTTCTCACTGATCACCAATGTAAGGAGCATTCTTCTCACTGACCACCAATGTAAGGAACATTCTTCTCACTGACCACCAATGTAAGGAACATTCTTCTCCCTGATCACCAATGTAAGGAACGTTCTTCTCACTGATCACCAATGTAAGGAACGTTCTTCTCACTGATCACCAATGTAAGGAACGTTCTTCCCACTGATCACCAATGTAAGGAACGTTCTTCTCACTGATCACCAATGTAAGGAACATTCTTCTCACTGATCACCAATGTAAGGAACATTCTTCTCACTGATCACCAATGTAAGGAACATTCTTCTCACTGATCACCAATGTAAGGAACATTCTTCTCACTGATCACCAATGTAAGGAACATTCTTCTCACTGATCACCAATGTAAGGAACATTCTTCCCACTGATCACCAATGTAAGGAACATTCTTCCCACTGATCACCAATGTAAGGAACATTCTTCTCACTGATCACCAATGTAAGGAGCATTCTTCTCACTGATCACCAATGTAAGGAGCGTTCTTCTCACTGACCACCAATGTAAGGAACGTTCTTCTCCCTGATCACCAATGTAAGGAACGTTCTTCTCACTGATCACCAATGTAAGGAACGTTCTTCTCACTGATCACCAATGTAAGGAACATTCTTCCCACTGATCACCAATGTAAGGAACATTCTTCTCACTGATCACCAATGTAAGGAACATTCTTCTCACTGATCACCAATGTAAGGAACGTTCTTCTCACTGATCACCAATGTAAGGAACATTCTTCCCACTGATCACCAATGTAAGGAACATTCTTCTCACTGATCACCAATGTAAGGAACATTCTTCTCACTGATCACCAATGTAAGGAACATTCTTCTCACTGATCACCAATATAAGGAGCATTCTTCTCACTGATCACCAATTAATTTCCCTTCCTAGGGGTATATTTCATCACACTTCCTGTTGCCTCCTTCCATTTGCAAGTAGGAGTCGTTTGTAAGTTGGATGTTTGAAAGACGGGGCCTGCCCTATATACTCAGCAGAAATTTGGGCCTTAGGTGTTGTTGTGGCCACAACACTGTAAGCCCTCACAGGGCCCTGCTGTGAAATATTAGATCAAGAATTGTAATTACATGCCCAACAGGGGCAGAAAAATTGGGCCTTTGGTGATGGTGGCAGTGCCACAACACTGTAAGTCCCCACAGTTAGTCTTGGTGGGCGTAGAAACGGGCCCTGCTGTGAAATATTAGATCAAGAATTCTAATTACATGTCCCTGTTGAACAGGGGCAGAAAAATTGGGCCTTAGGCACTGGTGCCACAACACTGCATCCCCTCACAGATACTCTAGTTGGAGCGCAGGAACGAGCCCTGCGGCAAAGAATTGCATCAAAAATTGTAATTGCACGCCCTGTTAAACAGGGGCTGAAAAATTGGGCCTTAAGCCACTGGTGGCGGCGCCCAGAACCAAAAATGTTCTTACAAGCTATCAGCGTGATCATTGAGGAGGAAGAGGATAATTACTCAGCATAACAGGATAGTCACTCAGCATCAGCATAGGCAGTCTTTGAAGGGATCTGAGATTTCAAAAAAAATTATTCGGTTACATCAGCATCAGGTGCTTGGTAGCTGGTGGTGATCCAAGACTGATTCATTTTTATGAAGGTCAGTCGATCGACCGAGTTGGTGGACAGACGCACCCTGTGATCGGTTACAAAGCCTCCAGCAGCAATGAATGTGCGTTCTGAAAGAACGCCGGATGCAGGACAGGCCAGTAGCTCAAGTGCATACTCTGCAAGCTCTGGCCAGTGATCCATCCTCAAGACCCAGTAACCCAGAGGATTTTCGGTGGGAAAGGTGTCCAAGTCAGATCTTGCCCCTAGGTATTCCTGCACCATGTAAAACAGACGCTGGCGATGGTTGCTGGAACCAATCATACCTTGGGGCTGTGGACTAAAAAATTGTCTGACGGCCACCTTCTCCACCGCTCCTTCTTTGACTGACCGAAGCCTCAGCAACATGTCCAGGAACAGGAGTTTGTAACCTCCCAGTCTCTGGGAACGCGTTGCACAGACCTTTCTGCAAGGCCTCCTGAAGATGTTTCATCCTCTGCTCCCTCTGCGATGGCAATATAAGGTCCGCAACCTTACCTTTGTAACGTGGATAAAGGAGGGTTGCCAGCCAGTATTGGTCCTTCTCCTTGATACCACGAATACGAGGATCCTTACGCAGGCTTTGCAGGATCAGGGAGGCCATGCAGCGTAGGTTTGCTGAGGCATTCGGTCCGGAGTCCTTTGGGTCACTAAGGACGACATGGTCCGCAGCCACCTCCTCCCAGCCACGTACAAGTCCATGGGTTTCTTGGGACTGTAAATGATCCCTTAAAGACTGCTGCTGATGCTGAGTGCCAGGCTCCACCTCCATGCTGACACAATCCTCCTCCTCCTCTTCCTGTGTGATCGTTGGGCATGCAGGAACACTGTCTGGATAAAGGGAGTCTTGAGAGCTAAGGAAGTCCATCTTTTCCTGCCTCTGTTCTGCCTCAAGTGCCCTGTCCATTATTCCATGCAGCGTGTGCTCCAACAGGTGGACAAGGGGGACAGTGTCACTGATGCATGCACTGTCACTGCTCACCATCCTCGTGGCCTCCTCAAATGGTGACAGGACAGAGCATGCATCCCTGATCATGGCCCACTGGCGTGGGGAAAAAAAACATGGCCTGGTGCCATAGTCGCATAGGTACTCATTGATGGCCCTCTACTGCGTGTGCAGCCGCTGCAGCATGGTCAACGTTGAGTTCCACCTGGTGGGCATGTCACAGATTAGGCGGTTCTTGGGCAGGTTAAATTCCTTTTGGAGGTCTGCCAGCCGAGCACTGTCATTATATGACTGGCAGAAATGCACACAGACTTTCCTGGCCTGCCTCAGGACATCCTGTAAGCCCGGGTACCTGCCCAAGAACCGCTGCACCACCAAGTTAAGGACATGAGCCAAGCAGGGCACATGGGTCATTTGTCCCTGTCGGTGGGCAGAGAGGAGGTTGGTGCCATTGTCACAAACCACCATTCCTGCCTTAAGTTGGCGTGGTGTCAACCACCTCTGAACCTGCCCCTGCAGAGCTGACAGAACCTCTGCCCCAGTGTGGCTCCTGTCCCCCAAGCACACCAGCTCAAGCACCGCATGGCATCTTTTGGCCTGCATACTTGCGTAGCCCCTTGAACGCCTACGGAGCACCGCTGGTTCCGAGGACAAAGCACAGGAAGAGGCCATGAAGGAAGAAGAAGAGGAGGGGGTGGAGGAGAGAGGTGTGTCAGAATCACCAGTAGTGGCATTTTGGAGGCGTGGTGGCGGAACAACCTCCAACACTACTGCACCTTGTCCTGCATCCTTCCCAGCTGCCAGAAGAGTCACCCAATGCGCCGTGAAACTTAGGTAACGTCCCTGTCCATGCCTGCTGGACCATGAGTCAGCGGTAATATGCACCTTACCGCTGACCGCCCTGTCCAGCGAGGCCAAGACATTGCCTTCCACATGCTGGTAGAGAGCCGGAATGGCCTTCCGTTAGAAAAGGTGGTGTTTGGGAACCTGCCACTGAGGAACCGCACATTCCACAAACTCACAGAAGGGGGCAGAGTCTACCAACTGAAAAGGTAGCAGTTGAAGTGCTAGCAATTTAGCCAAGCTAGCATTCAACCACTGGGCATGTGGATGGCTGGGAGCGAACTTCTTTCTGCGGTGTAGCAGCTAGGGCAGGGAAATTTGCCTGGTACAATCTGACGTCGGTGTACCAAAATCAGATTGCCCACAAGTACTTGGCTGTGACACACCTAATTCTACACCTTCATTTCTCTCAGTGCAGGTCTCAGAGAGGACTGAAGGTATAGTGGGGTTGGAGATCCCAGCTGATGAGGAGCAAGGAGAGGTCCTCTTTGTTCTTTGGTGTGGGTCTTTTAGGTACGCTCGCCAACGAACTGCATGACAGGTCAACATATGTCTGGTCAAGCATGTGGTGCCCAAGAGGGAGATGTTTTGGCCACGCGAGATACGCTTGAGACATATGTTGTAAATAGCAGCGGTGCGATCTGATGCACTCATCTCAAAAAAGGCCCACACCAAAGAACTTTTGGAATAAAGCACAGAGACAGCAGCGCCCTGCACATGCGGAGCTCTGTGGTGTGATGCAGCGAGTGTGCTGCCCTTAGGCTGGCCCCTGGAGGGCATCCTGCCTCGTTGGTGATGTGCCTCCTCCTCCTCCTCTCTCCTATCAGGCACCCATGTTGAGTCAGTGATCTCATCATCCCCTCCCTCCTCATCACTAAGGCAAACTTGGCAGTATGCTGCAGCAGGGGGAACATGACTGCCAGATTGCTGTCCTTCTTAGGCACCCCCTCTGTCCATGCTCACGTTACTGCCTTCATCTAGCTCAGTATCATCATCAGAGCCTTCAAAACGCTGGGCATCCTCCTGGAGCATGTACCCAAAACTGTGGTCAAACAGTTCGAGGGACTCCTCAGGAGGACATGGTGGGGCTAGGGAAGGAGTCACTGATGCCATTGAGCCGAGGGAAGTGGCCGCGTTGGCAGCTGCTTCGCCAGACAAAGTACCCTGAGCCTGGGTGAGAGAGGATGAGAAGGATGAGGACGGCTTGGTCATCCACTCGATGCATGTTGCCAAGCGTGTCCCACGGCCACGTTCTGATGAGGATGCACCGTGTCCATGACCAGCACTGTTGCCTCTAGACACAGAGCCTGCTTGCCCTCTTTTATTGGCTTGTGACTGTCTGCCTCTCCTTGTTGGCCTTCCAGACATACTATTGGCCAGCAGTAAACTGCACAAAACTGGGATATATATGTATATATATACCGATTATACTGCAACTAGCAGAATCAACTGCCTGCCTGTAGTATTATTAGTATGATAACACCTGCACTGGTCTTCAGGTAGCTATACTGTAGGTCAGACTGTGCAGGGTACACAGTACAGTAACTGGAAATACGTCAAGAGCCTACACAAGCACGTGGCTGCAGGTAGCTATACTGTAGGTGAGAGTGTGCAGGGTACACAGTAAAGTAGCTGGAAATACTTCAATGAGCCTACACAAGCACCTGGCTGCAGGTTGCTATACTGTAGGTCAGGCTGTGCAGGGTACACAGTACAGTAGCTGGAAATACTGTAAAAACACCTGCTTGCCTGTCAGTATATTAGGAAGAGAAGAACAGGATCTGGCTAAACTGAATACAGTGTATATATATACATACTGTATATATATATACATCACCTGGGATGCATATTAATACACAATACACTGTAACTGCAGCTAACTGACCTGCCCACTCTATCTAACTTTTTTTTTGTTGAAAATTCTGTTTATTACATTTTTTGGACATATAAACATACAAAAATAGTGGAGTGACCCGGCACAACACCGGCCATTCCTTATCCAACATGGTCGACTTGAATCCAACATTTGTCGACCTAACACAGGTAACATCTTATACCTAACCCCCCCCCCCCCCCCCAACATCCCGTACCACAGTTCACCACAATTGAGAAAAATGGTTTCTCTTTATTTTACCAATGGGGGACCATCTGAAGTAAATCCATGTAAATATGTATGTATGAGTTTATTATACTCCCCTACTCTATCTAACTTAAATCAAATGACACTGTCTGTCTCTCTCTCTCTATCTCTGAACGCCGGAACATACTACACAGGGCCGCCGTGCAGGTGGCCTTATATAGTGTGGGGCGTGTACTAAACCCCCTGAGCCATAATTGGCCAAAGCCTCCTTGGCTTCAATCTCCTCTTCAATCTCTCCCTCACCTCTGGCGTCTTCCCCGATGCTCTAAAACATGCACTGGTCACTCCCATACTCAAAAAACCATCCTTGGACCCTACCAATCTTAACAACCTACGCCCTATCTCCTTGCTCCCCTTTTCCTCTAAACTCCTTGAACGCCTGGTTTACAACCAACTGAGTGACCACCTCATTAAAAACAACCTTCTTGATCCCCTTCAATCTGGATTTCGCCCTCAACACTCCACAGAAACTGCTCTTTTAAAACTCACAAATGACCTACTAACTGCAAAAACCAACGGACACTATTCTGTACTCCTACTTCTGGATCTTTCAGCTGCCTTTGACACGGTTGACCACCCCCTCCTCCTCAAAAAACTTCACTCCATCGGTCTCCGTGACTGTGCTCTTCAGTGGCTCTCATCCTACCTATCCCAACGCACCTTCAGTGTCACTTACAATTCTACTTCCTCCACTCCTCTTCCCTTCTCTGTCGGGGTCCCCCAAGGTTCTGTTCTTGGACCTCTTTTATTTTCAATCTACACCTCTTCCCTGGGTCAGCTGATAGCCTCTCATGGCTTTCAATATCATTTCTATGCTGATGACACACAAATCTATCTCTCCACCCCTCAACTCACTCCATCAGTCTCCTCACGCATCACTAACTTACTAACCGACATATCTGTATGGATGTCACACCACTTCCTCAAACTCAACTTGTCCAAAACCGAGCTTATAATATTTCCTCCCCCACGTGCCTCTTCCCCTGACTTCTCTGTGAAGAGCAATGGCAAAACCATCCACCCGTCCCCACATGTCAGGGTGCTAGGTGTTATCCTAGATTCTGAACTCTCCTTTCAGCCCCACATCCAATCACTTTCCAAAGCTTGCCGCCTCAACCTCCGCAACATCTCTAAACTACGTCCCTTTCTAACCAGTGAAACTACAAAGCTCCTGATTCACTCCCTGGTTATCTCTCGCCTCGACTACTGCAACTCCCTCCTCATTGGCTTGCCTTTAAATAGACTATCCCCCCTTCAGTCCATCATGAATGCTGCTGCCAGACTCATCCACCTTACAAACCGATCAGTGTCTGCTACCCCTCTCTGCCAATCCCTCCATTGGCTGCCACTCGCCCAACGAATTAAATTCAAAATACTAACAATAAGTTACAAAGCCATCCACAACTGTGCCCCCAGCTACATCACTAACCTAGTCTCAAAATACCAACCTAAACGCCATCTCCGTTCCTCCCAAGATCTCCTGCTCTCTAGCTCCCTCATCACCTCCTCCCATATCCGCCTCCAGGACTTCTCCCGAGCCTCACCCATCCTCTGGAATTCCCTACCCCAATCTGTCAGACTGTCTCCAAATTTATCCACTTTTAGGCGATCCCTGAAGACTTTCCTCTTCAGAGAAGCCTATCCTGCCTCCGTCTAACAACTGCATTATTTTCTCCATTAGCTCATCCCCCACAGCTATTACCCTTTTGTATAACTTGATCCTCCCTCCTAGATTGTAAGCTCTAACGAGCAGGGCCCTCTGATTCCTCCTGTATTGAATTGTATTGTACTTGTACTGTCTGCCCTAATGTTGTTGTAAAGCGCTGCGTAAACTGTCGGCGCTATATAAATCCTGTATAATAATAATAATAATAATTACGGCTCTCTGTTCAGACGGCGCTGTGATTGGCCAAGCATGCGGGTCATAGTGCATGCTTGGCCAATCATCAGCCAGCAATGCACTGCGATGCCGCAGTGAATTATGGGCCGTGACGCGCCACTCGAATTTGGCACGAACGGCCCATATCGTTCGTAATTCGACGAACGACCAAACACACAATGTTCGAGTCGAACATGGGTTCGACTTGAATGCGAAGCTCATCCCTAGTGACCACCAATGTAAGGAAGATTCTTCCCACTGATCACCAATGTAAGGAGCATTCTTCCCACTGATCACCAATGTAAGGAACATTCTTCTCACTGATCACCAATATAAGGGACATTCTTCCCACTGATCACCAATGTAAGGAGCATTCTTCCCACTGATCACCAATGTAAGGAACATTCTTCTCACTGATCACCAATGTAAGGAACATTCTTCTCACTGATCACCAATGTAAGGAGCATTCTTCCCACTGATCACCATTGTAAGGAACATTCTTCTCACTGATCACCAATGTAAGGAACATTCTTCTCACTGATCACCAATGTAAGGAACATTCCTCTCACTGATCACCAATGTAAGGAACATTCTTCTCACTGATCACCAATGTAAGGAACATTCTTCCCACTAATCACCAATGTAATAAACATTCTTCCCACTGATCACCAATGTAATAAACATTAAATTAAAGGAGATTCACGAAGACCTAAAAAATATTTAAGGTTCCTCTGGGATGAAAGGTTGAAACAGGCTGCTCTGGACCTTCATCTACACTTCATTGATGCTCCTGGAAGCATCCGCAGAGACTTTGGGGGATGATTCCTCTGCATTGGAGCAGTATTTGGAAAGGTAGATATTTTGTCTCTTTTTTTGCAGGGAGATGTTATTCTGAAATCAATTTGTGCAACAGGGTTGCTTTACCAAGGAGTTTTCCCCACTCAGCTGACACTCACTGTTTTTTGCTTAATGCACCGTTGTCTGCAAACCCTACAGACTGCGGATTGACAATCCCAGGAGGTCGGTGGGTTCTGAGATGCTGCAATCCCTCCCTCCTGCTGACAACAATCAGTTCTTGGTTGAAGGCACTTAGATAAGACATCTTCCCATTCTAGTATCTGTTTAAACATACATGCTTTATTTATTGAATTTCACCCATATGATTTGCTCTTTAGGTATTTGTGTTGAAAATCAGTTGCACCTAATAAAGTGCGCCCCGGAAGTAATTGCAATACGTCCTATAACCAATTCATGTAGTGATAATGACTGACAGGGAGGTATGGGATCACACCCATAATGCACCGGGCTTCATTCAAAAAATGTAATGCTGAGAGGTCCATGAGAGATCCATGAGAGGTCCATGAGAGGCCCATGAGAGGTTCATGAGGGGTCCAAGAGAGGCCCATGAGAGGCCCATGAGAGATCCATGAGAGGTCCAAGTGAGACCCATATGAGGTCCATAAGAGATCCATTAGAGATCCATGAGAGGTCCATGAGAAGTCCATGAGGGATCCACGAGAGGTCCGTGAGAGGTCCATGAGAGGTCCATGAGAGATCTATGAGAAATCCATGAGAGGTTCATGAGAGGTCCATGGGAATTCCTTGAGAGATCCATGAGAGATCCATGGGAGAACCATTAAAGATCCATGAGAGGTCCATGGGAGGCCCATGATGCCACAGATCACCCTTGATGGGCCACAGTGAATAAGTTGTAGGAACTGTAGTAGCGCTTACCCCCAAAAGGAGTGGCTGATTTAATTTGGGTCTTTGCCGTCACCCCCTTACCTGTATTTCCACTATATACTGGACTTAGAATCTGTATTAGACCTTACGCCCACCAATGTATGCACCAGTCACTTAGTTCTGTTTCGAATGCTTTATGGCAAAACTTTTAAAGAAGTAAAAGGGGTAAAAGAGGAGTTGCAGGAGGGTTCACATACCTTATGCAGATCACTGAGGAATTTGAGATCCTGAAGACAAACACACCTTCAGTCACCAGATCTTGCCCACCCGGATAGGCCTCTCTCACTGACCTAGCAGCCGAAATGACGCACGGACAAAAAGTCTCTGCCGCAGACTTAAGAAGAACAAAATGGTTGAACAATCCTCTGCCACAGGATTTAGTATTAGTTGCACGATCCTCTGCCACAGGATTTAGTATTAGTTGCACGATCCTCTGCCACAGGATTTAGTATTAGTTGCACGATTACACAGTACCAGAACCTTTAAACCGACCCGGCGGTACTGTGAGACAGGTTAGTTAAGTATAGGTGCGTCCTCCAAGTAAGTTACTAGGCCCTCCCGTGAGACCAGCCTTCATCCTGGCTCTCTCCAGCAAGGGTCCTCCCCTGGATCTCCTCAGCTTGGATCGGCTTCTTCCTGACAGGCATGACAACCTAAGGACCACCTCTGCGGTGGTAGGCCCCAGACAGGCTTCTGGGCCTACTTGTAGTCACATAGCCTCAGGCCAACGTGGCCCCAAGGCAGGAGAAAAGTCACCACATACCTTAGGCCAGGAGGGCCAGGAGGCAAGAGAGAAACAAAAAATGGCGTCTGCCCCTTAAGTACTCTCTCCCTGAATGCACAGCGGTGGACCACCCCCACTGGGCTGTTTCCAAGAAAGAAGAGCACTCAATACAATTCAGCTTGCTGCTCTTCCAACAGTGGCCTGTGGTGACAACGACACCTACAGACAACAGTGTGGAACTACCTGCAACACAGCCAGTGCTGGAACAGAAGCTAATTTAAACTGTGTACAGAACAGATAACCCCCTAAATTTACATGCAAGCGCCTGATCAACAGGAGCAGGGTGCTACAGTACCAATAAAAAGTAATTTAAAGTAATTTATGATGGACAGAACCACATGCCAAGTGCATTTTTTTAAACCTGTTTAGTTGCTTTTTCCCCCAAGGTCTGGCATGACAGTCTGAACCTACTTACAGTATTAAGACATCTTCAAGAGTTGCCAGGACTTCAAAGCTTATTTGCCAATATAAGGATGAGAAGCATTAGATTCTGTAAAGGTTGCTCACATCTGACTCACGCGATGTCGCCACACCTCTCTGAACCAGTAATTGTTTGGAGTATTTGCTACTTTGCCCGAGAATGTTTTATATACTTAATTTATTCATTGTACCAATGTGAGTAGTTTTATACACTTTGAAGAGCAATAAAGGTTTCATATGGATTTACACTATGTGGATTTTCCCACTTTTTATGATGAACTCTGTGAAATATATGGTTGCCATCGATGTAAACATATATTGGAGAGTGGGAAACATTGGAGAACTCCAGCCAAGCAGTTTGGGTCGGATCTCTTCATGATGAGATTGGTATTTGCAGGCTGATTTGACTCTGTAATGGGGTCTATCTGTTCCGGTATAAGACCATTTCTCATGGTTGGTGAAGGTCCATGTGGTGATAGCAAGAATGGATTGAACACAATATTCTGTAATCAACACAGTGGTGATTTTGGCATTCAACTGGGGCTATTATCACACCTTTTTTTTATTATACACACAATCAGTGGCGGCTGGTGCTCACATTTTATTGGGGGCACAAACAAACTGAAAAATTCTGAAAAGAAAAAACATCAATTGCAGCCTCACTGTGCCTATCAAAGGCAGCCACTGTGCCTATCAAACGCAGCCACTGTGCCATCAGATGCTGCCACTGTTCCCATCAAACAAAGCCACAGTGGCTGCGTTTGTGCCCATCAAACGCAGCCACTGTGCCATCAAACGCAGCCAATGTGCCATCAAACGCAGCCAATGTGCCCATCAAAGGCAGCCACTGTGCCCATCAGTTGCAGCCACTGTACCATCAAACGCAGTGGCGACTGGTGCTCAAACAAACTGGGGGGGCTCAAACAAACTGAAAAATTCAGAAAAAAAAACATCAATTGCAGCCTCACTGTGCCCATCAAATGCAGCCAATGTGCCATCAAACACAGCCACTGAGCCCAATCAAATGCTGCCACTGTGCCCCATCAAATGCTGCCACTGTGCCCCATTGAATGCTGCCACTGTGCCCCATTGAATGCTGCCACTGTGCCCATCAAATAGTACCACTGTGCCCATCAAAAGTTGCCACTGTGAACCCCCCTTGCCCGCTTGCCGTCTGCCCGGTATTTACCTTGTCTCAGTGGCAGACCAGGCATGTGGGTGACGGTGGAGAGCGGTGGAACCTTGCAGCGGGTCAGACAGCGGCTCCTGTGTCCTCCATACGTCTCCTCTTCTCCTCCTGATAGGTGTCCAATCGTAGCTCCTGTCCTTTCAGCCAATCAGGTGACGGGTAACAGACCTGCACACCTGATGGGCTTAGAGGCGGTTCAGTTTTAGGAAAGCGAATATTCATTCGCTTTTCTAACACACCTGGGTGGACTGCAATGCTTTGCGCTCTCACAGGTCACCTTTTTTGAAGCCTATTAGAGCCTATGGCCCCACCACTGGAATTCAGGTACCCGGCGCCCGAAAAGGGGCCGGACACCTGAATAGGGGGTGGCGGCAGCGGCCATGGATAGATTTATGCAATGCATGAATGTTTCCATTATACACAGATGGGGGTGGCTGGAGAGAGGGGGCCGTGCCCATGCCCCGCTAATGGACGGGCCGCCACTGGATTTGATTTTGGATTTCATCATTTTTGGTTACATGTAGTGCGACAAGCTATTTATTATTATTTTTACTACATACAGCGAGGGGAAAAAGTATTTGATCCTCTGTTGATTTCGTACGTTTGCCCACTGACAAAGAAATGATCAGTATATAATTTTAATGGTCGGTTTATTTTAACAGTGAGAGACAGAATAACAACAAAAATGTCCTGAAAAACACATTTAAAAAAAGCTATAAATTAATTTGCATTTTAATGAGTGAAATAAGTATTTGATCCCCTATTAATCAGCAAGATTTCTGGCTCCCAGGTGTCTTCTATACAGGTGAAGAGCTGAGATTAGGAGCACTCTCTTAGGTCCCCTTTCACACTGGAAGCGTTTTTAAAAATAGCGTCTGTAACACACTGGGGCGCTGCGCTGGCAGGACATCAAAAAAAGTCCTGCTAGAAGCTTCTTTGAGGTGATTTGAAATCAATGGACAGCGGCGCCGAAGTGCCTACAAAGCACCTCGGCAGCAGCTTTTAACCCTTTATTCGGCCGCTAGCGGGGGTTCAAAAGTGCCCCGCTAGCGCCCAAAAAGTGCGGCAAAAACAAAGCGCCACTAAAACTAGCGCCGCTTTACCACCAACCCCCGGGCACTGGCAGTGTGAAGAGCTCTAAAGGGTCAAAAAAATCAATCAGTTTACAATATCCCCACCATGGCCAAGACCAAAGAGCTGTCCAAGGATATCAGGGACAAGATTGTGGACCTACACAAGGCTGGAATGGCCTACAAGACCATCACCAAGCAGCTTGGTGAGAGGGTGACAACAGTTGGTGCGATTATTCACAAATGGAAGAAACACAAAATAACTGTCAATCTCCCTCGGTCTGGAGCTCCATGCAAGTTCTCACCTCGTGGAGTTACAATGATTATCAGAACGGTGAGGAATCAGCCCAGAACTACACAGGAGAATCTCGTCAATGATCTCAAGGCAGCTGGGTCCATAGTCACCAAGAAAACAATTGGTAACACACTACGCCATGAAGGACTGAAATCCTGCAGTGCCCGCCAGGTCTCCCTACTCAAGAAAGCACAAGTACAGGTCCGTCTGAAGTTTGCTAATGAACATCTGAATGATTTAGGGAAGAACTGGGTGAAAGTGTTGTGGTCAGATGAGATCAAAATCGAGCTCTTTGTCATCAACTCAACTTGCCGTGTTTGGAGGAGGAGGAATGCTGCCTATGACCCCAAGAACACCATCCCCACCATCAAACATGGAGGTGGAGACATTATGCTTTGGGGGTGTTTTTCTGATAAGGAGACAGGACAACTTGACCGCATCTAAGCTATGATGGACGCGGCCATGTACCATCAAATCTTGGGTGAGAACCTCCTTCCCTCAGCCAGGGCATTGAAAATGGGTCCTGGATGGGAATTCCAGCATGACAATGACCCAAAACACACGGCCAAGGCAACAAAGGAGTGGCTCAAGAAGAAGCACATTAAGATCCTGGAGTGCCCTAGCCAATCTCCAGATCTTAATCCTTAATTTGTGGAGGGAGCTGCAGGTTCTCATTACCAAACGTCAGCCTCAAAACCTTAATGACTTGGAGAGGATCTGCAAAGAGGACAAAATCCCTCCTGAGATGTGTGCAAACCTGGTGGCCAACTACAAGAAACGTCTGACCTCTGTGATTGCCAACAAGGGTTTCTCCACCAAGTACTAAGTCATGTTTTGCGAAGGAGTCAAATACTTATTTCACTCATTAGAATGCAAATCAATTTATAACTTTTTGGAACCGCAGGCGTAATTACCGCAATTCCAAATCGCAAAGTGTGAACGGGGCATCAAAGCTCTTCAGGACCACATCTTCATATGAAACACACAACAGTAAAACAAATTGTGACATTTGTTATTTATTGTGTTACTTTCTTTATTTGTAAATGTCATTACAATGTATCATTCTAAAATATAATAGGAGAGCCCATATTATAAAATAATGACCGGAATCAATTCTTTAACACCTTTTTCCATAACACTTAAGTAGGATGCGGTCAGACTTTGTAGCAGAGCGCTGGATAGTAGTCAGTCACACGATTACCAGTTACAGTGCGTTTTACCCATAATTTACTAAGTAACAGGTAAGCTTTACCATCGACTGCTAATACTTCTCTGCCCTCCTATGTGACTCGGCTTCAGCCTGGCAAAATGCATGATGGGAGAGTAGGGCAGTGGTGTGGACAGTCCCTTTAGGTTTTAAAGAGTCACTCCACCTGCCACCTTGCTTTCCCACTGTGGATTGAACTCGGTCTGAACTCCATTCAGGAGATTCCCCGCCCAGTAATACAGACAATTCCCAGTCTCAGACTGAACCCAAGCTCCTCCCTGTTTCCCACCAATGATGAGGCACTATTCCCCCTACTGATAACAATGATTGGGCACTATTCCTCCCACTGACACCAATGATGGGGCACTATTCCTCCCACTGACACCAATGACGGGGCACTATTGATCTTTTATTAAAAGAATCAAGCAACCAATTTTATACAAAAGTAAAAAACAAAACCATAGTACAAAACTTCAACAGAAATCCAAGGAATACACATCCATGTTCAGAATATATACAATATATACATAATCCACTACCAAAATTATTTACATAAAGCAGCAGAGAGGGCCTAAGAGGCACAACCCATCACCTATGTACGCAGCCATTTATCAAAAATTAATCCAAAAAAATAATAATCTAGGGTGATAAGAGACAGACAGCCACACCCGGGAAAGAGACTCCTGGCAGTCAGGGAGGCTTGAAACCCCTCCACGCCTTCAACCAAGCCCCCTGACTCCGCTTGTCTCTCTCAAGCACCCGAATCTTCTCCACCTCATGCAGAATGTCATACACCACCACCTGAACAGGAAGGATTTTACGCCGAATGCAGACCTGACACCGTGCGTTCCAAGTGAAATAACGGACTATTAGGCTAACTAGAAAAAGTGTATCTAAACAAAAAACCCCACCAGTATTGAATGCTCCGTACACCCACTCAGCATAACCCAGCCTGGAGAGGAAAGGGACACCGAGGGCCCGCCCCACCTGTTTGTACACCTCTATGTTAAAAGGGCAATGAAGCAGAAAATGGTCCATAGTCTCCTCCTCACCTGCACACTCCTCCCGAGGACAGCTACGATCCACCCCACTGCGGAATTTCAAATTGCCCCTAACATAGAGTCTCCCATGGAAGCACAACCAGGCCAGATCCCTGAATTTAGGGGGTACTCTGTCCAAATTAATAAGTCTTAACCCTGCCCTCAAAACTGGGCCTGGGCAATCCCTTAAGGCCAGTGGGTCATGAAAGACTTCGCTCAAGACTCGACTCATAAGGACTTTCCTCGGAACCGATCTGAGATCTTCAGCCGACAATCGCCACTGCCGTAGTAACTTCAGGCATGGAGCGACATAGGCTGGTAGCTGACCACGATGACCCCTGAGATTCTTCACTTGGCCACCTTCTTCCCAAAGTCGTAGAAAAGGCCTAAACCAAGATCTAAATATGCCTGCCCATCCAGGAGGTTCCACTGCAAGCATATTACCAATATTAAACTTGAGAAAAAGCAGTGAAAAGAAAAGAACTGGGTTGACCATACCTAAGCCACCCTCCCTCCTGGATAGATAGGTGACATTCCTCTTGATGGGGTTCAGTCTGTTCCCCCACAACATCTGGAAGAACACACTACTGACCCTAGCATAGAGAGACACTGGCAAGATGCAGACAAAGCTGACATACAAGAAGATCGGAATCAGGTAAGTCTTAATCAGATCAACCCTTTCCCTCATAGATAACTTCCATCTCTTCCAGCTGACCACCTTAGTATTGGCAATTTCCAGTCTGCCTTCCCAGTTTTTGAGGCCATAATCGCCAGGTCCAAATTCAATGCCTAAAATCTTAATTCTTTCCTGGGGCACTGGAAAGGTGTCCGGGAGATCAAACCCCTCACCTTCCTTTCCCATCCAGAAAACTTCACTCTTTTCCTGATTGATCTTGGAGCCTGATACTTCAGAATACCGTGATGTCAGAGAGACCACCTCCTCTGCTTCATCCGCCCCAGTGACAATCACCGACACATCGTCCGCATAGGCAACAACCCTCAAAGGCGGCTCACCCGGAAGCCCCACTGGCACCCCACACAACATGCCGCTCTCTAGCCTCCTGATGAAGGGGTCGATTGCAAACACATAGAGCAGGGGACTCAGGGGACAACCCTGGCGCACCCCGGAGCCAACCCCAAAGGACTGCCCAACCCAACCATTAACAAGAGGAAAGCTCTCTGCCCCCTCATACAAGACTTTTAACCAATCGACAAAACCACCCGGCAGACCGTACTTACTAAGGAGCAACCACAGGTACTCATGGTTGACACGATCAAAAGCCTTTGCCTGATCCAATGTCAGCAAATACTTTCCCCAGCCTGCAGCCCTGCACCGCTCCAAGGCCTCCCGGACAGCTAAAACTGCTGTGAAGGTGCACCTACCCTGGACCGAACAGTGCTGATGGCGAGAAAGCAAAGACTCTGCTACTGACGATAGGCGCCAGAAAATGATCTTTGCCAGTATCTTTCTATCGACATTAAGAAGGCTGATGGGGCGCCAATTCTCAACCATCGAAGGATCTTTACCCTTTGAAAGAAGAATCACAGCTGAGTGCCTCATGGAAGAGGGAAGTACCCCCTCAGCAAGGCAACTGTTAAAAACCTCTACCAAATGTGGGGCCAGAATAGACTTAAAAGCTTTGTAAAACTCAGCCGTCAAGCCATCCGGTCCAGGTGACTTTTTGATGGCAAGCTGTTCAATTGCCCTTATCACCTCTTCAACTGTGATCTCCTCTGTCAAATTCATCAATGGGACATCTTCATCATTTAGACCTGGAGTAGAGTCCAAAAAGCTTTCCATCTTGTCACGGTCAAGCTCTTTCCTCCCAAGAAGGTCAGCATAAAAGGACCTCACGACCTCCAGAATCCCTGACCTGGACTTTGTCAAGGAACCTGTACTGTCCTTAAGGCCAACGACCGTTTTAACAGCTACACCTTGTTTGCAGTTCTGGTAAGGGTCAGGCGAGTGGTACTTCCCATAGTCCCTCTCCAGAACCAAAGAGGCATGCCGGTCATATTGACACTTCCTGAGAAGGAGTTTCACTTCGGAGATTGCCCCAGGATCTCCTCCTCTCGAGACAAGAATATCCAGCTTCCTCCGTAAACGTTGGTAGGTCATGTATTTATTAAACTGCTTTCTATTGGCTAGGCCCCTGAAGAATCCAGCAATCCTCTTTTTGGTCAGCTCCCACCACTCAGCCTTGCTGCTACAAAAGTCCAGGATGGTCACCTGTGCCTGAAAGAATTCCTCAAAGGATTGTCTAACATGTTCTTCCTTGAGTAGAGTCGAATTCAATCTCCAGATGCCCTTGCCCCTCTGAGGGGCGTCTGAAGCATTCAGGACCACAGATAGCATACAGTGATCAGAGAACTCTACTGCCTGCACCACTGGGGGTGAGAAAGCAGAGGTCTCCTTAAAAAAAAACCTATCTATTCTACTCTGACTATTACCTCGATGAAAGGTGAACCCAGTGTCATCCGGGAGGTGCTTAATGTGCACATCCACAAGACCAGCATCCCTAACCATACTATTTAAAAAAACGCTATCATATCCCAGCCTGTCCTTGAAGTCCTTCCTGTCCTTGGGCCTAGTTACTGTATTAAAGTCACCTCCAAAGACCACTTGCCGGGATGTAAAAAGAAATGGCTTGATCCTTGTAAAAAGGCATTTCCTGTCCCACTTTGTGTGCGGTCCATAAACATTAATTAGGCACAGGTCCTGCCCTCCCACAAGGACGTCTAAGACCATACATCTCCCAATCTCCACCTCAATAACCCGCCGGACAGTTACCATGCCGGTTTTAAACAACACCGCCACACCGCCGTAAGGCTCGGCCGCAAGAGACCAGTAAGATGGACCATACCTCCACTCTCTCTTGGCCATATGAATATCTGCCAAGGAGGTGAGCCTAGTCTCTTGCAAAAATAAAATTTCAGCATCTAATTGGCTGAACAAAAAGAAGGCCATAGAACGAGCTCTTACTGACTTAATGCTGGCGACATTTATTGTCACCACTTTTAACGGAGGGGGAACCGCCATTTGGGTTATTGGGTGGTTTGCTTCTTAGCTCCCCTCTGCTGCTCATCACCAGAAGCCTCTCTCTTTCTTGAGGCCGCCTCAAACTCCATTTCGGAATCAGAACTTCGCTCCGAAGAAGCTCCAGATGAAGAGATATCCCAATTAGAGGACCTATAACGGTTGGAGACAGGCACTGGAGCCTGTTCCGTCCTCACCACCTGCTTCTTCTGCTTCCCAACCTTCCTTCTCTCCTCCAGGTACTGCAGGTCAGCTTCAGAGATGCCCTCATCTATTACTTTTTTCTGTGAAGTCTTTACAGAAGACTTCTTCACAGAGGAAGAAGCAACCTTTTTAGTACCCACTACTACTGCTGGTGGGGGGGGTGCTCCCTTTGAATCAGACTTAGGAGGGGTAGACTCCTGGGGGGTAACTGACTCAGGGGGCACAGACTTGGAAGGTTCTGACACAAGAGGAGAGGGTACAGTAGGCTGGGGGGAGACAGATACAGATACAGAAGGAATACTTACAGACACATGAGGGGTGGCCACAGGAACTGGAGAGGGATCCTGAGCAGGACCAGGGGAGTCAGTCACCGCAGAGGAGGATGGTACACCAGGGGCCTCACCCTCCATCCTGTCCAGCCTTGACATGTCATCAATTACCTCCTTCTCCATATTGTGCCAGGCTTCAGGACATCTGCTGTAGGGGTGGCCAAGGCGCAGGCACAGGTTGCACCTGATCATTTCGGTGCAGTCCTTAGCCATATGACCCTGACCCCGACACACTGAACATATCAAGGCTGAACAGGAGGAACTCAAATGCCCCTTTTCTCCACAGCGGTGACACAGCTTCGGCTGACCAGGGTAAAAAACAGTCATCCTATCCCTCCCTATAAAAGCTGAGGAGGGCAGGTGACGGACAACATTCCCATCCCTGGCCAACCTGACTGTAACTGACCAACCCCCAGTCCAGATGTTACGCTCATCAAGGATTTTATTGGGCTTGGTCAAAACCTCCCCATAGTTCCTTAACCAAACCTCTAGATCCCGGGCAGGGACACTCTCATTAGTGAGGATAATTGTGATTTTTTTAACTGTAGACCTCTGAGAAATGCAACTGGGGCCAGACCTTCCCATTCAGGTCTTGACCTGCACCGAGCCTCATATCTCTCCCAGAACAGGTCAAGACCCTCTGGCCTGGTGAAGCTAACTGTATAATCCCGTGTCCCAGCTACATGTATAAAGGCATACAGATCATTTGCCCCAAAACCCATCTCCAAAATCAAATCCACCACTGCACGCCGTGCTGGAGGGATCGCACCACCTTCCCATTTCAGAATAACAACATTACGTCTGGGACCCCCAGCAGAAGCCAGAGACCCAAGACCAGATCCTGGGGTGCTCAAAGTGGAAGCCTGTAGGGGAAAACCCCGCTTGGGAGCAGAGCTACCAGGAGCAGAGCGTACCACCTGAGCAAAGGTACGTTTTTCAGGGCCAAGGCCCCACACTGATGTCACAGCAGTCTGTACATTACTATTATTATTCACTGCTTGAACAGAGTTGGTAGGACTGTCCACACTTGAACTGGGACCATTGTTCATCACACTGGTACTGGGATGATTTTTATCAGTCACACAAAACTTCACATTCTCATCAGGAATAGTCACAGTTTCTGATGTAATACCAGCTCTCTCCTGAAGCTGTGCTGTAGAGTCCTCACCAGCTGTGGGGCAAACAGCTTCAGCCAAAAGGGGGTTAATAGGCTCTGCTGAATCTTGTAGTTCATCTGCTGGAATGTCATTTTTTAAAAGCAAACTTTGCTGTACTGCAGCATCAGCAGGCACAGCATTGCTACAGATAGGACTAGCAGCCTGACTCTCACTGGGCACATTGTCTGTATCAGTCACAGTGTTGAATGGCACAAAAATTGTTTTATCCACAATAAGGGACTTGACAGGCTTTACCTTGTCAGGCACATTGTCTGTTATGTCCTCATCATTAAATGCCAGCTGATCCCCCCGCATAGGAGACTCCATTACCTGGATGGCCCTGAGCATGCCTCCTGAGTCCTGGGAAGGCATGGGGCTGCTTACCTCTACCTGAGGGGGCAGGGGGTCAGAACTGGGGAACTCCTCCTCCACCTCCATCTTTGTCATCCTCGCAAATCTTTTCTCATTACAAAACTTTTCTTTAAATGGCCCATCTCTGCCTTCCATCATGGCCACAATGGTCTCCTGGTGTTCCACCCGAACCTTGGCCAGTTGGATCTCCGGATCCATGGATCCACGTCTCTGGCTATGTAAGCCCTCACGCTGCCTTCTCAGGCGCTTCACCTCGGCTCTGAGCTTGTAGAGCTTGTCTCTTTCCCTATTCAGGACCTTAATCCCGGCCACCACTCGCTCCCGGATGGCCCCGGAACCTTCATCTTCACCAGGGGCAGAGAGATCACCAACCATGGGTTGTATAGGGGCAGGTATGTTACCTGATGGCCCAGGAGATGGCTGAGAGCTTCCAGCAGGAGAGGCCCTGCTGGCCTCCATGGCTTCCCCAGAAAGGAACCAGGAGAGCTGGGAGAGAGTTCCTCACCAGTCCCCTCTCACACGGATCACCTGCAGTAGCTCCAGAGAGACAGCCTCCTCCTGACACACCTGTGCTCCAATGATGGGTGGGGCACTATTCCTCCCACTGACACCAATGATGGGGCACTATTGATCTTTTATTAAAAAGAATCAAGCAACCAATTTTATACAAAAGTAAAAAACAAAACCAAAGTACAAAACTTCAACATAAATCCAAGGAATACACATCCATGTTCAGAATATATACAATATATACATAATCCACTACCAAAATTATTTACATAAAGCAGCAGAGAGGGCCTAAGAGGCACAACCCATCACCTATGTACGCAGCCATTTATCAAAAAATAAATCCAAATAATAATAACCTAGGGTGATAAGAGACAGACAGCCACACCCGGGAAAGAGACTCCTGGCAGTCAGGGAGGCTTGAAACCCCTCCACGCCTTCAACCAAGCCCCCTGACTCCGCTTGTCTCTCTCGAGCACCCGAATCTTCTCCACCTCATGCAGAATGTCATACACCACCACCTGAACAGGAAGGATTTTACGCCGAATGCAGACCTGACACCGTGCGTTCCAAGTGAAATAACGGACTACTAGGCTAACTAGAAAGAGGGTATCTAAACAAAAAAGCCCACCAGTATTGAATGCTCCATACACCCACTCAGCATAACCCAGCCTGGAGAGGAAAGGGACACCGAGGGCCCGCCCCACCTGTTTGTACACTTCTATGTTAAAGGGGCAATGAAGCAGAAAATGGTCCATAGTCTCCTCCTCACCTGCACACTCCTCCCGAGGACAGCTACGATCCACCCCACTGCGGAATTTCAAATTGCCCCTAACATAGAGCCTCCCATGGAAGCACAACCAGGCCAGATCCCTAAATTTAGGAGGTACTCTGTCCAAATTAATCAGTCTTAACCCTGCCCTCAAAACTGGGCCTGGGCAATCCCTTAAGGCCAGTGGGTCATGAAAGACTTCGCTCAAGACTCGACTCATAAGGACTTTCCTCGGAACCGATCTGAGATCTTCAGCCGACAATCGCCACTGCCGTAGTAACTTCAGGCACGGAGCGACATAGGCTGGTAGCTGACCACGATGACCCCTGAGATTCTTCACTTGGCCACCCTCTTCCCAAAGTCGCAGAAAAGGCCTAAACCAAGATCTAAAGATGCCTACCCATCCAGGAGGTTCCACTGCAAGCATATTACCAATGTTAAACTTGAGAAAAAGCAGTGAAAAGAAAAGAACTGGGTTGACCATACCTAAGCCACCCTCCCTCCTGGATAGATAGGTGACATTCCTCTTGATGGGGTTCAGTCTGTTCCCCCACAACATCTGGAAGAACACACTACTGACCCTAGCATAGAGAGACACTGGCAAGATGCAGACAAAGCTGACATACAAGAAGATCGGAATCAGGTAAGTCTTAATCAGATCAACCCTTTCCCTCATAGATAACTTCCATCTCTTCCAGCTGACCACCTTAGTATTGGCAATTTCCAGTCTGCCTTCCCAGTTTTTGAGGCCATAATCACCAGGTCCAAATTCAATGCCTAGAATCTTAATTCTTTCCTGGGGCACTGGAAAGGTGTCCGGGAGATCAAAACCCTCACCTTCCTTTCCCATCCAGAAAACTTCAGTCTTTTCCTGATTGATCTTGGAGCCTGATGCTTCAGAATACCGTGATGTCAGAGAGACCACCTCCTCTGCTTCATCCGCCCCAGTGACAATCACGGACACATCGTCCGCATAGGCAACAACCCTCAAAGGCTGCTCACCTGGGAGCCCCACTGGCACCCCACACAACATGCCGCTCTCTAGCCTCCTGATGAAGGGGTCGATTGCAAACACATAGAGCAAGGGACTCAGGGGACAACCCTGGCGCACCCCGGAGCCAACCTCAAAGGACTGCCCAACCCAACCATTAACAAGAGGAAAGCTTTCTGCCCCCTTATACAATACTTTTAACCAATTGACAAAACCACCCGGCAGACCGTACTTACTAAGGAGCAACCACAGGTACTCGTGGTTAACACGATCAAAAGCTTTTGCCTGATCCAATGTCAGCAAATACTTTCCCCAGCCTGCAGCCCTGCATCGCTCCAAGGCCTCCCGGACAGCTAAAACTGCTGTGAAGGTGCACCTACCCTGGACCGAACAGTGCTGATGACGAGAAAGCAAAGACTCTGCTACTGACGATAGGCGCCAGAAAATGATCTTTGCCAGTATCTTTCTATCGACATTAAGAAGGCTGATGGGGCGCCAATTCTCAATCATCGAAGGATCTTTACCCTTTGAAAGAAGAATCACAGCTGAGTGCCTCATGGAAGGGGGAAGTACCCCCTCTGCAAGGCAACTGTTAAAAACCTCTACCAAATGTGGGGCCAGAATAGGCTTAAAAGCTTTGTAAAACTCAGCCGTCAAGCCATCCGGTCCAGGTGACTTTTTGATGGCAAGCTGTTCAATTGCCCTCATCACCTCTTCAACTGTGATCTCCTCTGTCAAATTCATCAATGGGACATCTTCATCATTTAGACCTGGAGTAGAGTCCAAAAAGCTTTCCATCTTGTCACGGTCAAGCTCTTTCCTCCCAAGAAGGTCAGCATAAAAGGACCTCACGACCTCCAGAATCCCTGACCTGGACTTTGTCAAGGAACCTGTACTGTCCTTAAGGCCAACGACCGTTTTAACAGCTACACCTTGTTTGCAGTTCTGGTAAGGGTCAGGCGAGTGGTACTTCCCATAGTCCCTCTCCAGAACCAAAGAGGCATGCCGGTCATATTGACACTTCCTGAGAAGGAGTTTCACTTCGGAGATTGCCCCAGGATCTCCTCCTCTCGAGACAAGAATATCCAGCTTCCTCCGTAAACGTTGGTAGGTCATGTATTTATTAAACTGCTTTCTATTGGCTAGGCCCCTGAAGAATCCAGCAATCCTCTTTTTGGTCAGCTCCCACCACTCAGCCTTGCTGCTACAAAAGTCCAGGATGGTCACCTGTGCCTGAAAGAATTCCTCAAAGGATTGTCTAACATGTTCTTCCTTGAGTAGAGTCGAATTCAATCTCCAGATGCCCTTACCCCTCTGAGGGGCGTCTGAAGCATTCAGGACCACAGATAGCATACAGTGATCAGAGAACTCCACTGCCTGCACCACTGGGGGTGAGAAAGCAGAGGTCTCCTTCAAAAAAAACCTATCTATTCTACTCTGACTATTACCTCGATGAAAGGTGAACCCAGTGTCATCCGGGAGGTGCTTAATGTGCACATCCACAAGACCAGCATCCCTAACCATACTATTTAAAAAAACGCTATCATATCCCAGCCTGTCCTTGAAGTCCTTCCTGTCCTTGGGCCTAGTTACTGTATTAAAGTCACCTCCAAAGACCACTTGCCGGGATGTAAAAAGAAATGGCTTGATCCTTGTAAAAAGGCATTTCCTGTCCCACTTTGTGTGCGGCCCATAAACATTAATTAGGCGCAGGTCCTGCCCTCCCACAAGGACGTCTAAGACCATACATCTCCCAATCTCCACCTCAATAACCCGCCGGACAGTTACCATGCCGGTTTTAAACAACACCGCCACACCGCCGTAAGGCTCGGCCGCAAGAGACCAGTAAGATGGACCATACCTCCACTCTCTCTTGGCCATATGAATATCTGCCAAGGAGGTGAGCCTAGTCTCTTGCAAAAATAAAATTTCAGCATCTAATTGGCTGAACAAAAAGAAGGCCATAGAACGAGCTCTTACTGACTTAATGCTGGCGACATTTATTGTCACCACTTTTAACGGAGGGGGAACCGCCATTTGGGTTATTGGGTGGATTGCTTCTTAGCTCCCCTCTGCTGCTCATCACCAGAAGCCTCTCTCTTTCTTGAGGCCGCCTCAAACTCCATCTCAGAATCAGAACTTCGCTCCGAAGAAGCTCCAGATGAAGAAATTTCCCAATTATAGGACCTATACCGGTTGGAGACAGGCACTGGAGCCTGTTCCGTCCTCACCACCTGCTTCTTCCGCTTCCCAACCTTCCTTCTCTCCTCCAGGTACTGCAGGTCAGCTTCAGAGATGCCCTCATCTCTTACTTTTTTCTGTGAAGTCTTTACAGAAGACTTCTTTATAGAGGAAGAAGCAACCTTTTTAGTACCCGCTACCACTCCTGGTGGGGGGGGTGCTCCCTTTGAATCAGACTTAGGAGGGGTAGACTCCTGGGGGGTAACTGACTCGGGGGGCACAGACTTGGAAGGTTCTGACACAAGAGGAGGGGATACAGTAGGCTGGGGGGACACAGAGACAGATACAGAAGGAATACTTACAGACACAGGAGGGGTGGCCACAGGAACTGGAGAGGGATCCTGAGCAGGACCAGGGGAGTCGGTCACCACAGAGGAGGATGGTACACCAGGGGCATCACCCTCCATCCTGTCCAGCCTTGACATGTCATCAATTACCTCCTTCTCCATATTGTGCCAGGCTTCAGGACATCTGCTATAGGGGTGGCCAAGGCACAGGCACAGGTTGCACCTGATCATCTCGGTGCAGTCCTTGGCCATATGACCCTGACCCCGACACACTGAACATATCAAGGTTGAACAGGAGGAGCTCAAATGTCCCTTTTCTCCACAGCGGTGACACAGCTTCGGCTGACCAGGGTAGAAAATAGTCATCCTATCCCTCCCTATAAAAGCTGAGGAGGGCAGGTGACGGACAACATTCCCATCCCTGGCCAACCTGACTGTAACCGACCAACCCCCAGTCCAGATGTTACGCTCATCAAGTATTTTATCGGGCTTAGTCAATACCTCACCATAATTCTTTAACCAGACCTCTAGATCTCGAGCAGGAACACTCTCATTAGTGAGAATAATTGTGATTTTTTTCACTGTAGACCTTTGTGAAACTGCAACTGGAGTCAGACCTTCCCATTCGGGTCTTGACCTGCACCGAGCCTCATATCTCTCCCAGAACAGGTCAAGACCCTCTGGCCTGGTGAAACTAATAGTATATTCCCGGCTCCCAGCAACATGTATTAGGGCATACAGATCGTTTGCCCCAAAACCCATCTCCAAAATCATGTCCACCACTGCACGCCGTGCTGGAGGGGTTGCACCACCTTCCCATTTAAGAATCACTACATTTCTTCTTGGACCCCCAGCAGAAGCCAGAGACCCAAGACCAGATCCCAGGGTGCTCAAGGTGGTAGGTCGCAGGGGGAAAACCCTCTTGGGGGCGGAGCTACCAGGAGCAGAACGTACCACCTGGGCAAATGTAGGCTTATCAGGGCCAAGGCCCCACACTGATGTTACATTAGTCTGTACATTACAATTATTATTATCTGCTGGAACGGAGTTGGTAGGACTGTCCATCACACTTGAACTGGGACCATTATTCATCACACTTGTACTGAGATGATTTTTATCAGTCACACAAACATTCACATTCCCATCAGGAATAATCACAGTTTCTGCTGCAATACCAGCTGTCTCCTGAAGCTGTGCTGTAGAGTCCTCAGCAGCTGTGGGGCAAACAGCATTAGACTCAGCTGAAGGGGGGTTAATTGGCTCTGCTGAATGCTGCAGTTCATCTGCAGGAATGTCATTTTTTAAATGCAAACTTTGCTGTACTGCAGCATCAGCAGGCACAGCATTGCTACAAATGGGATTAGCAGCCTGATTGTCACTGGGCACATTGTCTGTATCAGTCACAGTGTTCACAAAAACAGTTTTATGCACCACATGGGGCTTGACAGGCTTTACCTTGTCAGGCATGTTATCAGTAATGTCCTCCTCATGGAACACCAACTGATCTTCCCGTATAGGAGACTCCATTGCCTGGATGGCCCTGAGCATGCCTCCTGAGTCCTGGGAAGGCATGGGGCTGCTTACCTCTCCCTGAGGGGGCAGGGGGTCTGAACTGGGGGTCTCCTCCTCCACCTCCATTTTTGTCATCCTGGCAAACCTTCTGTCATTGCAGAACTTTTCCTTAAATGGCCCATCTCTTCCTTCCATGATGGACACAATGGTCTCCTGATGTTCCACCCGGACCTTGGCCAGTTGGATCTCCGGATCCATGGACCCTCGTTTCTGGCTATGTAAGCCCTCACGCTGCCTTCTCAAGCGCTTCAGCTCCGCTCTCAGTTTATAGAGCTTGTCTCTTTCCCTATTCAGGGCTTTAATCCCGGCCACCACTCGCTCCCGGATGGCCTCTGAGCCTTCATCCTTACCAGGGACAGAGAGATCACAAGTCATGGTTTGCACAGGAGCAGGCATGTCACCTGATGGCCCAGGAGATGGCTGGGAGCTTCCAGCAGGAGAGGCCCTGCTGGCCTCCATGGCTTCCCCAGAAAGGGGCCAGGAGAGCTGGGAGAGATTTCCTCACCAGTCCCCTCTCACACAGATCAGCAGCAGCTCCAGAGAGACAGCCTCCTCCTGACACACCTGTGCTCCAATGATGGGTGGGGCACTATTCCTTCCACTGACACCAATGATGGGCACTATTCCTACCACTGACACCAATGATGGGACACTATTCCTCCCACTGACACCAATGATGGGGCACTATTCCTCCCACTGACACCAATGATGGGGCACTATTCTTCCCACTGACACCAATAATGGAGCACTATTCCTCCCACTGACACCAATGATGGGGCACTATTCATCCCACTGACACCAATGATGGGGCACTATTCCTCCCACTGACACCAATGATGGGGCACTATTCTTCCCACTGACACCAATAATGGAGCACTATTCCTCCCACTGACACCAATGATGGGGCACTATTCCTCCCACTGACACCAATGATGGGGCACTGTTCCTCCCACTGACACCAATGATGGGGCACTATTCCTCCCACTGACACCAATGATGGGGCACTATTCATCCCACTGACACCAATGATGGGGCACTATTCCTACCACTGACACCAATGATGGGGCACTATTCCTACCACTGATACCAATGATGGGGCACTATTCCTCCCACTGACACCAATGATGGGGCACTATTCCTACCGCTGACACCAATGATGGAGCACTATTCCTCCCACTGACACCAATGATGGGGCACTATTCCTCCCACTGACACCAATGATGGAGCACTATTCCTCCCACTGACACCAATGATGGGGCACTATTCCTCCCACTGACACCAATGATGGGGCACTATTCCTCCCACTGACACCAATGATGGGGCACTATTCCTCCCACTGACACCAATGATGGGGCACTATTCATCCCACTGACACCAATGATGGGGCACTATTCCTCCCACTGACATTTTCTACTCCTGCTGGCTACAGTCTGGCCTCCCTAAAGTTTGACAGACAGTAAACTGGCACTTGGTTTAGAAAGTAAGTTTGGAGACCCCTGCGCTAGATGAAGCTGATGATCAAATAATTTACAATGACTGTCAACTCCACCTAGTGGCCAATGGCCATAATGCAGCATTTTCCTGATTCACATAGTTACATATAGTTACATAGTAGGTGAGGTTGAAAAAAGACACAAGTCCATCAAGTCCAACCTTTGTGTGTGATTATGTGTCAGTATTACATTGTATATCCCTGTATGTTGTGGTCATTCAGGTGATTATCTAATAGTTTCTTGAAGCTATTGATGCTCCCCGCTGAGACCACCGCCTGTGGAAGGGAATTCCACATCCTTGCCGCTCTTACAGTAAAGAACCCTCTACGTAGTTTAAGGTTAAACCTCATTTCTTCTAATTTTAATGAGTGGCCACGAGTCTTATTAAACTCTCTTCTGCGAAAAAGTTTTATCCCAATTGTGGGGTCACCAGTACAGTATTTGTAAATTGAAATCATATCCCCTCTCAAGCGTCTCTTCTCCAGAGAGAATAAGTTCAGTGCTCGCAACCTTTCCTCATAACTAAGATCCTCCAGACCCTTTATTAGCTTTGTTGCCCTTCTTTGTACTCGCTCCATTTCCAGTACATCCTTCCTGAGGACTGGTGCCCAGAACTGGACAGCATACTCCAGGTGCGGCCGGACCAGAGTCTTGTAGAGCGGGAGAATTATCATTTTATCTCTGGAGTTGATCCCCTTTTTAATACCAATATTCTGTTTGCTTTATTAGCAGCAGCTTGGCATTGCATGCCATTGCTGAGCCTATCATCCACTAGGACCCCCAGGTCCTTTTCCATCCTAGATTCCCCCAGAGGTTCTCCCCCCAGTGTATAGATTGCATTCATATTTTTGCACCCAAATGCATTATTTTACATTTTTCTACATTGAACCTCATTTGCCATGTAGTCGCCCACCCCATTAATTTGTTCAGGTCTTTTTGCAAGGTTTCCACATCCTGCGGAGAAGTTATTGCCCTGCTTAGCTTAGTATTGTCCGCAAATACAGAGATTGAACTGTTTATCCCATCCTCCAGGTCGTTCACGCTACTCTTATGAATAAATAACATTTGACCCGGAGAGAAAAAAGCTTTGTAACATTCGATCTTGCACAGAACAAACGTAAATGAAATTTCAAAGGACAAAAAGCTTTGGGAATTTTTTTTTTTTTTTTATATAAATACACCCCATAGTGTCCTGCAAAATCTCACATTACAAGCAGCACACTGGAAATATCAAGACCTATTTTCTTCCCTGTGATTAGAGCTTGTTGTAGTGTATAAGAAAATGTTACAACAACAGGACGTCGAATGTACAATGTAATCAGAGATTTAGTATCTGTACGAATGCCAAGCCCGGCCCGGGTCCACGATAGGCCGGGCTTTGTGTAGGGGATAACAATGATGAATGTTCAGGTTGCTGGGAGGTAAACACAGATCTGTCCTCCATTATATGTTCTATATCACTACACAAACACTGAGAGCACCGCCATTGTCTGCACCGGGAAAATACAGCGCGGGGGAGGGAGGGGGGTATTTATATAGCAGTCACCAAACATTCACCGCCGGTGAATACATCACAAAGCACATTTAAACGAGTCCTTACATTTTTTTGAATTATTATTTATATTTTTTTTCTTCATTTATTTATAATTGTATTTATTTATTTATTTATTTTTTCATAATTTTTTTTTCTACTTTTAAAAAAATATATATTTAATTTTTAAAATTTTAAAAAATTATTTAGATTTTTTTTTTTTACACTTTTTTTCTAACTTTATTTTTTTTTCTACTTTTTTCGATTTTTTTTGTGTTTATTTAGTTTTTTACAACTTTTTTTAGGTGCCCTGTTGGGGGTGTTTCGATGAGATATCAGGGGTCTAAACAGACCGCTGAAGTCTCATTTGAGACAAAGAAAGGGAATGAGGACATTGAGGACTGAGGACTCCTCAGCCCCTTTCTCTGCAGACTCAGCTGCCACTGTAGATAATTGAACAGGAAGCGCTCTGAGGCTTCCTGTTCATTCACAAACTGAAGCATGGTAAACACAGTTTACCATGCTTCAGTGATGAATGGACACAGGAGTGATCGGTACTGATCACTCACTATGTTAGGGCACAGGACATATTTACTGGCCCTTTTCCCTGCTCTTCATTTTGAAACTTCCCCCTGTGTACCCATAGCAGCTGCCAGAGGGACAGGAGAGGAGGGAAGGCGTCACTGTGGGGGAGGGGGAAAACAGGGGGGGGGGCAGATACCGATCCCCCTGCAGTGCAGCCAGAGGAAGCCGGAGGAGGTAAAGCTTGTAGCATTGCAGGGGGAGGCACAGTAGGGGGGTGGGGTGCTTATACAGATCCCCCTGCAGTGCAGCCAGAGGAAGAGAGAGGAGGAGAAGCCTGTAGCATTGCATGGGGAGGCACAGTTGGGGGGGTGGGCACAACAGATACTGATCCCCCTACAGTGCAGCCAGAGGAAGGGAGAGGAGGAGAAGCCAGACAGGCTGCAGGGGGAGGCACAGTAGGGGGGTGTGGGTTCAGATACAGATCCCCCTGCAGTGCAGCCAGAGGACGGGAGAGGAGGAGAAGCCGGTAGCATTGCAGGGGGAGGCACTGTAAGGGTGTTGGGGGTGCAGATACAGATCTTCTTGAAGTGCAGCCAGAGGAAGGGAGAAGAGGAGAAGCCGGTAGCGCTGTAGGGGGAGGCACAGTAGGTGGGGTGGGGGGTGCAGATACTGATCCCCCTCCAGTGCAGCCAGAGAGAAGTAGAGGAGGAGAAGCCAGATGCCTGCTGCAGGGGGGGGCGCAGATACTGATCCCCTTTAGTACAGCCTGAGTAAGGGACAGGAGGAGGAGCCGGTAGCGTTGCAGGGAGAGGCACAGTTGGGGGGTGGGCACAACAGATACAGATCCCCCTGCAGTGCAGCCAGAGGAAGGGAGAGGAGGAGGAGTCTGTAGCATAGCAGGGGGAGGCACAGTAGGGGCACAGATACAAATCCCCCTGCAGTGCAGCCAGAGGGAGGGAGAGGAGCGGAAGCCGGTAGTGCTGTAGGGGGAGGCACAGTAGGTGGAGTGGGGGGTGCAGATACTGATCCCCCTGCAGTGCAGCCAGAGGAAGGGAGAGGAGGAGGAGCCTGTAGCATAGCAGGGGGAGGCACAGTAGGGGCACAGATACAGATCCCCCTGCAGTGCAGCCAGAGGGAGGGAGAGGAGGGGGAAGCTGGTAGCATTGCAGGGGGAGGCACAGTGTGTGTGTGTGTGTGTGTGTGGGGGGGGCAGATACAGATCTTCTTACAGTGCAGCCAGAAGAAGGGAGAGGAGGAGAAGCCGGTAGCGCTGTAGGGGGAGGCACAGTAGGTGGGGTGGGGGGTGCAGATACAGATCCCCCTGCAGTGCAGCCAGAGGGAAGGAGAGGAGGAGAAGCCGGTAATGTTGCAGGGGGAGGAACAGATGGGGGGGGGGTGCAGATACTGATTCCCCTGCAGTCCAGCCAGAGTAAAGGACAGGAGGAGGAGCCGGTAGTGTTGCAGGGGGAGGTATAGTTGGGGGGATGGGCACAACAGATACAGATCCCCCTGCAGTGCAGCCAGAGGAAGGGGGAGGAGCCTGCAGCATTGCAGGGGGAGGCACAGTAGGGGGTGGGGGCACAGATACAGATCCCCCTGCAGTACAGCCAGAGGAAGAGAGAGAGGAGGAGAAGCCTGCAGCATTGCAGGGAGAGGCACAGTAGGATCAATGTCTGCAATAAGACAGTACAGCTGTTGGGGGTGTTGCTGGTTGGTGTTAGAGATGTCACTGGTTAGGGGTATCACTGGTTGAGGTGTCACTGGTTAGGGGTGTCACTGGTTAGAGATGTCACTGGTTAGGGGTGTCACTGGTTAGAGATGTCACTGGTTAGGGGTGTCACTGGTTGAGGTGTCACTGGTTAGGGGTGTCACTGGTTAGGGGTGTCACTTGTTGAGGTATCACTGGTTAGGGGTGTCACTGGTTAGGGGTATCACTGGTTAGGGGTGTCACTGGTTGAGGTGTCACTGGTTAGAGATGTCATTGGTTAGGGGTGTCACTGGTTGAGGTGTCACTGGTTAGAGGTATCACTGGTTAGGGGTGTCACTGGTTGTGGTGTCACTGGTTAGAGGTATCACTGGTTAGGGGTGTCACTGGTTAGGGGTGTCACTGGTTGAGGTGTCACTGGTTAGAGGTATCACTGGTTAGGGGTGTCACTGGTTAGAGGTATCACTGGTTAGAGGTATCACTGGTTGAGGTGTCACTGGTTAGAGGTATCACTGGTTAGGGGTGTCACTGGTTAGAGGTATCACTGGTTAGGGGTGTCACTGGTTAGGGGTGTCACTGGTTGAGGTGTCATTGGTTAGAGGTATCACTGGTTAGAGTTATCACTGGTTAGGGGTGTCACTGGTTGAGGTGTCATTGGTTAGAGGTATCACTGGTTAGGGGTGTCACTGGTTAGGGGTGTCACTGGTTGAGGTGTCACTGGTTAGAGATGTCACTGGTTGAGGTGTCACTGGTTAGAGATGTCACTGGTTAGGGGTGTCACTGGTTGAGGTGTCACTGGTTAGAGGTATCACTGGTTAGGGGTGTCACTGGTTAGGGGTGTCACTGGTTGAGGTGTCTTGGTTAGAGATGTCACTGGTTAGAGATGTCACTGGTTGAGGTGTCACTGGTTAGGGGTGTCACTTGTTGAGGTGTCACTGGTTAGAGGTATCACTGGTTAGGGGTGTCACTGGTTAGGGGTATCACTGGTTAGGGGTGTCACTGGTTGAGGTGTCACTGGTTAGAGATGTCACCTTGTTAGGGGTGTCACTGGTTGAGGTGTCACTGGTTAGAGATGTCACCTTGTTAGGGGTGTCACTGGTTGAGGTGTCACTGGTTAGAGGTATCACTGGTTAGGGGTGTCACTGGTTGAGGTGTCATTGGTTAGAGGTATCACTGGTTAGAGATGTCACTGGTTAGGGGTGTCATTGGTTAGGGGTGTCACTGGTTGAGGTGTCACTGGTTAGAGGTATCACTGGTTAGGGGTGTCACTGGTTAGGGGTGTCACTGGTTGAGGTGTCACTGGTTGGGGGTGTCACTGGTTAGGGGTGTCACTGGTTGAGGTGTCACTGGTTGGGGGTGTCACTGGTTGTGGTGTCACTGGTTAGAGGTATCACTGGTTAGGGGTGTCAATGGTTGAGGTGTCACTGGTTGAGGTGTCACTGGTTAGGGGTGTCACTGGTTGGGGGTGTCACTGGTTGAGGTATCACTGATTAGCGCTGGAACTGCAGCACCGTGTGTTATCTCAAAAGGATGAGAGACGTCTTCTGTGCGTTTCTCATGCATAGAGCGCACATCTGTCGCCGGATCACGCACTCAATCATGCGCTGTCTTGCAAGGCACAGAAATGCCCTTTTGCCCAGGTATGCAACTTATTTTTAAGCATACCCCTCCCCCCACATCTGTGACGCGTTTCAGCGCGGTGCGATTACTTGAGTGGGTCAGGGACCTCTTTTGAGCGTTTCTCACGTGTAGGCAGCCTATCGAAATGAACGCATTTTCTGCATGGGGAAGGAACAGATCGATTCTAATCTTGCATAGCGGGAACAAGCGCGATTCTTCGAGGTGTGATTTACATGCGTTTCCTTGTATTGTCCATTCACTTTAATGGGCAGCCCTATCAGGGTTTGTCACCCAAAAGAGGCTCCTCCCTGTATTTTCTTTTGGCAATGACCTTTGTACGCTTTTTAAAGGCGTGTTTTGCGGCGATCTACACACAATTCAATCGCACGGCTGCCTTTAAAAACTAATGGCGCTCCAAACGCGCGCAGAACTGTTTGCTGCGATTTGGAATTGTGTAGAGTCTCTTCATTCATTGAATGGGGGGGGATGTGGCTCTCTGTGAGCGGAGCCATATACAGCTTGGCAGTTAGGAAGAGCCAGGTGAATGTGTAATATTCAGAAAGTCCTGCAGCGCCACCTGCTGGCTGGGTGTGAAGCACACACACCACTATTCTCCATACTAAACAAGGTCAAAACAATGGAAGAGCGGCTGTAATTGTTCAACACAAAAAAATTAAAAATGTGACCAATCCAGAGAAGGCGGAAAATGACGTCACGTGTGTCTGTAGGAGGTTCGGTCGCTCCCGGAGAGGGGAGGAGATTCTGATGGGGGTCACGTGGGTTAGGAGGCGGGGCTCCCAAGCCAAGCGGACTGACAGTTGCTGGGCCGTTGTTATGGTAACAGGCGGAAGTGACGTCATTCCCGGACCTCCGGCGCGGATTGGAGGCTGGAGCGGCGGTAATGTTCAATCCCCGGACTGTGTGAGCGGAGAGGAGAGGACGGTGAGGGAGCGGGGTGTACCGGGGGGTCCTCCTGAGGTGTATGGGGGGAGGGGGGTGTCACTGGACCATCTCTGTGGTGTGCGTCATCCTTTCAGTGATCCTGGAGGTGTCACTGGTTGGGGGGTCTCTGATTAACATTAGGGCTGTCATTGATGGTGTCTCTGGTTCGGGTTGTGAGTCTCTCACTGGTTGGTGTTGGGGGTGGGGGGGTATTACTGGTTGGTGTTGGGGGGTGGGGGGGTATTACTGGTTGTGGGTGTCCCTGGTTGGCATTGGAAGGGGTCGCTGCTTTGTGTTGGAGGTATCACTGGTTGGCTTTGCTGGTTGCCATTGAGTCTCATTTGTTGTGGGCGTCACTGATTGGATGTGTTACAGGTTGGTGTTTGGAAGGGGTCTCTGGTTGGAAGTATCCATGGTTGGAAGGGGTCACTGGTTGGAGGTGTCACTGGTTGGAAGGGGTCTCTGGTTGGCATTGGAGGTATCACTGGTTGGAAGGGGTTGGTGTTGGAGGTAACACTGGTTGGAAGGGGTCACTGGTTGGAGGTGTCACTGGTTGGAAGGGGTCACTGGTTGGCGTTGTAGGTGTCACTGGTTGGAAGGGGTTGGCATTGGAGGTGTCACTGGTTGGAAGGGGTCTCTGGTTGGCATTGGAGGTGTCTCTGGTTGGAAGGGGTTGGTGTTGGAGGTAACACTGGTTGGAAGGGGTCACTGGTTGGAGGTGTCACTGGTTGGAAGGGGTCTCTGGTTGGCGTTGTAGGTATCACTGGTTGGCAGGGGTTGGCGTTGGAGGTGTCACTGGTTGGAAGGGGTCTCTGGTTGGCGTTGGAGGTGTCACTGGTTGGAAGGGGTCTCTGGTTGGCATTGTAGGTATCACTGGTTGGAAGGGGTTGGCGTTGGAGGTGTCACTGGTTGGAAGGGGTCTCTGGTTGGCATTGGAAGGGGTCGCTGGTTGGCATTGTAGGTATCACTGGTTGGAAGGGGTTGGCGTTGGAGGTGTCAATGGTTGGAAGGGGTCGCTGGTTGGCGTTGGAGGTGTCACTGGTTGGAAGGGGTCTCTGGTTGGCATTGTAGGTATCACTGGTTGGAAGGGGTTGGCGTTGGAGGTGTCACTGGTTGGAAGGGGTCTCTGGTTGGCATTGGAAGGGGTCGCTGGTTGGCATTGTAGGTATCACTGGTTGGAAGGGGTTGGCGTTGGAGGTGTCAATGGTTGGAAGGGGTCGCTGGTTGGTGTTGGAGGTATCACTGGTTTGAAGGGGTTGGTGTTGGAGCTAACACTGGTTGGAAGGGGTCACTGGTTGGAGGTGTCACTGGTTGGAAGGGGTCTCTGGTTGGCGTTGTAGGTATCACTGGTTGGAAGGGGTCTCTGGTTGGCGTCGGAGGTGTCACTGGTTGGAAGGGGTCTCTGGTTGGCATTGGAAGGGGTCTCTGGTTGGCGTCGGAGGTGTCACTGGTTGGAAGGGGTCTCTGGTTGGCATTGGAAGGGGTCTCTGGTTGGCGTCGGAGGTGTCACTGGTTGGAAGGGGTCTCTGGTTGGCGTTGGAAGGGGTCGCTGGTTGGCGTTGGAGGTGTCACTGGTTGGAAGGGGTTGGTGTTGGAGGTAACACTGGTTGGAAGGGGTCACTGGTTGGAGGTGTCACTGGTTGGAAGGGGTCTCTGGTTGGCGTTGTAGGTATCACTGGTTGTAAGGGGTTGGCGTTGGAGGTGTCACTGGTTGGAAGGGGTCTCTGGTTGGCGTTGGAGGTGTCACTGGTTGGAAGGGGTCTCTGGTTGGCATTGTAGGTATCACTGGTTGGAAGGGGTTGGCGTTGGAGGTGTCACTGGTTGGAAGGGGTCTCTGGTTGGCGTTGGAGGTGTCACTGGTTGGAAGGGGTCTCTGGTTGGCATTGTAGGTATCACTGGTTGGAAGGGGTTGGCTTTGGAGGTGTCACTGGTTGGAAGGGGTCGCTGGTTGGTGTTGGAGGTATCACTGGTTTGAAGGGGTCTCTGGTTGGCATTGGAAGTGTCTCTGGTTGGCGTTGGAGGTGTCGCTGGTTGGAAGGGGTTTACTGGTTGGCATTGGAAGTGTCGCTGGTTGGAAGGGGTTTACTGGTTGGCGTTGGAAGGGGTCGCTGGTTGGTGTTGGAGGTATCACTGGTTTGAAGGGGTCTCTGGTTGGCATTGGAAGTGTCGCTGGTTGGAAAGGGTTTACTGGTTGGCGTTGGAGGTGTCACTGGTTGGAAGGGGTCGCTGGTTGGTGTTGGAGGTGTCACTGGTTGGAAGGGGTCGCTGGTTGGAAGGGGTCACTGGTTGGCGTTGGAGGTGTCACTGGTTGGAAGGTGTCGCTGGTTGGAAGGGGTTTCTGATTAGCATTAGGGGTGTCATTGATGGTGTCACTGGTTTGGGTTGTAAGTCTCACTGGTTGGTGTTGGGGGGTATTACTGGTTGAGGATGTCCCTGGTTGGCATTGTGAGATTCACTCGTTGTGGGTGTCACTAGTTGGAAGGGATTGCTGATTAGTGTTGGGGGTTTCACTGGTTGGTGTTGGGGGGTGTTGCTGGTTGCTATTGAGTCTCATTTGTTGATGTCACTGATTGGAGGTGTTTCTGTTAGCGTTGGAGGTGTCACTGGTTGGCGTGGGGAGGGGGTGTCGCTGATTAGTGTTAGTGGTGTTACTGGTTGGCGCTGATTAGTGTTAGGGGTGTTACTGGTTGGCGCTGGGGGGGTGTCGCTGGTTGGTGTTGAGTCTCACTGGTTGGGGGTGTCCCAGGTTGGCGTTGGGGGTGTCCCAGGTTGGCGTTGGGGGTGTCCCTGGTTGGCATTGGGGGTGTCCCTGGTTGGTGTTGCGGGGGTATAGCTGAATGGTTGAAGGATTCTCATGGGGTGGGTGTCAGGAGTGTGTGGAATTCTAGGATGTCATTGATTAGTGTCGGGGTTCTGAGATGTCACTGGCCGGTTTTGGAGATCTGAGGGTGTCAGTGAATGTCGGGGGTTCTGAGTATTTCACTGGCGGGGGACTTGGGGTGTCTCTGGTGAGTGTTGGGGGATTTGGAGTGTATGTCGGGGGTTCTGAGGATGTCAGTGATAGGTGTGGGGGATGGGGGGGGGGTTTGTAGATCTTGGGGTGTCAGTGGGAGTGATGTATTAGGGGTGTCCTGAGCAGGTATGGGGGGGGGGGGCTGGTGAGTGTGGGTGGCGGGGTCAGAAGTCGCTTTGTGCTGGAATAATACAGATCATTTCTCCTCCTGACAGATGTCTGTGCGGTACGGTCGCCCCGGTGTGAAGAAAACCACCAATAGGAAGAGGACACAAGCGCGGCAGGCGTGGGATGTGAGTGTTCTGGGGGTGCGGGGACCCCCCCGGGTTCTGGGGCTGCAGGTTGTACAGAATAGAATTACTGACTTCCAACAAGAGGGATTCATATTTTGTGATATCTGAAGAATGGATATTCACTTCCTTAAAGGATAACTAAACCCGAGCACAGAAATGTAAAATGCTGCAGCTTTACTTTCCTTCGCTATGGTGGCTGCATTCAATTTTTTTTTTTTTCCCCTTCAAGCTAATAACGTTCACAGCAAATGCAGAAAATACCAGTTGATCCTGCCAGAAATGCGGTGTCCTGGTCACTTCCTGTGACCTGTGTTGAACAATATTTCTTCCTGGTTCTCTTATGTAAACTTCCGATTACCCTGCCCCCCCCCATGGCATATAGAGGAAGAGATGCAGAAGAGATAGTCTAATCAGGAGAGCAGCCTTGGTTGCCAGCCATGGCCCCCTCCATAGGAACAGGAAAGGAGTGACGTAGCCGCTCAGGGACCACCGGACGTGTGTTATTTGCAGAATTGCCAGGTGGAAAGATGGCAAGAGAGCTTGAAAAAAAAGAAAATGAATGCAGCCACCACACCAAGGACTAGTAAGCTGCAATATATTAATATATTGCTATATTATATTGTTGGTTTTGGGTTTAGACAGCCACTTTGTACAATGTGTTGGCATTCTATGGGGTTAAATCCAATGAGGTGCGTGCCACCTTATGGACTTATTGCTTTTTATTTACCATTGGCAGTTTTACTGAGCGTCAGGGGTACAGCGATCACTATACCCCCAGCACTCTGACAGGAGAGACTTTATCTTCTCACACACAGAGTCTCTGCCCGCCCCCACCTTCTACTGCCCATTCACAGAAGGCTTTGTAAAATGTACTGGCATTCTGTTGGTTGAATCCAGTGAGGCGCCTGCCACCTAATTGCTCTTATTTACAGTTTTCTTGAGCACCAGAAGTATAGCGATAGCTGACAGGAGAGACTTTGTGTGCTCACCCACAGCGTCTCTGACGTCCCCACTTTTTGCTGTCCATTTACAGAAGGCTTTGTAAAATGTGCTGGCATATTGTTGGTTAAATCTAATGAGGTGCATGCCACCTAATTGCTTTTATTTACAGTTTTACTGAGTGCCGGAAGTATAGCGATAGCTGACCTGACAGGAGAGACTTTGTATTCTCAAAAAAAAGCTTCTTTGCTCTTCCCCCCATTCACAGGAGGCTTTGTATTTTGTAAATGCTTTCACATAATACATAGCGCATTGTGATTGGGGCAGATGGAGGGGGGGGGGGGGGGGTCCAGCTCTGCAGCTGCTGGAACTGAGAAGGTTCAGTGTTGGAGCTCTGGAAATGTAGTGATAGCTGTACTCCCAGCACTCAGGAAAAAAAGGAAAAAGATAAGTCCACAAGGTGGCGTGCACCTCGTTGGATCTAATCCATAGTTATCCAGCATTTTTTACAAAGTGGCTGAATTTTTTTGGGTTTCAGTTTTAATCTTCGCTTTGCCTGGCATTGCTTTAACCATGCAGAGCAGGGCAACAGGTTTTCTTATTGCAGGCTTGCCCGGGCACAAATGCTTGCCCTCCCCCCGGCTGCTCTATTCACCCACCAGGTGGAACAGGAAGGGGGCCTTGTGTCAGGTGCCTGTTGCTAGGGTTGTAACTAAGACAGCAATGTGGACTATGCTGATTGGCCCAGAACTGTCACAAGGGTGAGTCACATGTTCCTCCATACCTGGAAGTACCAGCCTAGGTTAAGACTTTGCTCCAATGGGATCCAAAACTTGTGAAAATGCTGAGACTTCCCCACCGCTCCTGTCTGTGTTATCCCCTCCCCCTCCCATCCGTACACTCAGTATCTGCAGGATATATATGTTATCAATGACCCATCACTCTGCTGTGTTTTCAGAGCTCAGTTCAAGATCTCAATGTACACCGGGCCACCCCAGAGGAGCTGGTGAGTGATTGTAGTAATCTTCATAGAGGTTTATTTTATTTTTGTGTGATTTATGTGAGCTGAGATCCATTATTATTATTATCAAGTTTAAAGCGGAGTTTTGCCCCCCCCCTCCCCCGCCCCCACAGAAAAATTAAAAGTCAGAAACTTCACTTACTGTAGCTGCTGACTTTTAATAACAGAACACTTACCTGTCCAGGGATCCAGCGATGTCGGCACCAAAACCGATGTTTCCAGCAGCTCTCGGGTCCTCCAGCCAGCCATCATTGCTTGTAAGAGAAACCAGCAGTGAAGCCGTGCGGCTTTACAGCCAATACCCTACTGTGCTTTCTGAATGGTCCGGCAGCGGGGGAAGGAGGAGGAGGGGGGCTGAACTTCTGACGTACCACACCGCGCCGATGTCTCCTGGAAGTGGGGACAGGTAACCCCCCCCAAAGCTGCCAAATGTGGCATCAGAGGGGGGGGAGACAGATAACCACTTGCTACTAAAGCCTATTCTGACGCTTCTCTCTTATGTGTAAAATTTTATCTTTTTTTTTTTTGCTAGATTTAGATTTAAATTTACTTAGAACTCCCAAACCTTTTTGAGGGATGTACGTACGTATTAATGTAGGTATGTGGGGCTGGCGATCTATGGCTGCCTGGGAGCGGGGAGGGGGGGGGGCGAGCACCGCCGGCAGGCGGGTTGTATTATGGGAGCTGTTCTCCCAGCGATCGGAGGGGAAGAGAGGAGAGCCGCCGCCCGGATGATCTGACCGCCGGGAACATAACAGCTTTCATTTCAATAGCTGTGTGTTCCCCACCGCGCGCCGTCACATACAGCCCCTCCTCTTTGTCCGGGCACTTTGATAGATCACCTGTCCAATCCTGGGACGGGTGATCTGTCTATCAAAGTTCCCCGGACAAGGGGGAGGGGCTGTATTTGACGGAGCGGCGAGAACATGAAATGAAAGCTGTTATGTTCTCGGCGCTCTGATCATCCGGGCGGCGGCTCTCCTCTCTCGTAGGCTGCATTGTTGGACATATAAAGTTGTTGTTCATATTTATTTTTATAACTTAATTCTGCATAAAACATAGTTTAATTGATATGGGGGTGTTTAGGGGCGGGGCAACTGGTGGCGAGTAACCCTTGAGGCCTGGCTAGTAGCTCAGGACTTGAAATTTTGAGCTGTGTGTGTGTGTATATGTATGTGTATGTGTATATATATATATATATATATATATATATATATATATATATATATATATATATATATATATATAAAGCAGAGGTCCTAGAGAATAAATTGAAGGGTGTTGCAATGTTTTATGTTACACTGTATGTGCGAAGCGGTTTTTCTAACGCTTTTTTTCAAAAAAAATACACAGAAGTGAATTTTAGTGAACAGAATATAATACCCAATGTAAGTGCTGTAGTGCTGTGGGTGGGTGATGTGATGTGGGACAATGCTGTGAAAGGGGGGGTGATGTAAAAGGGCTGTGCTGTGGGGGGTGATGTAAAGGTGGGCGGGGCTGGGGGGTTTGTTGATGTAAAAGTGGGTGGGGCTGGGGGGGTTGTTGATGTAAAGGTGGGCGGGGCTGGGGGGGTTGTTGATGTAAAGGTGGGCGGGGCTTGGGGGGTTGTTGATCTAAAGGTGGGCGGGGCTGGGGGGTTGTTGATCTAAAGGTGGGCGGGGCTGGGGGGGGTTGTTGATGTAAAGGTGGGCGGGGCTGGGGGGGGGTTGTTGATGTAAAGGTGGGCGGGGCTGGGGGGGTGTTGATGTAAAGGTGGGCGGGGCTGGGGGGGGGTTGTTGATGTAAAGGTGGGCGGGGCTGGGGGGGTGTTGATGTAAAGGTGGGCGGGGCTGGGGGGGGTGTTGATGTAAAGGTGGGCGGGGCTGGGGGGGGTGTTGATGTAAAGGTGGGCGGGGCTGGGGGGTGTTGATGTAAAGGTGGGCGGGGCTGGGGGGTGTTGATGTAAAGGTGGGCGGGGCTGGGGGGGTGTTGATGTAAAGGTGGGCGGGGCTGGGGGGGTGTTGATGTAAAGGTGGGCGGGGCTGGGGGGGTTGTTGATGTAAAGGTGGGCGGGGCTGGGGGTTGTTGATGTAAAGGTGGGCGGGGCTGGGGGGGTTGTTGATGTAAAGGTGGGGGGGGTTTGTTGATGTGAAGGGGGAGTGGACACTGATGTAAGAACAGATTGTGATATAAACTGAGGCGTTGTGATGGGAAGGATCTTAGACATCGCACAAACATGCGATTTGGACCTCCTGTTGGAAGGAAATGATCAGACCTCAGTGAATTTTAATTCAATACCCCTGCTCTAGGGGGTGCTGTCATTATTGCAGGCTGTGATTGCTGAGTGTCAGTGTGTTTGATCACTACCTGTGCCCAGATTGGGGGGCTTTGGGTTCTCAGGATAGTTCATGAGCGCGCTGCTCGGTTTTCCAAGGATGTGCGATGGATCGCAACATCTTGTGCAACTTCCGGCCTCCCTCATCCTTGTACCTCAGTCTGTGACATATACTTACCTTAACCACTTCAGACCCCAGAAGGATTTGCCCCCTTAATGACCAGGCCATTTTCTGTGATATGGCACTGCGTCGCTTTAACTGACAATTGCGCGGTCGTGCGACACTGTACCCAAACAAAATTGACGTCCTTTTTTCCCCCACAAATAGAGATTGCTTTTGGTGGTATTTGATCACCTCTGCGGTTTTTATTTTTTGTGCTATAAACAAAAAAAGAGCGACAATTTTGAAAAAAAACACAATATTTTTTACTTTCTGCTATTATAAATCTAAAAAAAAAATAAACTTTCTTCATCAGTTTAGGCCGATACGTATTCTTCTACATATTTTTGGTACAAAAAAAATCGCAATAAGTGTATATTGATTGGTTTGCCAAAGACTTATAGCATCTACAAAATAGGGGATAGATTTATGGCATTTTAATTATTTTACTAGTAATGCCGGCGATCTGCCATTTATTATTTTTAATTTTTTTTACGGGACTGCGACATTGCTGCGGACAGATCGGACACTTTTTGACACTTTTTTGGGACCATTAACATTTTATACAGCGATCGGAGCTAAAAAAAATAGCCACTGAGCGATCGCGGGTGCCCCTATACCTCCTTAAAGCCCCTGACGTACAGCTATGGCTATTTGTGCAGGGGAGCCAACCTGCCATTCTCTGCTCTGTCTCTGTCAGGAGCGATCGCGGGTGCCCAGCGGACATCGTGGCTGCGGGGCACACGGCATGAGCGCGCCCCCTATTCCTCTTAAAGCGCCCGCCGTACATCTACGGGCGATTTGCGCAAGGGAGCCAACCAGCCAAAAATGGTTAAGCCACCCTCTTCAAGATTTTAGCTTTTATGCAAAGTTTGTTTTTGTTTTAATCATTTTTTATCTGTTTCTAGGCCCACAGACACGAGATCCACAAATCTAAAAACCAGCGTCTGGCGCAGTGGGAACTTCAGAAGAGATCCCTAAAGAAGAAGTGGAGGAAACAAAATGGAGGAGCTGCCGACCCGCTGGAGGAGAGGCGACTGGCCCTGATGATGGAGGTATTGGAAGAGTATTTTCACAATATTAATAATATATCACAATACACAACCTCATCTTCTCTACACACTGTGGGGAGAATTTACTAAAACTGGAGAGTGTAAAATCCGGTGCAGCTCCGCACAGAAACCAATCCGCTTCCAGGTTTTTAGCTTAAACCCCTCCCACCGACAGTACGGATATCCACTCACCGGACACTTTATTAGGTACACCTGTTCAATTTCTTGGGAACACAAAATGCTAATCAGCCAATCACATGGTAGCAACTCAATGCATTTAGTCTTCTAGACGTGGTGAAGACGACTTGCTGAAGTTCAAACCGAGCGTCAGAATGGGGAAGAAGGGGGATTGAAGTGACTTTGAATGTGGCATGGTTGTTGGCGCCAGACGGGCCGGTCTGAGTATTTCTGGGATTTTCACACACAACCATCTTTTGGGTTTACAGAGAATGGTGGGAAAAAGAGAAAATATCCAGTGAGCGTCAGTTGTGTGGAGGAAAATGCCTTGTTGATGTCAGAGGTCAGAGGAGAATGAGCAGACTGGTTTGAGTTGATAGAAAGGCAACAGTAACTGAAATAACCCCTCGTTACATCCAAGGTATACATAATACCATCTCTGAACACACAACACATCCAACCTGGTAGCAGATGGGTTACAGCAGCAGAAGACCACACCGGGTGCCACTCCTGTCAGATAAGAACAGGAAACTGAGGCTACAAGTCACACAGGATCACCAAAATTGGACAATAGAAGATTGGAAAAACGTTGCCTGGTCTGATAAGTCTGGATTTCAGCCGCGACATTCAGATGGTGGGGTCAGAATTTGGTGCATGGATCCATCCTGCCTTGTATCACCGGTTCAGGCTGGTGGTGGGGGTGTTATGGTGTGGGGGATGGGATATCACCGGTTCAGGCTGGTGGTGGGGGTGTAATGGTGGGGGGGATATTTTCTTGGCACACTTTGGGCCCCTTAGTACCAATTGAGCATCATTTAATCACCACGACCTACCTGAGTATTGTTGGTGACCATGTCCATCCCTTTATGACTACAGTGTCCCCATCTTCTGATGGCTCCTTCCAGCAGGATAATGCACCATGTCACAAATCTCCAATCATCTCACCACTGGACAATGAGGTCCCTGTACTCCAATGGCCTCCACACTCACCACATCTCATCCAATAGAGAGCCTTTGGGATGTGGTGGAGATTGGCCTCATGGATGTGCAACCGACAAATCTGCAGCAACTGTGTGATGATATCATGTCACTATGGAGCAAAATCTCTGAGGAACGTTTTCAACACCTCATTGTATTTATTCCACCAAGAATGAAGGCCAAAGGGGGTCCAACCCGGTACTAGCAAGGTGTACCTAATAAAGTGTCCGGTGATTGTGTGATGATTAAACTTTAACATTAATGGTAACAGAAATGTCAGGAAATGTATTTCATATGTTGTGCTCTATAATTCTATGTGATGTTTTGCTCATGTGAATTGATAATGATCTGTCAGGATTGCTCAGTGTGGATACATCAGAAGTCGGTGAGGATTTTATTCTGTGTAATATTTTATTTCTTTTCTCTCTATTAGATTATTTCTGATCAGTATCAGATGAAGGATGTTCTGGAGAGATCGGACCGTGCCATGTCTGTGGTGAAGGACCTCTTCGGAGACGCCCCCCGCAGGCACACAGGTGACACTGATATTACTATGGAGACTTTCTGTAATCTTTGAGTTATCCGAACTTTTCAGGTGAAATTTAAAGTTCTAATATTTGTTGTCTGGAGGAAATCGGTGCACATCAGTGAGGTGTTCAAGAGGAACTGCAGTCTGCTCACATCATTTGTAACAAAAACATCTTTGCCATTCTGAAGCTTCCCTCCAACCACTTTGCATATTATTTTATATATACTGTGATTCTGTACTTGCCAAAAATGCTGCAGAAATCTCCCTCCACTGAGTCTGTCTGCAGCCATTTTAATGTTGTATAGGTATCCTGGATGATAAACCACCCTTCAAACAGAAAACCCCTCCACCGCGCCACTGAAACCCTAAATGAACCCCAAAAATTGCTAAAATAAACTTCAAATCAAAGCAAAATTGTAAATGGTGTCGAGCTGCCCCTTTAAAAATAAATATACATGAACCAAATATTTAATCCTAAATGTTGGCCCCTCACCAGGTGACCACAGCCAGACACGTAGGGTAAATATGAGGCGCTCTAAACAACTTAAATACCAAAATATTAATAACACAATAGTGGTGGTACCCTCTACTGATGCTCTTTACACCTTCGTGTAATCTACTAATATTAGCAAACCATAAATCATATATCAAGTGACAGTGAATTTTTATATTTATACCGTATATACTCGAGTATAAGTCATTCCGAGTATAAGTCGAGGCCCTAATTTACCACGAAAAAATGGGAAAAACTTATTGACCCAAGTATAAGACGAGGGTGAGAAATGCACAGCTACTGTAAGTGGAAAAGAGGGTCAACAATGCCCATTTGCAGCCTCACTGTGCCCATTTGCAGCCATAGGTCCCCCGAACTTCAAACTCGGTAGTTAAGGGTTCCTAGATGCCCCCTAGCTGCAGCCAAAATTTGGGGTCTCTGAACCCAAAGGGTCCCAAAATGACATTGCTGCAGATGGACACAGTTGACCGAATTTGGGGCCCCGTATCTTGGGGCCACTTAGTGCTAAGAACCACAAATTTGGTGTGAAAACCCAGTGGAACTAGCACCATAAAATATACAAAGCTGGGGTTTCTAGCACCAAGTGGCCCCGAGATACAGGGCCCCAAAAATCGGTTAAGAAAATGTCAAGCACTTTTCTGCAGCAGAGAATGACATTTTCCGAACCGATTTTGGGGCCCCGTATCTCAGGGCCACTTAGTGCTAGGAACTTTATCTTTGGATATATTGTGGGACCGGTTCACTGGGTTTGTATTCCAAATTTGGGGTTCCTAGCACCAAGTGGCCCTGAGATACGGGGCCCCAAAGTCGGTTCGGAAAATGAAATTTTTTGCTGCAGAAAAGTGCTTGACTCCAGTATAAGTCGAGGGGGGCACTTTCAACACAAAAAAATGTGCTGAAAAACTCGACTTATACTCGAGGTATATACGGTGTGTATATATATATATATATATATATATATATATATATATATATATATATGTGTGTGACACTTAAGTGAAATAAATGTGTACAAACATTTCACTCCATGCTGTGAAATATCACCATCCACATCAAAGTCCATATATTTGAAAAAACAGCCCACAAGGAGCTGTATGTGACAACATATAATTGGTGACGAAATATAAATCAAGTGTCCCACAAAAAATCTTCTCAATTTTTGATGACCACAAACGAGTGTCTCCGTGTGTCTTCCACCTCACCACCGTGTCAGTGAATCACACCCTCCACACATACACTCACCGATTTATATTGCCAGCGTTCTCATGCAAGGCAACAAAACGCTTATTTTACCACACTCCAGGGCAAATAAATCATTCGATGTCCATGGTGATAGTTATTCAATGGATCCACATAAAAGAAAATAAATGTTCCAATAGTGTGAACCAGCAAACAAAATTTATTAAAACCACTGCAATCTTCACATAATGCACCCACATTCTTAAAAAGATAAAACCAGCAGAAAACATGTGCAATTCACAACAATCTTCAACTTTTGTGGATAAAACCTTATAACCAGCGGTCACGGCGGACCCGAGGTGTGCTGCTGGGCTATAATCTTAAACCTCCGCTCCTCCGTGCACTCGAATTCCTAACCTCCTGTGTGGCTGACAGCGCTCGCGTCACGTCTCACAGCCACGACCCCGACATGTTTCGTCATAGGTAGACTTATTCATGGGAGTACTAGTATTGCTAGTAATTACCTGTCTGTGATACTTTTTTATATATTTGTGCTAGCATCCAAATTTGTATGTTATCATCAGAGTTCCCCCCCTTTACACCGGGGTCCCCATCAGAGTGCCCCCCCTTACACGGGGGTCCCCATCAGAGTTCCCCCCCTTACATCGGGGTCCCCATCAGAGTTCCCCCCCTTACATCGGGGTCCCCATCAGAGTTCCCCCCCTTACATCGGGGTCCCCATCAGAGTTCCCCCCCTTACATCGGGGTCCCCATCAGAGTTCCCCCCCTTACATCGGGGTCCCCATCAGAGTTCCCCCCCCTTACATCGGGGTCCCCATCAGAGTTCCCCCCCTTACATCGGGGTCCCCATCAGAGTTCCCCCCCCTTACATCGGGGTCCCCATCAGAGTCCCCCCCCCTTACATCGGGGTCCCCATCAGAGTCCCCCCCCCTTACATCGGGGTCCCCATCAGAGTCCCCCCCCTTACATCGGGGTCCCCATCAGAGTCCCCCCCCTTACATCGGGGTCCCCATCAGAGTCCCCCCCCTTACATCGGGGTCCCCATCAGAGTCCCCCCCCCTTACATCGGGGTCCCCATCAGAGTCCCCCCCCCCTTACATCGGGGTCCCCATCAGAGTCCCCCCCCTTACATCGGGGTCCCCATCAGAGTCCCCCCCCCTTACATCGGGGTCCCCATCAGAGTCCCCCCCCCCCTTACATCGGGGTCCCCATCAGAGTCCCCCCCCTTACATCGGGGTCCCCATCAGAGTCCCCCCCCTTACATCGGGGTCCCCATCAGAGTCCCCCCCCCTTACATCGGGGTCCCCATCAGAGTCCCCCCCCCTTACATCGGGGTCCCCATCAGAGTCCCCCCCCCCTTACATCGGGGTCCCCATCAGAGTCCCCCCCCCTTACATCGGGGTCCCCATCAGAGTCCCCCCCCCCCCTTACATCGGGGTCCCCATCAGAGTCCCCCCCCCTTACATCGGGGTCCCCATCAGAGTCCCCCCCCTTACATCGGGGTCCCCATCAGAGTCCCCCCCCCCTTACATCGGGGTCCCCATCAGAGTCCCCCCCCCCTTACATCGGGGTCCCCATCAGAGTCCCCCCCCTTACATCGGGGTCCCCATCAGAGTCCCCCCCCCTTACATCGGGGTCCCCATCAGAGTCCCCCCCCCTTACATCGGGGTCCCCATCAGAGTCCCCCCCCCCTTACATCGGGGTCCCCATCAGAGTCCCCCCCCCTTACATCGGGGTCCCCATCAGAGTCCCCCCCCCCTTACATCGGGGTCCCCATCAGAGTCCCCCCCCCCCTTACATCGGGGTCCCCATCAGAGTCCCCCCCCCCCCTTACATCGGGGTCCCCATCAGAGTCCCCCCCCCCCCCTTACATCGGGGTCCCCATCAGAGTCCCCCCCCCCCCCTTACATCGGGGTCCCCATCAGAGTCCCCCCCCCCCCTCTTACATCGGGGTCCCCATCAGAGTCCCCCCCCCCCCCTTACATCGGGGTCCCCATCAGAGTCCCCCCCCCCCCCTTACATCGGGGTCCCCATCAGAGTCCCCCCCCCCTTACATCGGGGTCCCCATCAGAGTCCCCCCCCCTTACATCGGGGTCCCCATCAGAGTCCCCCCCCCCTTACATCGGGGTCCCCATCAGAGTCCCCCCCCCTTACATCGGGGTCCCCATCAGAGTCCCCCCCCCCTTACATCGGGGTCCCCATCAGAGTCCCCCCCCCCCTTACATCGGGGTCCCCATCAGAGTCCCCCCCCCTTACATCGGGGTCCCCATCAGAGTCCCCCCCCCCTTACATCGGGGTCCCCATCAGAGTCCCCCCCCCCCTTACATCGGGGTCCCCATCAGAGTCCCCCCCCCCCTTACATCGGGGTCCCCATCAGAGTCCCCCCCCCCCTTACATCGGGGTCCCCATCAGAGTCCCCCCCCCCCTTACATCGGGGTCCCCATCAGAGTCCCCCCCCCCTTACATCGGGGTCCCCATCAGAGTCCCCCCCCCTTACATCGGGGTCCCCATCAGAGTCCCCCCCCCCTTACATCGGGGTCCCCATCAGAGTCCCCCCCCCCCTTACATCGGGGTCCCCATCAGAGTCCCCCCCCCCTTACATCGGGGTCCCCATCAGAGTCCCCCCCCCCCCCTTACATCGGGGTCCCCATCAGAGTCCCCCCCCCCTTACATCGGGGTCCCCATCAGAGTCCCCCCCCCTTACATCGGGGTCCCCCCCCCCTTACATCGGGGTCCCCATCAGAGTCCCCCCCCCCCCCTTACATCGGGGTCCCCATCAGAGTCCCCCCCCCCTTACATCGGGGTCCCCATCAGAGTCCCCCCCCCCTTACATCGGGGTCCCCATCAGAGTCCCCCCCCCTTACATCGGGGTCCCCATCAGAGTCCCCCCCCCTTACATGGGGGTCCCCATCAGTGTGCCCCCCCCCTTACATCAGGGTCACCAACTGATCCAAATAATCAGTCTAACAATACAAACAAAAGTGATAAAGCGGCTCTACAGCTGCCCAGATCACTCTTACACAAAAGCCCAAAGCCTGCTGAGCCATGAGCTTGTTTATCCTCTTCAGTCTTTGGACACAGTAGACACCATCAAAGATTTGAAGAGGTTAAATATGAACTTTCACCCCCTTCCTGCCCAGGACAATTTCCAGCTTTCAGCGCTGTTACACTTTGAGCGACAATTGCGCCGCAGTCATGTAACACTGTAACCATGTGACATTTTTATCATTTTTTATTTTTTTTTCACATGACTAGAGCTTTTGGTGGTATTTAATCACCACTGGGTTTTTTATTTTTTGGTAAACAAATGTAGACGTCACATGATGTCCACCCTGAACAAGAAAGCTCCCGCCCGGCCTATAGACAAAAAATCATCACAGCCTCATTGGACAGGACTCCATTGTTATGTTATAAGTGCACCAATACAGCTAGAGAGTCACCTCGGGGCAAGAGAAGAGACATCTGGGGCAGGTTGTTACTGACATTGACACCGCAGTCTGTGATATTACTGACACCTTGTAGGTAAATATTTAATATAGAATGTTTGTTTTCTATTGAAAGTAATGTTGGCTTATGGATCTGATACAAAGATTTCTGTTTTATATCATTGCTGCAAGCGAAAAAAGATCATGTATTGTGTTAGGGAGGAATAAATAAACTTATTTATACATGTCTATGAGTCCTATTTCTACCTCCCATATACACTATATTACCAAAAGTATTGGGACACCTGCCTTTACACACACATGTACTTTAATAGCGCCTTAGTCCGTAGGGTTCTATATTGAGTTGGCCCACCCTTTACAGCTATAACAGCTTCAACTCTTCTGGGAAGGCTGTCCACAAGGTTTAGGAGTGTGTCTATGGGAATGTTTGACCATTCTTCCAGAAGAGCATTTGTGAGGTCAGGCACTGATGTTGGACGAGAAGGCCTGGCTTGCAGTCTCCGCTATAATTTATATCAAAGGTGTTCTATTGGGTTGAGGTCAGGACTCTGTGCAGGCCAGTCAAGTTCCTCCACTCCAAACTCGCTCATCCATGTCTTTATGGACCTTGCTTTGTGCACTGGTGCGCAGTCATGTTGGAACAGGAAGGGGCCGTCCCCAAACTGTCCCCACAAAGTTGGGAGCATGAAATTGTCCAAAATGTCTTGGTATGCTGACGCCTTAAGAGTCCCCTTCACTGGACCTAAGGGGCCAATCTCAACCCCTGAAAAACAACCCCACACCATAATCCCCCTCCACCAAATGATTTGGACCAGTGCATAAAGCAAAGTCCATAAAGACACGGATGAGCGAGTTTGGGGTGGAAGAACTTGACTGGCCTGCACAGAGTCCTGACCTCAACCCGATAGAACACCTTTGGGATGAATTAGATTGGAGACTGCAAGCCAGGCCTTCTTGTCCAACATCAGTGCCTGACCTCACAAATGCGCTTCTGGAAGAATGGTCAAACATTCCCATAGACACACTCCTAAACCTTGTGGACGGTCTTCCCAGAAGAGTTGAAGCTGTTATAGCTGCAAAGGGTGGGCCAACTCAATATTGAACCCTACAGACTAAGACTGGGATGTCATTAAAGTTTATGTGCGTGTAAAGGCAGGCGTCCCAATACTTTGGGTAATATAGTGTATACACCAGTGTGTGCCTCTGATCTATTCTGGTGTCTGTAGACATGTCTATATAGGTGTATGGTATTTCAGTAGTCACCAATTTGTCCCTTTTTATAACTCCAGGCTTTCCTAATGTCACAATGGCTCCATCCTGCGACTTGGAAACCTCTTGTGGTCCAATCGTGCAGAAGAAAGACCCTCCCACCCGCCTGTCCATCCTCAGCGAGAGCGTCATGGACTCCCAGGTAACAGAGACGAAATTTGTTTATAGCCTCAACTCCAGACATGCAGCTCAATGCAAACTTTGTAATTCTGTCTAGCCGGTCCTGTGATTTACACAGCTCTGCGAAATAGTACAGCCTGACAGGTCACCTAACATCTCTCTGTTGCAGTTAAAGTGATTGTAAACGATCACCTTGTAAAACAACCCATTTGGTTTAACCACCGACTGTGTATATACACACACACACATCCTGCTGATCCACCTCTCGCATCCAGCCCACGTGCTTGTATGGGATTATGGGATGTATATGATGTATGGGAGTATATGATGTATATGATGTATGGGAGTATATGATGTATGGTATATTATGTATGGGATGTATATGATGTATGGGATGTATATGATGTATGGTATATGATGTATGGGATGTATATGATGTATGGGATGTATATGATGTATGGTATATTATGTATGGGATGTATATGATGTATGGTATATTATGTATGGGATGTATATGATGTATATGATGTATATGATGTATGGGATGATCTCTATCTCAAGGCGGCTCTCCTGGGCAGGATCATTTACCTAGTACCTGATCCTGTACTTCGGAATCTGGGGGTGCGCACGCTGTGTCCAATCACAGCGGGTCTGGCGGACTTGATGTCTGCCGGGACCCTCCGATCGTTTGGTACACAGGCAGAGCGACAATCTGCCCATGTGAACAAGGCAGATCAACGTTCTGTGAGATGGGAAGGTTTTGATCCCGTGTTTCTACAAACCAGGAACACGGATCTCTACCTTCCCATAGTAAAAGCACCTCCCCGCATACAGTTAGCAAGCACTCCCTAGGAACACATGTAACCCTTTGATCTCCCCCGATGTTAACCCCTTTCCAGCCAGTGTCATTAGTACAGTGACAGTGCATATTTTTAGCACTGATCACTGTATTGGTGTCACTGGTTTCCAAAAACTTTTTCAGCTAGGTGTCCGATTTATCCGCCGCAATATATCCGTCCCGCTATAAATCGCTGATTGCCGCCATTACTAGTTAAAAAAAAAAAAAATCCAGTATATATCACATAGTTTGTAGACGCTGTAAATTTTACACAAACCTGCCCATTCTCCTCTGACCTCAACAAAGGCATTCTCCTCCACACAACTGCCGCTCACTGGATATTTTCTCTTTTTTCCCACCATTCTGTGTAAACCTGAGAGATGGTTGTGTGTGAAAATCCCAGAAATACTCAGACCAGCCCGTCTGTCACCAACAACCATTCCACGTTCAAAGTCACTTCAATCCCCTTTCTTCCCCATTCTGATGCTTGGTTTGAACTTCAGCAAGTCATCTTCACCTCATCTAGATGCCTAAATGCATTAAGTTGCTGCCATGTGATTGGCTGATTTAGCAATTTGTGTTACCAAGCAACTGAACAGGTGTACCTAATAAAGTGGCCGGTGAGTGTATATCCTACATACCGGGGGAGATGAAATTGTAAGCTTTAGGAGATGGGGTGTAATTCCTGGCTCCTGATGTTCAGGACTTGCACTTGCTGTATATGAGACTTTGTATGTTTTAGATGTACGTCAGAAAGTTTATGATTGGAAATATTTGATTTAGGCTCTTAATGATGTGGATGAGAGTCAGTCAGAAGATGATGATGATGATGATGATGATGATGAAGTGGACGTCTCCATTACTTTCCAGCCCAACCTTACCACTGACAGGTGAGTTTGTTCTTCTTTTTACATCTTTTTTTTTTTTTGACCGTATAGAATAAACATTTGGATTGAATAGTAATAGATCCTCTATTATGGGAAGTTATTAATTAGTAAATTCCATGGAAGGCGGAGCCTTTCATCTGCACTCTATGAAGGTTCTGTGTTATATGAATGTTTTCCCAATCTTCTTCCAGGGCTTACCAGATAATAAATGAAGAGCGTTCCCATCCGGCATCTCGTCATCCATCAACAGGCAAAGAAGCGGATGCAGACAACCAGTTTGTGACACCCAAAAGCTCAGGTCATCCCACCAACGGGCAAATAGGTAGGGCTGATTAATATATATATATATATTTTCTGTCTATCTCTTGATACCTATATCTCTCTATATCTATATCTCTCGATATCTATACAGTGGAACCTCAGATTACGAGCATAATCTGTTCAAGGAGAATGCTTGTAATCCAAAGTACTCACATATCAAAGCGAGTTTTCCCATTGAAGTCAATGGAAACGAAAATAATTTGTTCCACATTGACTTCAATCGAATACAATGCCGCATGCGGCCAGAGGCGGGGGAGGGTGCCGGAGAGCCTCGGAAACGGCTGGAAAGGCCCGAGGACACTTCGGCTGACCTCGGAAAGACTCCGTTCACAAGCCTTTCCGAGGTTTGCCGAGGTCAGCCGAACTGTCCTCGGGCCTTTCCGTGCATTTCCGTTCGGCGCCGGCGCCCCCCACCTCAGGCCAGAAGCGGCACTGCACACTGCTTTGGCCTGAATCCTGCTTGTTTTGCGAGACAACACTTGCAAACCGAGTTAGGATTTTTAGAAATACAGTGCTCGGTTTGCGAAACGCTCATTAACCACGTTACTCGCAATCCGAGGTTCCACTGTATCTCTATCTCTCGATATCTATATCTCTCTCGATATCGTCAAAGGAAAACTGGCTCAAAATAGTAAAAATAAATAAATATTTTTTTCTTTTTTATTTGGCTATATATTTTTTGCTATCATCATAATTTACCACCAAAGAACAACCCAAAATTAATTCTCCTGCTCCTGACTATTGCAGTGATACCACATATGTGGATGTTAGTTGTTGTTTGTACCCGTAGTGCAGCCCAGAAACAATGGTGCGTATTTTGCATTTTTCTTTTATCCTGCCTAAAACACACTGATACTAAGACCCCTATCCCACTGATACTAAGACCCCCTATCCCACTGATACTAAGACCCCCTATCCCACTGATACTAAGACCCCCTATCCCACTGATACTAAGACCCCCTATCCCACTGATACTAAGACCCCCTATCCCACTGATACTAAGACCCCCTATCCCACTGATACTAAGACCCCCTATCCCACTGATACTAAGACCCCCTATCCCACTGATACTAAGACCCCCTATCCCACTGATACTAAGACCCCCTATCCCACTGATACTAAGAGCCCCTATCCCACTGATACTAAGAGCCCCTATCCCACTGATACTAAGAGCCCCTATCCCACTGATACTAAGAGCCCCTATCCCACTGATACTAAGACCCCCTATCCCACTGATACTAAGACCCCTATCCCACTGATACTAAGACCCCTATCCCACTGATACTAAGACCCCTATCCCACTGATACTAAGACCCCTATCCCACTGATACTAAGACCCCTATCCCACTGATACTAAGACCCCTATCCCACTGATACTAAGACCCCTATCCCACTGATACTAAGACCCCTATCCCACTGATACTAAGACCCCTATCCCACTGATACTAAGACCCCCTATCCCACTGATACTAAGACCCCCTATCCCACTGATACTAAGACCCCCTATCCCACTGATACTAAGACCCCCTATCCCACTGATACTAAGACCCCTATCCCACTGATACTAAGAGCCCCTATCCCACTGATACTAAGAGCCCCTATCCCACTGATACTAAGACCCCTATCCCACTGATACTAAGACCCCTATCCCACTGATACTAAGACCCCTATCCCACTGATACTAAGACCCCCTATCCCACTGATACTAAGACCCCTATCCCACTGATACTAAGACCCCTATCCCACTGATACTAAGACCCCTATCCCACTGATACTAAGACCCCTATCCCACTGATACTAAGACCCCTATCCCACTGATACTAAGACCCCTATCCCACTGATACTAAGACCCCTATCCCACTGATACTAAGACCCCTATCCCACTGATACTAAGAGCCCCTATCCCACTGATACTAAGAGCCCCTATCCCACTGATACGAAGAGCCCTATCCCACTGATACTAAGAGCCCTATCCCACTGATACTAAGAGCCCTATCCCACTGATACTAAGAGCCCTATCCCACTGATACTAAGAGCCCTATCCCACTGATACTAAGACCCCCTATCCCACTGATACTAAGACCCCCTATCCCACTGATACTAAGACCCCCTATCCCACTGATACTAAGAGCCCTATCCCACTGATACTAAGAGCCCTATCCCACTGATACTAAGACCCCTATCCCACTGATACTAAGAGCCCTATCACACTAAGGGGCGTTTTTCATGCGCTTTAGTGCTAAAAATAGCGCCTGTAAAGCGCCTGAAAAATGCCTCATCTGTAATCCCTGTGTGAAAACCCTTTCACACTCAGGCAGTGCACTTGCAGGATGTTAGAAAAAGTCCTGCAAGCAGCATCTTTGGGGCGGTTTGTTTGCGGTGTATACATCGCTCCTCCACCACTGCCCCTGCCCATTGGAATACATGGGCAGCAATGCCGAAGCACCTGAAAAGTGCTTCGGCAGCGGCGCTACACGGGTGCTTTTAACCCCTTCTAGAGGGTTAAAAGTGCCCCTCGCCTGCCTAAATAGCGGTGCTTTGCCGCTGCCTCCCCCACCGCCCCAGTGTGAAAGGGCTCTAACAGACACTGATACCAATTTAAAATAATATGTATTTTTTAATTTTACACAAAATATGCCGACCGTGACCTTTTGAACCCGACCTTGACCCTAAGGCCCCTTTCACATGGGCTTTCCGATCAGGTCCACCAGTCAGTTTTTCAGGTGCACCTGATCGGACGCTCCTCTCACCTCTATGAAGCGGTGGATGTCCGCCGCTATCCGATCTGATCCTGTCCGTGAAATCCCAGAGGGATGGTGACCCTATTTTCTATCCGTCTGAAGGATTGGTTTGGGTGAAAACAGCCAGTCGGTCCATTTTCATCCGATCTCCCCCATGGAAGAGAGCGGGACTCTGATAGGTCTGTCTCTGCACAGTGAGCGGAGACGGACCTGTTATCCGCCTGCTCAGCGGGGATCAGCGGATCGATTTCCCCCCCCGCTGAGCAAAGCAGAGGCCGTCAGGTGGACCGCCTGTGTGAAAGAGCCCGAACAATAACCCCGGCAACCTTTAATCTTGTTTTTTTTTTTTTTTTTACTTTGTTAATTTCTTTTTTATTCTTTATTTTTAAATTTGATTTTTTTTTTTTTTTTTTAATACGTCCTTGTTGATTTGTTTACAATTCCTCTTCTGCAAGAAGAAGGAAGATACAATGTATCATTCTCTTCATTCAGAAGAGGCTTCATAGAGACTGATCACTGTGATAGCCAATCAGAGGGTATCACAGCGATCAGGTGGCCCGGAACTGACAGTCGCGGGTCCCGATCTTTAGTGGGAGACCCCGGGGCCCTCGGTCAGAGCCTGGTCTCTGTGCTGGGAGTGCGCTCCCAGCACAAAGGGAGGTACCCATATATGCGGTCCCAAAAAGAAAAAAAAAAAACTTCAATGAGGCTGCGTATATGTGTGCGGTCTGCGCGAAGGGGTTAAAGTAGTATGCCGGTAGGTTATGAGGCTATAAATAAATGAATATATTTTACCCTAACATTTTTCTATAGCGTTAAACGCCACCACAGCTGTAAAGAAGGTCAAAACCCGCCTGACGGAGGAAGAGCAAGAAGAACCTGAAGATCCAAAATGTGTAATTGGCAGAATACTGAACCCCAACCCCCCAAATCACCATCGGGTGCCGGCAAAAGGTGAGGGCCCTGCAATATTGTGCAAAGGGAGTACCAAGACAAATGTATATTATGGTGGTTTACCTTTTACTTCCTGTTCCCCATGGCATGATAGAGGGAAATTCCCCCCAAAGGGGGCACAGCTATCACACCTCAAAGCTGAAAGTAAACGTTTTTTCTTTTTTTTTTTTTTTTTTTTCCTTTAAAGCGGAGTTCCACCCAAAAGTGGAACTTCCGCTCATTTGTCAACCCCCCCCCCTCCGGTGCCACAATTGGCCCCTGTCGGGGGGAACGGAAGTTCCCCACCTCCGGGAGACAGGGCCGCGGCGAATTACGTCAGCGGCTCGGCTCCCTCATCCTCCTTCCCCTGCTGCCAGGCCATTAGGAGAGCGCAGTGGTGCCTTGCGCATGCGCAGTAGGCACCCGGTCATGAAGCCGCAATGCTGCAGTGCCGGGTTCCCTTACCCGCAATGGCGGCCGCAGCACCTGACAGCTGATGGAAGCATCAGCTGCGGTGCCAACATCACTGGACTTCAGGACAGTTAGGTGTCCTAATTTAAAAATTTAGCAGCTGCAGTATGTGTAGCTGCTGGCTTTTAATTTTTGCAGGGGTGGGCGGACCTCCTCTTTAAAATAACAAACATGTTATACTTGCCTGCTCTGTACAATAGTTTTTTACAGAGCAGCTCCAGTCCTCCTCTTCTCAGGTCCCCCGCTGGTGCTTCTGGCTCCTCCCCCACCGCGGAGTTCGCCTATAGCAAGCCGCTTGCTATGGGGGCACTCGTACGGACACGCTCCAGAGCCTCGCTGTCTGCATCTATTGACACAGACAGTGGTACTCTGCCACGCTCTCTTGTCACTGGCTGTCATTGGCAGCAGCTCCCGCTGCTGTCTCTGAGCCAATGAGGAGGGAGAGAGGCAGAGCCTCCGATCTTGTGCACTTTGCTGGATCAAGATTGGGCTTGGGTGAATAAAACCTTTTCTGTTTTCAGTGCATACCTTTATTTTAAACCCAGTGATGTCATTTGTACTTGATTGATTTGTACTTCTCTATGCAATGTTGGTAGATCGTGGCTGGTGGGAGGGGCCTGCAGGTGTCTGTACATAGTTTGCAGAAAACATCCCTCCTCTCAAGAGCCCTCAGCTGTGATGCAAGCGGTGGGCTGGCTCTTGGGAGGAGTTATTCAAATATCCAAATTCCCTGTTGTAAGGATGTCTGTCTGGCAGGGTTGGGCATCCCTAGATGGGCTGTGATTTACACACGGATCTCCTTAGGTACTTAAGAACAGAAGAGGGCGCCACCATCTAAGTACCAGTCTAGGTAATGCCCATATATGATGCTGAATGACAGCGCTCGTGACTGCTGCCAGAGCCGACCGCTGTCACTCAGACCTCCCTACTGAGCACCGTAGTCCATGTCCGGTGGGATGGTGGGTTGCGCACTGTCAACCAAACATGCTCAGCAACCGCAGATCATTAGGGATCAAATGCTACAAGCCCTTGGTCCCCTAGAGCAACTCCAGTCCTCAAGGCGCCCCAACAGGTCATGTTTTCAGGCTCCCCATTATTTTGCACAGGTGATTTTACTGATTTATACTGCCTTAGTAATTACCACAGTCATTTCATCCGAGGGAAATCCTGAAAACATGACCTGTTGGGGCTCCTTGAGGACTGGAGTTGAGAAACACTGCCCTGTAGGATTCAACCACGATTGTGAATTTGCAGCGATACTTCTTCTGTAAAGAGAACCTCAGCACGGTTCTGTGATTTGTGAAACAATTTTCCTGTTTTTGTTGAAGGTAAGAAAAAACGCTCCTTGCGCCCCCCCACTCATCGCAGGGCGGAGTCCGGTTCTGCGTCCTCGGCTTGTGAACTGTCCAGTTGCAGCCAGTCCAGTTTGGATGTCCTGAGCCAGATGATGCAGGAAGTAGAGCTGGACTTGGAGGACTACGAGAGGCAGACGGGCCGGGAGGTGGACACCCTGCCAAAGGCTCAGGGGTTGACGGGATTCACCATGTCTCTTGTCGGCTCCATACGGCGGCTGGTGTGTTATCTAAAGGAGGTAAGACTTGACCACCCACAGGGGGGAGATTTAGTAAAACCAGAGCGTGCCAAATCTGCTGCAGCTCCATAGAAACCAGAATCCGCTTCCAGGTTTTTTGTCAAACTACTTGCTTACTGGGGGGGGTTTACCTCTTGCTGCCCAGGCCAATTTTCAGCTTTTAGCACATTCGCTTTTTGAATGACAATTGCGCGGTCATGTAACACTGTACCCATGTGAAATTTTTATCATTTTTTTCACACAAATAGAGTTTTCTTTAGGTGGTATTTAATCACCGCTGGGGTTTTTATTTTTTGCTAAACAAATGACAGCTGATCATGCGATGTAAACAGAAGATCGGTAAACGTTTTTTTTCCTCTCCTCACGCTGTTACCGTGAGAAGGAAAAAAAAGCCGATCACCGGCTTCTGTGAAAGGGACATCTGTCCCAAAAAGGAAGAGGCGCAGCCACCTCAACTGTGCCCATCAGTGCCACCAATTAGTGCCACATATAAATGCCCACCAGTGACACTTATCAATGCCCACCAGTGGTGCCTCATCAGTGCCACCTAGCACTGCTGCCTACCAATGACCATCACTGCTACCCACCAATGCCAGCTATCAGTGCTCACCAGTGCCGCCTTATCAGTGCAGCCCATCAGTGCCACCTATTAATGCCCATCAGTGCAGGCTATCAGTGCCTATTAGTGCAGCCTCATCAGTGTACATCAATGAAGGAGAAAAATTACCTGTTTGCAAAATTTTATAACAAAATATAAAACTGTTTTTGTTATTTTTTTTTCAAAATTTTCGGTCTTTTTAAAAAAAAAAAAAATTTTAACAAAAAATAAAAAACGCAGAGGTGATCAAATACCAAAAAAAGAAAGCTCTATTTGTGTGGAAAAAAAAATGATAAAAATGTCATGAGTACAGTGTTATATGACCGTGCAATTGTCATTCAAAGAGTGAGCGCTAAAAGCTGAAAATTGGTCTGGGCAGAAAGGGGGTTTAAGTGCCCAGTAAGCAAGAGGTTAAAGTCCATATAAAATTATGTAATCCATTTTATAAAAAGATTATAATGGTATAAGGTGCAGTGCGTCTCCCTTTTGTAACTGTATTATGAAAAATACCTTATTGCCAGCGCCGCTGGGCGCTCACGTGACCTGCCTGAGCTCTTCTTTTCCACTCCGAGATCCCCGCTGACGTCACCCCGCTCCGAGCCCTGCAGAGGGAGGGCCCGCAGACATCAGCCTGGAGGAGAGGAGACTCCTGGCGGGTCAGCGGCTCTGTATATAAGGTATTTTCTATAATACAGTTACAAAGGGAGACAAATTATACTGTTATAATCGTTTTACAAAACGGATTACATTTTTTTACTAGGGCTTATTTTCAGGGTAGGGCTTATATTGCAGCCCTCCCCGATAATCATGCTAGGTCTTATTTTTGGGGAAACACGGTACTACTGATGATGAGTAGGCACTTGGTGTAAGTGTGAAACGCGTCAGCTATTCTTGTACCACCCCACAGTCGTGTTTTGTGTACCCCATGATTCTGTATTTTGAATAAAAAGACGGATTTATCCATTCCGGTGTGCGGCTGTCCAGGTCTTCTTGTTCTCTTTTACTGATGATGATGATGATGACTTTTGTAAAAGGTGCTTTTTATATACAAATAATGATACCTCTGTAAGGCACAGCATAGGAGACGGTTTGGTGAGCTGATAAATTGTCCCATCGATTACCAATCGCTCTGAATGGATATAAAGCTTGAGCTGTGTGATATATTTCTGATGAGGGGTCATGTCACATTCATGTCGTATTTCATTCTTGTAGGGGGACCGGCGGTTGCATCAGGAAATTCTGCAGCGTCAGCGTTTGCAGGAGGAGCTCGCTGAGCAGAGGCAGCTGATTGATGCGCTTACAGCTGAAATCCTCTCCATGAAAGAAAACGTCTCCATGTCTCCGGTAATCTCCGATTTCATTCTTTTATAAATTCCAGCTGGACTTGTTGAGAATATCCCATGTGCTTTAAACAGTGCCTAGATTTACAGAGTTCTTTTTAAAGCTAAAGTTTAATCTGCTTTTTATTCTTCCTGTTTTTTTTCCTTTTCCTTCTCATTACCATGTTAGTGAAATGCTTAAATAAACGGTTTGTTTTCACTACATACCTTAATGTACCCTGATGTAAGGGTGGACTCTGCTGGGGACCCTGATGTAAGGGGGGGGCTCTGCTGGGGACCCTGATATAAGGGGGGACCCTGATGTAAGGGGGGACCCTGATGAAGGAGGGGGACTCTGCTGGGGACCCTGATGTAAGGGGGGACTCTGATGGGGATCCTGATGTAAGGGGGGACTCTGATGGGGACCCTGATGTAAGGGGGGACTCTGATGGGGACCCTGATGTAAGGGGGGACTCTGATGGGGACCCTGATGTAAGGGGGGACTCTGCTGGGGACCCTGATGTAAGGGTGGACTCTGCTGGGGACCCTGATGTAAGGGGGGGGCTCTGCTGGGGACCCTGATGTAAGGGGGGGGCTCTGCTGGGGACCCTGATATAAGGGGGGACCCTGATGTAAGGGGGGACCCTGATGAAGGAGGGGGACTCTGCTGGGGACCCTGATGTAAGGGGGGACTCTGATGGGGATCCTGATGTAAGGGGGGACTCTGATGGGGACCCTGATGTAAGGGGGACTCTGATGGGGACCCTGATGTAAGGGGGGACTCTGATGGGGACCCTGATGTAAGGGGGGACTCTGCTGGGGACCCTGATGTAAGGGTGGACTCTGCTGGGGACCCTGATGTAAGGGTGGACTCTGCTGGGGACCCTGATGTAAGGGGGGGCTCTGCTGGGGACCCTGATGTAAGGGGGGGGCTCTGCTGGGGACCCTGATATAAGGGGGGACCCTGATGTAAGGGGGGACCCTGATGAAGGAGGGGGACTCTGCTGGGGACCCTGATGTAAGGGGGGACTCTGATGGGGATCCTGATGTAAGGGGGGACTCTGATGGGGACCCTGATGTAAGGGGGGACTCTGATGGGGACCCTGATGTAAGGAGGGGACTCTGATGGGGACCCTGATGTAAGGGGGAGACTCTGATGGGGACCCTGATGTAAGGGGGGACCCTGATGTAAGGGAGAACTCTGATGGGGACCCTGATGTAAGGGGGAGATTCTGATGGGGACCCTGATGTAAGGGGGAGATTCTGATGGGGACCCTGATGTAAGGGGGAGATTCTGATGGGGACCCTGATGTAAGGGGGAGATTCTGATGGGGACCCTGAAGTAAGGGGGAGATTCTGATGGGGACCCTGATGTAAGGGTGGACTCTGCTGGGGACCCTGATGTAAGGGGGGACCCTGATGTAAGGGGGGACCCTGATGAAGGAGGGGGACTCTGCTGGGGACCCTGATGTAAGGGGGGACTCTGATGGGGACCCTGATGTAAGGGGGGACTCTGATGGGGATCCTGATGTAAGGGGGGACTCTGATGGGGACCCTGATGTAAGGGGGGACTCTGATGGGGACCCTGATGTAAGGGGGGACTCTGATGGGGACCCTGATGTAAGGAGGGGACTCTGATGGGGACCCTGATGTAAGGGGGAGACTCTGATGGGGACCCTGATGTAAGGGAGAACTCTGATGTGGACCCTGATGTAAGGGGGAGATTCTGATGGGGACCCTGATGTAAGGGGGAGATTCTGATGGGGACCCTGATGTAAGGGGGAGATTCTGATGGGGACCCTGATGTAAGGGGGAGATTCTGATGGGGACCCTGATGTAAGGGGGAGATTCTGATGGGGACCCTGATGTAAGGGGGAGATTCTGATGGGGACCCTGATGTAAGGGGGGGACTCTGATGTAATGTGGTGGGGGTTCTGGTATAAAGCTAGTTCTTGGAACATGTTCGTTTGTTTGAATTGTATTCATCCATTTATAAAACGGATTTGTTTTGTGTCCTGTGAATATTTGTATATTATACTCTGTGGCCCCTCGTACTGAGGAGTTTGGAGCCCCCTGAGATGGAGGAAGGGGCGGAGTCCTCTGGCAGTGTCGGGGATTTTAGGAAGGTTTATATAGAGAAATATTCTATAACTTTGTGGCGGATCGGAATGAATTTATTGCCGGCTACAGAATGCATGAAAATTGTTCCAAATTGCTTTGACTTTGTTCTCTTGTTGTCTTTCCCTCACAGCTCAGCCAGCAGGTGATGTCTGATCTCTCCTCGTCTCCTCCCGCAGCCAAACCGGAGCAGAGAAGAACCTTGGAGAGTTCATCGTCTGGCCGATCGCTGAGTATGGTGACTGAGCGCGGTGAGTTATTTCTATAGACCCCCCCCCCCCCCCCCCCTCCAAGGTGATTCCTACAATTGGGTGAACAGAATACAAAGAATTGTACATACGTATCGGTGAGAGAGCTGAGCACATGCAATCCTAATGTTGTTTTTTGCAGAGAGGAATCCTTCTTGTCATAACTTTTAGGTGTTGGCGATCCCTCATCATTACCCAGGTGACCTCCGAAAGGATTTACCCCCCTTTATGGCCAGGCCATTTTTTTTACTACTCGGCACTGCGCTACTTTAACTGACAATTGCGCGGTCATGTTACACTGTACACAAATGAAAGTTTTATATCATTTTTTTTCACACAAATAGAGCTTTACTTTGGTAATATTTGATCACCACTGGATTTTTTATTTTACTAGAAATTTAGAAAAAAAAAAACAAATATTTTCTATTTTTGTTCTAAAACATATCCAATAAAATCAAATGTATTCATAAATTTGGGCCATAATGAATTCTGCCACGTCTTTGGTAAAAACAATTTAAAATACGTGAATATTTTTGGTTTGTGTGAAAGTTTTTTTTTATAGCATTTCATTTTTTTTTTTTTTTTTACATACTGTCACCAGTTTAGTGTCCCTGATCACTGCCACACCCATTATATGATCACGTTGTAGTGCACTGGTGACAGTGAAGAAATATATGTGTATGTGTGTATATTTTTTTTTAATATGATATATTTTATAATATATATATATATATATATATATATATATATATATATATATATAAAAATAAAGATGGACTAGGTTTCCACGCTTCCGATAAAACTGGTATGCAGCCTCCCCTGAATCCCCTAAATGGCGCTCCCTAAGAAAGGGGGGGGGGGGGGGTAGCGCTATGTAAGTGTATAACCAAAACACCTAAGAGTGTGGTGCTGTGACCTCATAAACATATGTGAAACAGACCTTATGTAAATATGTGTGTATCTCAATACCTTGTCAAATAAACATAGCAGCAATATCTGTTAATGAAAAAATGCGAACGAATACCACTAAAATAACAAAAATAGCCTAATGTAGCAGTGGGAGAAAATGTGACCATTTATGACCACAATATATGCGTTGGTCAGCAGACAATATAGAACGTGTGAAGATAATAAGTCCACGTGATGAGTGTCCACTCCAGTAAAGGTAAGTATTAAATACAATACTCCACATCAGATATATATGTGAAAAAAACATAAAAATAAAGAAAAGTCAAAAATAATATAAGCTAAAAATAAACGCTAAAAATAAAAAATAAAAGTGAAGCTCCAGATTGCAAAGTGTTCATAAAAAATACGTGACTCTTGTGCTTAGTCAATATCCGGTGACTTCCGGGTTCCCCCTCAAGGGTCCCCACTCACCAGCTCCTGGTACCCCTTCCACATCTAGGCAGATCCTGGGTGGGACAATGTTGCTAAGAAACCCGCCCTGTGATTGGATAAGGTTATTATCACGTGTTCTATATTGTCTGCTGACCAACGCATATATTGTGGGCCAGCAGGGGTAGATTTTGATGGTCACATTTTCTCCCACTGCTATATTAGACTATTTTTGTTATTTTAGTGGTATTTGTTCACATTTTTTCATTAACAGGTATTGATGCTATGTTTATTTGACAAGGTATTGAGATACACACATATTTACATAAGGTCTGTTTCACATATGTTTATGAGGTCACAGCACCACACTCTTAGGTGTTTTGGTTATACACTTACATAGCACTACCCCCCCCCCCCCCCTCTTAGGGAGCGCCATTTACCCCTATTTTCTCTTAATATTATATATATATATATATAATATTTTTGTCACAATGTTTATGAAAATAAATAAATATATATTTTTTCATAAACATTGTGACAAAAAAATTACAACTTCAAAAAACTTTCCATGCCTCTTACTAAATATCTTCAAATGTCTACTTTCCAAAAAGGGGGTTATTTGGGGGGTATTTGTACTGCCCTGGTGTTTTCGGGCCTCAAATGAAATCAGTCGGCAGTACATCAGGATTGATCGATTTTCAGATAAATATCCCATAATTTGTGGACTCTATAACTTTCCTACAGACTAAATAATATACACTGATTTGGGTTATTTTCACCAAAGAAATGGAGCAGAATATATTTTGGCCTCAATTTATGAAGAGAGATTTATTTGCAAAATTTTATAATAGAAACAAAGAAAAATGCATATTGTTTGTTTTTTTTTGTTTTTTGTTTTTTTCTTTCAAAATTTTCATTTATTTAGTAAAAAATAAAAATCCAGTGGTGATTAAATACCACCAAAAGAAAGCTCTATTTGTGTGAAAAAAAAAATATAAAAACTCCATATGGGTTCAGTGTTGTATGACCGCGCAATTGTCATTCAAAGTGTGACAGCGCTGAAAGCTGGAGATTGTCCTGGGCAGGAAGGGGGGTGAAGGTGCCCAGTATGGTAGGGGCCCGGTATGGAAGGGTTTCAGTATGGAAGGGGTTCGGTAGATATGGAATAGTGAGAGATCTCCTTTTGTATCGTTTGCTGTTCCTTTCCGGGAGGATATTGCAGGTTTGCTGTGTTCGATCGTCTGTCTTACTCAGTTGAGTATTGATTTTGCTGACACTGGTAATGGGGCAGATACGTTCTGCGGCTTTAGCTTTCTATTAAAGTGCCGGCGGAGCTACTTTTACTCGATACAGATGTGTCGGTGTGGAGTGTGACCGATGTGGAGGAAAGGTACATGGTACATAGTAGGTGAGGCCGAAAAAAGACACAAGTCCATCAAGTCCAACCTTTTTATCGCCTCCGTCCTCTCCATTGTGTCTGTATGTAATAAGCACATTCACTATTTTATTTTTTCATTTTATTTTTATTTTTTTAATTGCTGTGCTTGTAACAAACTGTCTCTAGAGCAGTGTTTCTCAACTCCAGTCCTCAAGGCGCCCCAACAGGTCATGTTTTTAGTATTTCCTTCAGATGAAACGGCTGTGAGAATTACTAAGGCAGTGAAACTGATCAAATCACATGTGCAAAATAATGGGAGGCCTGAAAACATGACCTGTTGGGGCGCCTTGAAGACACGAGTTGAGAAACGCTGCTCTAAAGTAACGTAACATATATTAATCGCTTCCATACCACCCAACGTCCTATGACGTCCTCGACTTTCAGTGGTGATATCTGAATGATGGGTGCAGCTGCAGGCTGTTAAAAAAATGAACGATCTGATGCTTTCTAGCCGAGTCCCCAGCTTTGTTTACTTCCGGCCGCCCGGACGTGACGTCATAACGTCGCACCCGGGCCTCAGAGTCCTAGAGATTCCCGGGGACCTTCTGTCCCTTGATTTTCTCTATGACTTCCTTTCCGGCGCTGGCGGATTCCTTCTCTGGGTGGCACAGGAGAGCCCGGAGAAGCACCAGGCTCTCCCGTCCCGTGCTCCTCCTGCCGCCCTCCGGTGCTTCTCCGGGCTCCCCCGTGTCACCCATATAAGGAATCTGCCAGCGCCGGAAGGAAGTCATGGAGAAAACCGAGGGACAGATGGTCCCTGGGAATCTCTATGACTCAGAGGCCCCGGAGCAACGTTATGACGTCACAAAGTAAACAAAGCCGGAGACTCGGCTAGAAAGCATCAGATCGTTCATTGTTTTTTTTTTTATCTGATGCTTTCCAGCCTGGAGGAGAAATATGGGGTCTTATAGACCCTCCCCCTATCTCTCCATAAAGGGGACCTGTCACGCGCTATTCTTATTATAAGGGATGTTTACATTCCTTGTAATAGGAATAAAAGTGAACAGAAAAAATAAAAAAAAAATTAAAGGGAAAGTGTAAAAATAAAAAAATAAAATAAACAATACAAATAAATAATTAAAGCGCCCCTGTCCCGTGAGCTCGCACGCAGAAGAAGACTCATACGTAAGTCACACCCACATATGTAAACTTCAATCAAACCACACATGTGAGGTATCACTGCAAATGTTAGAGTGAGAACAATAATTCTAGCACTATATATAATGTTTGGGGGCTCTAAATAATTTTCTAGCAAAAAATTAAATATTTTTACATGTAGGAGAGGAGTGCTGGAATTCATGCGGTATGGAAGTGGTTAAAAAAGGAAAATCAATACATTTCTTTTTAAAGCCAGGATTGTTAAGTTGAGGCTTGATCATGTCCCTTTTTATTTTTGTTTTTCTTTTTTTTCCTTTTATTAATTAAAGCGTTCAAATTTTTATTTTTTATTTCGTTATTTTTAAATGTATTTTTTTTTTTATAATATAAATAATTATATTAATTAGAGTTAATTTTATATTATAAAAATTATTATATGATGCACCTTATATATTCTCCTAATACTTTTCATAGGTCTGCAAGATGTGGAGGAAGAAAAGAAGTTGCCGGCTCCCCCTAGAGGCAACCCTGTAGAACACAGCGTGGATGTGGGCAGTCTGCTTGGTTTTCAGCCAGCCATCTTGTTGTCTCCACCCCGGCAGAGAACCCGGAAGGAGTACGAAGAGCAGTTGTCATGTATGTACCCGGTGTATGACCAATCCGAATAAATACATCTACTTACACATGGGTAGATCTAAAGTAGTGGCAGCAGTGTTCAGTCTATGGCAGGGGGTCTCCAAACTTCCTAAAGAAAGGGCCAGTTTGCTGTCCTTAAGACTTTAGGAGGGACAGACTGGTCAGCGGGAGCAGAAAATGTGTCAGTGGGAGTAATAGTGTCCCATCATTGGTATCAGTGGTGGGAATAGTGTCCCATCATTGGTATCAGTGGTAGGAATAGTGTCCCATCATTGGTATCAGTGGTGGGAATAGTGCCCCATCATTGGTGTCAGTGGGAGGAATAGTGTCCCATCATTGGTATCAGTGGTGGGAATAGTGCCCCATCATTGGTGTCAGTGGGAGGAATAGTGTCCCATCATTGGTGTCAGTGGGAGGAATAGTGTCCCATCATTGGTATCAGTGGGAGGAATAGTGTCCCATCATTGGTATCAGTGGGAGGAATAGTGCCCCATCATTGGTGTCAGTGGGAGGAATAGTGCCCCATCATTGGTATCAGTGGTGGGAATAGTGCCCCATCATTGGTGTCAGTGGGAGGATTAGTGCCCCATCATTGGTATCAGTGGGAGGAATAGTGCCCCGTCATTGGTATCAGTGGGAGGAATAGTGCCCCATCATTGGTGTCAGTGGGAGGAATAGTGCCCCATCATTGGTGTCAGTGGGAGGAATAGTGCCCCATCATTGGTGTCAATGGCTGAATAAAGGCAAGCAAATGGCAACAGTTGGGTGATCGCTGATCTAGACAAAGACAGTCGGCTCTTGCTAGTTCTGGATAGTTTATATCGCTCTATTTATAGCTAAAAAGTAATCCTCCTATAGAAATCATTAATTGTGGAGCTTCTATACAAATCTGTAAACTTATCCTGCAAAAGTAATGGCCGTACACACGATCCAAAAATCGGATGACAGATCGTCTGACTTTTTTCGCTTAATAGTTACAAGTAGAAATTAAATTTCAGTGCAACGAGGGCCCCTATTGACTTCTGTGCAACATTGCGTTCCATTCATTTCAATGCAAAAACATTATTTATTTATTTATTTTATTTATTTAAACTGTCCATTTTGGTTTTCTGCCAGGTGCATCCTGAATTCTGTTTCGGCACGGGGATTTTGATTTCAGTGCACCACCATTAGGAATGTAATGAAAACATAAATGTCCTTAAACATGAAAAATGTCTAAATGAAGAAACGATAATTCCTTCTCCTTCTTCCTTCCTTTTCTCACAGTACAGAATGCAACTCTGAGGTCTTCCACAGGGAATGTGATAGAGCGCCCCCTATCTAAAGACATTGCAGAGACCCGCAGCATTGACTCTTCTCCCGCGGAGCAGAGAACGGGAATGACCCCAGATCCTGGGAGGAAGGGGCAGAGTTCAGCCTCTGTTACCTCTTCTCAGTCCTCCCACCCCTCCCACAGGGACCTCCAGGATGATGAATATCATAGAGAGCAGCAATCGGGGACAGACGACACCTCCCTGTGTAATGACAGCATCGCAGCCCGTATGGCAGAAATGACTTTCCAGAATAATGTATTAAAAGCTCGGCTGAAACAGTTCGGCTGTAATACGGCTTTAATCCCCGGCCTGGTAAAGCCTGACGATTGCGGAACCACCACCGAGAACAGTGCTGACACTAAGGTAAGACACTGACACCTAGTGGCCACAGCAGAGTATTACTTAACCTGTCATAAAAGAAGGCTTATAGGATCCCTATCACCAACCTAAAATACGGAAAAGCACAGAAATGTTTTTTTAAAAGGTTGCAATATTTTTCCTTAACATCAGGAGTATTGAATTCGAATTCATGGAGGTCCGATCAGTAAAGTTTTATTCTAGCAGCGGTTTTAATCGAATGTCTCAGATCCTTCCCATCACCACTTCTTCCATCCATGTCCTCAGTCCCCCACTCCTTCCATCCATGTCCTCAGTCCCCCACTCCTTCCATCCATGTCCTCAGTCCCCCACTCCTTCCATCCATGTCCTCAGTCCCCCACTCCTTCCATCCGTGTCCTCAGTCCCCCACTCCTTCCATCCGTGTCCTCAGTCCTCCACTCCTTCCATCCGTGTCCTCAGTCCCCCACTTCTTCCATCCGTGTCCTCAGTCCCCCACTCCTTCCATCCGTGTCCTCAGTCCCCCACTCCTTCCATCCGTGTCCTCAGTCCCCCACTCCTTCCATCCGTGTCCTCAGTCCCCCACTTCTTCCATCCGTGTCCTCAGTCCCCCACTTCTTCCATCCGTGTCCTCAGTCCCCCACTCCTTCCATCCATGTCCTCAGTCCCCCACTCCTTCCATCCATGTCCTCAGTCCCCCACTCCTTCCATCCATGTCCTCAGTCCCCCACTCCTTCCATCCGTGTCCTCAGTCCCCCACTCCTTCCATCCGTGTCCTCAGTCCCCCACTCCTTCCATCCGTGTCCTCAGTCCCCCACTCCTTCCATCCGTGTCCTCAGTCCTCCACTCCTTCCATCCGTGTCCTCAGTCCCCCACTCCTTCCATCCGTGTCCTCAGTCCCCCACTCCTTCCATCCGTGTCCTCAGTCCCCCACTCCTTCCATCCGTGTCCTCAGTCCCCCACTCCTTCCATCCATGTCCTCAGTCCCCCACTCCTTCCATCCATGTCCTCAGTCCCCCACTCCTTCCATCCATGTCCTCAGTCCCCCACTCCTTCCATCCATGTCCTCAGTCCCCCACTCCTTCCATCCATGTCCTCAGTCCCCCACTCCTTCCATCCGTGTCCTCAGTCCCCCACTCCTTCCATCCGTGTCCTCAGTCCCCCACTCCTTCCATCCGTGTCCTCAGTCCCCCACTTCTTCCATCCGTGTCCTCAGTCCCCCACTCCTTCCATCCATGTCCTCAGTCCCCCACTCCTTCCATCCGTGTCCTCAGTCCCCCACTCCTTCCATCCGTGTCCTCAGTCCCCCACTCCTTCCATCCGTGTCCTCAGTCCCCCACTCCTTCCATCCGTGTCCTCAGTCCCCCACTCCTTCCATCCGTGTCCTCAGTCCCCCACTCCTTCCATCCATGTCCTCAGTCCCCCACTTCTTCACATCCGTTTCTCCTTCACATTAAAGTCCACTGCCCCATTTACATAACCCCCCCCTTCTACAGCACTGACCCCTCTTTATATAAACCCTGCTACATAATTTACTCCTCTTTACATGACTTTCATGACATAACTTTCATCTGGAAGTTACCTCATGCAGCTCCCGATCTCCATTCATTCCTATCCCACGCTTCCCGCTCCCTGTTCATTGCTATCCCCCGCCTCCCCGCTCCCTGTTCACTGCTATCCCCCGCCTCCCCGCTCCCTGTTCACTGCTATCCCCCGCCTCCCCGCTCCCTGTTCATTGCTATCCCCCACCTCTCCGCTCCCTGTTCATTGCTATCCCCCACCTCTCCGCTCCCTGTTCATTGCTATCCCCCGCCCCTCCGCTCCCTGTTCATTGCTATCCCCCGCCTCTCCGCTCCCTGTTCATTGCTATCCCCCGCCTCTCCGCTCCCTGTTCACTGCTATCCCCTGCCTCTCCGCTCCCTGTTCACTGCTATCCCCCATCACTTCGCTCCCTGTTCATTGCTATCCCCCGCCCCTCCGCTCCCTGTTCATTGCTATCCCCCGCCTCTCCGCTCCCTGTTCATTGCTATCCCCCGCCTCTCCGCTCCCTGTTCACTGCTATCCCCTGCCTCTCCGCTCCCTGTTCACTGCTATCCCCCGCCTCTCCGCTCCCTGTTCATTGCTATCCCCCGCCCCTCCGCTCCCTGTTCATTGCTATCCCCCGCCTCTCCGCTCCCTGTTCATTGCTATCCCCCGCCTCTCCGCTCCCTGTTCATTGCTATCCCCCGCCCCTCTGCTCCCTGTTCATTGCTATCCCCCGCCCCTCTGCTCCCTGTTCATTGCTATCCCCCGCCCCTCTGCTCCCTGTTCATTGCTATCCCCCGCCTCTCCGCTCCCTGTTCATTGCTATCCCCCGCCTCTCCGCTCCCTGTTCATTGCTATCCCCCGCCTCTCCGCTCCCTGTTCATTGCTATCCCCCGCCCCTCTGCTCCCTGTTCATTGCTATCCCCCGCCTCTCCGCTCCCTTTTCCTTGCTATCCCCCCGGCTCTCTATTCATTGCTATCCCCCGCCTCCCCGCTCCCTCTTCATTGCTATCCCCCGCCTCTCCGTTCCCTGTTCATTGCTATCCCCCGCCTCTCCGCTCCCTGTTCCTTGCTATTCCCCCGCCTCTCTATTCATTGCTATCCCCTGCCCTCCCGCTCCCTCTTCATTGCTATCCCCTGCCCTCCAGCTCTCCGTTCATTGCTATCCCCCGCCCCTCCGCTCCCTGTTCATTGCTATCCCCCGCCTCTCCGCTCCCTGTTCATTGCTATCCCCCGCCTCTCCGCTCCCTGTTCATTGCTATCCCCCGCCCCTCTGCTCCCTGTTCATTGCTATCCCCCGCCCCTCTGCTCCCTGTTCATTGCTATCCCCCGCCTCTCCGCTCCCTGTTCATTGCTATCCCCCGCCTCTCCGCTCCCTGTTCATTGCTATCCCCCGCCTCTCCGCTCCCTGTTCATTGCTATCCCCCGCCCCTCTGCTCCCTGTTCATTGCTATCCCCCGCCTCTCCGCTCCCTTTTCCTTGCTATCCCCCCGGCTCTCTATTCATTGCTATCCCCCGCCTCCCCGCTCCCTCTTCATTGCTATCCCCCGCCTCTCCGTTCCCTGTTCATTGCTATCCCCCGCCTCTCCGCTCCCTGTTCCTTGCTATTCCCCCGCCTCTCTATTCATTGCTATCCCCTGCCCTCCCGCTCCCTCTTCATTGCTATCCCCTGCCCTCCAGCTCTCCGTTCATTGCTATCCCCTGCCCTCCAGCTCTCCGTTCATTTCTATCCCCTGCCTCTCGCTCTCTGCTCTGCCTTGAGGATGGCAGTGACGGAGGCCAGGGTTGATTTTTATAAAGCGTGACTGCAGGTCCAGATGGGACAGTGCCTCGGTCTGGATCCAGACCACCTTGTGCCATTTAGTGATGCCTGCTTTATATGAATTATTTGTATTGACTTACAATGGGCCTTTCTTGCTAGAATGATCTCTGCACAAAGACTGTATGTTTTCCTCGGGGTCATAATAATGAAAAGTCTTGTGTAATCACAAACAAGACAATGGAAATTCAATTCTTCAATTCTTCCCAACAGGGCGTGTCTCTGGTACAGACTCCCAAGACTCTAGAGCAGAGGATCACCGAGCTAAACCGGCAGAGCGCCGAGGCGCGGAATAAACTTCTAAGTCTGATTGAGCAGCAAAAACAAAGCGCCGTCATCTCTCCAGCCATTTCCCCCATTACACCTCAGAATGAGGACTCGGGTGAGAGGCCAGGATGTTTATTTCCCACTGTGTGAATTCAATATAGGATATCCTCTTTAAATCTGACCTCAGGCCTTCCCTTCAGTCTTGCACAGTTGTACCGGTTCCTCTCCGGGGCTGAAATGGCTTCCTCTGGTTTCACCGCATACTGTGAGCTTCTCACAATGTGCATTAAAAAGCCTGCAGTGATCTAGGGCCTACTTCATTTGCTGGTTGGAGGATGTCCAGCATCATCTTTCACCGCACACTGCGAGCTTCTCTTGTAGCCGGCCTCACCCTACAAAACTCAGATTGAATGAAGTGTGCTGTGGGTAATATTTCTATATTAGTTTTCAGTCGGAATCCTTGTTTTGAGCTCCGAATGTTGAAATTATAGTAGAAGCTGATTGGTCGGAATGGGCAGAAAACAGTTTTTTTTTTTTTTTTTTCCCAACAGGGCACATTTCACGAATGTTCCTCTATATACAGTACAGTATCTCACAAGTGAGTACACCCCTCACATTTTTGTAAATATTTTCTTCCATCTTTTCATGTGACAACACTGAAGAAATGACACTTTGCTACAATGTAAAGTAGTGAGTGTACAGCTTGTATAACAGTGTAAATTTGTGTCCCCTCAAAATAACTCAACACACAGCCATTAATGTCTAAACCGCTGGTAACAAAAGTGAGTGCACCCCTAAGTGAAAATGTCCAAATTGGGCCCAAAGTGTCAATATTTTGTGTGGCCACCATTATTTTCCAGCACTGCCTTAACCCTCTTGGGCATGGAGGTCACCAGAGTTTCACAGGTTGTCACTGGAGTCCTCTTCCCCTCCTCCATGATGACATCACAGAGCTGGTGGATGTTAGAGACCTTGCGCTCCTCCACCTTCTGTTTGCGGATGTCCCACAGATGATCAATAGGGTTTAGGTCTGGAGACATGCTTGGCCAGTCCATCACCTTTACCCTCAGCTTCTTTAGCAAGGCAGTGGTGGTCTTGGAGGTGTGTTTGGGGTTGTTATCATGTTGGAATACTGCCCTGCAGCCCAGTCTCTGAAGGGAGGGGATCATGCTCTGCTTCGGTATGTCACAGTACATGTTGGCATTCATGGTTCCCTCAATGATCTGTAGCTCCCCAGTGCCGGCAGCACTCATGCAGCCCCAGACCATGACACTCCCACCACCATGCTTGACTGTAGACAGGACACACTTGTCTTTGTACTCCTCACCTGGTTGCCCCCACACACGCTTGTCACCATCTGAACCACATAAGTTTATCTTGGTCTCATCAGACCACAGGACATAGTTCCAGTAATCCATGTCCTTAGTCTGCTTGTCTTCAGCAAACTGTTTGCGTGCTTTCTTGTGCATCATCTTTAGAAGAGGCTTCCTTCTGGGACGACAGTCATGCAGACCAATTTGATGCAGTGTGCGGCGTATGGTCTGAGCACTGACAGGCTGACCCCCACCCCTTCAACCTCTGCAGCAATGCTGGCAGCACTCATATGTCTATTTCCCAAAGACAACCTCTGGATATGACACCAAGCACGTGCACTCAACTCCTTTGGTGGACCATGGCGAGGTCTGTTCTGAGTGGAACCTGACCTGTTATACCGCTGTATGGTCTTGGCCACCGTGCTGCAGCTCAGTTTCAGGGTCTTGGTAATCTTCTTATAGCCTAGGACATCTTTATGTAGAGCAATACTTCTTTTTTTCAGATCCACAGAGAGTTCTTTGCCATGAGGTGCCATGTTGAACTTCCAGTGACCAGTATGAGAGAGTGAGAGCGATAACACCAAATTTAACACACCTGATCCCCATTCACACCTGAGACCTTGTAACACTAATGAGTCATATGACACCAGGGAGGGAAAATGGCTAATTGGGCCCAATTTGGATATTTTGACTTAGGGGTGTACTGACTTTTGTTGCCAGCGGTTTAGACATTAATGGCTGTGTGTTGAGTTATTTTGAGGGGACAGCAAATTTACACTGTTATACAAGCTGTACACTCACTACTTTACATTGTAGACAAGTGTCATTTCTTCAGTGTTGTCACATGAAAAGATAGAAGGAAATATTTACAAAAATGTGTGAGGGGTGTACTGACTTTTGTAAGATACTGTACTGTATATGGGGATCATTCATGAAATGTGCCCTGTTGGGAGAAAAAAAAAAAACCCTGTTTGCTGCCCATTCCGACCAATCAGCTTCTACTCTAATTTTGACTGTTATACAAGCTGTACACTCACTACTTTACATTGTAGCAAAAAGTGTCATTTCTTCAGTGTTGTCACATGAAAAGACAGAATGAAATACAAAAATGTTAGGGGTGTACTCACTTTTGTGACATACTGTATCTGTGGGCACTATTTGACCTCTACAGAGGGCAAGTTGTCCAGGATCGGTTGTCCTGAGAGGTTGCTGCTGTTCCCCTGACATAAAGCTGCTCCCAGATCTGTATGCACAGTTTATTAAATCAGACCTCTGACCAATATTTATTTTTCGGCCCAGCCTACCTGAAGGTGGTATCTGCATGTTTCACATACTCACCCATCCACTGGATCCAGCATTGTCCCACTGAGATCTGCTCACGTCATAGAGAGGTCCACCGGCTCTTCTGGGCTCAGTGGGTGGGCCTCTCGATGACACGCCAACAGGCCCGCCCCTTCCGCCTTTCTTGAATCAAAGGCTAGGTCTCCTGGGATATGTGACCTGCATGGGGAGGCGGGGCTGGACATTTCTGGGTAAAAAAAATAACACGCATGGCTCGGCCCCGCCCCCCACTAGATTTGACTAACATCGGGAGGAGCCAATGGCTCCCATTGCTCTCAGCCAAGCCTGTGAGAGAGAGAGGGGAAGAGGACCTGCAGATGAGCACAGCGCTAGATCAATACAGGACTCAGGGAAGTATTTGGGGGGTGTAAACGGGCACTGAAAGGTTTTTTTTTTTACCTTCATGCACAGAATACATTAACCACTTCAGCCCCGGAAGATTTGGCTGCTCAATGAGCAGGCCATTTTTTGCGGTATTGAACTGCGTCGCTTTAACTGAAAATTGTGCAGCCGTTGTACCCAAACAAAATTGACGTTCTTTTTTTTTCCCCACAAATAGAGATTTCTTTTGGTGGTACTTGATCATCTCTGCAAGTTTTTTTTTTTTTTTTTGCGCTATAAACAAAAAGAGAGCGACAATTTTGAAAAAAAAAAACACAATATTTTGTACTTTTTGCTGTAATAAATATCCCCAATTTAAAAAAAAAAAAAATTAAAAAAAAAATTTTCCTCATTTTAGGCTGATATGTATTCTTCTACATATTTTTGGTAATAAAAATTGTAATAAGTGTATATTGATTTGGTTTTTGCAAAAGTTAAAGCGTCTACAAAATAGGGGAAAGATTTATGGCATTTTTATTATTATTTTATTTTTTTACTAGTAATGGCAGCGATCTGCGGTTTTTATTGGGACTTCAACATTATGGAGTACACATCAGACACTTTTGACACATTTTTGGGACCATTGGCATTTATACAGCGATCAGTACTATAAAAATGCACCGATTACTGTCTAAATGTCACTGGCAGGGAAGGGGTTAACACTAGGGGGCGATCAAGGGGTTAAATGTTACATAGGGAGTGATTCTAACTGTGGGGGGGTGGGACTGCCTGGGGGGGGAGACCAATCATTGTTCATACTTAGTATGAACTACAGATCGCTCTCCTCACTCCTGACAGCACGGAGATTTGTCTGTTTACATTCACAGATCTCCGTTCTGTCTCTGTGTGGAGCGATCACGGGTGCCTGGTGGTAATCGCATCGGCTCCGGCGTCGCACCGCGTCTGCCCCCTAAGACGAGCTGACGTACAGCTACGATGGTTGGCCCAGGGGAACCAACCTGCCATAGTATAACTGCGGCGGCTGGCCGAGAAGGTGTTAAAGGGGTTGTAAACCCTCTGTTTTTCACCTCAATGCATTCTACCCGGTGTCTCGGCTCTTGATTGGATAGATTGATAGCAGTGCAGCCATTGGCTCCTGCTGCTGTCAATCAAATCCAATGATGTGGGCGTCGGGGGAGGGACGAGTCCTGCTGTCTGTGTCTATAGATGCAGCAGCAGGACACAGGAGCATGCCCGCATGGGTGCCCTGAAGGAGAGCTCTTCTCCGACGGGTCACTCGATGCGGGGAGGAGCCAGGAGCGCCGCGGAGGGACACCAGAAGAGGAGGATCGGGGCCATTCTGTGCAAAACTGCACAGAGGAGGTAAGTGTGACATGTACAAACAAAAGAAAAGAGAAAAAAATAGATAACCTTTAGTATCCCTTTAAAAAACCTGACTTTAGAACTACTTTGATAGTAAATGTTATAGGTTGGTGACCTCTATGTGTACACGATCTGTGCTGTTCTAAAACTGACATTTTTCATCAAAAGCTGCACTTTGATGTCAGCATGAATAAAACTTTATTGTCCTGGACAAGGTCTACCAGTAAGCTCTGTTTGGGTGAGATGCCCAGAGTAAGGAGGGTCTGGACGGACCTTCTGTATTCTTTGCAATAACATTCATGCTGATGTCATTGGAGTGCGGCTGATCTCTTTGCCTTTGAGGCAGGAAGGAACGCTATTTGGCCAGCACTTGTGTCCATACACGCGGCACACTCTCTGGAGTTGGGAGCGGCGGTTCTTTTTGATTTGACTTTTTTTTCTTTTTTTTATTGTTTTTTTTTTTTTTTATTTACAGGAAAAAGAAAACACATTGAGGCTGTGATTCCAATGCCTCTATTTACCGATTCTTCCATGGAGGAGACCCCGTCCCCGGATAGCAGGAGCAGCAGCGGACACAGGTAAGATTGTCCCTGCCAACCAACTAAAAATAGCTCATCAGTTTCGGAGAGCAGTGACTGGGAAATGGGAGAGGAGAGTCGGGGTAAGGTGATGGACACCGGCATTACCGGGGCAGATATCTAGGTAAGGAATTGGGGTTGGTGCCCTTGAGAGAATTAACTGTAGGTTAGGGCAATGGTGGCACAGATTAGGAAAAGGTACGCTACACAAAGAATGGTTACACATTAACCTGCACTGCTGTCTGGTTACCCTTCAAGAACTCCAGCTTTTCCTCCCCAAAACAGATGCATTGTGCATATAAATGAATTGCAATCCGGCTGTCCGTTTTGTGTGCAACTTACCTCCTTTACCTGTATAAAGCAGGTTTCTGTGATGTCACTCCCTCCTCCTGGCTGAATTTCAAAGTTCTCTGACTTCTTGTTTCCTTCCTTTTTCCAGTCATAATACTAAATGTCCCATGATCCTTTGAGCCTATGTAGCTTCAGGGCGGGCAATGGGAGTCACTTGTAGCAGTTCTGGGAGATGATGTGGGTGGGTCCTAGGATTATTGTGGGAGTTTCTGGGCCTTCATGTGGGCGGTGAAAGGTGTCATACCTTCTCCCGTGTCATTCCTGTCTTGCAACGTAAAGAATAATGGCTTACTGCAAGTCTATGGTGGAAGGGCTATGGGAGGTTATTATGAAGGTGTTTCCTTCATATGTATATGAATCACTTTACATAGAGATGGTCTCTTGGAGGGCGGGAACTGAGGGGCAGGGCTTTGAGAGGGCGGGAACTGAGGGGCAGGGCTTTGAGAGGGCAGGATCTGAGGGGCAGGGCTTTGAGAGGGCAGAATCTGAGGGGTTGGACTCTCCCTGTTCACACTGGTCGGCATATTTAACTGGGTAGGACTGAATTCCAATTGTCATCCATTCAATCCCGCCCAGCAACAGCACCGCTAGCTTTCAGAACAGGCTTTGTATGAAGGGGTTTCCTTCTTGAATAATGCTGTGATCTGTGAAGCTGGACTTTGGAGGTTTGGACTCTTCCTGTAGGTGTGACTGGGTGGGATTGAACGCTAGTTAGGATGTATTCAATCCTACCCACCATTATAGCTGTGGATGAAATTACATAATTTGCAGAGTCTGAAAGACTACAAAGGGGGCTGTACAGACTCTAGCTGCTGCCAGGCTGCATGCTCGGCTAAGGGTCTGGTATGGATTGGGGAGGGGGGGGGCCCATGCCGTGTTTTGTTTTTTTTTGTTTTTTTTTCTTCTATTGCTGGCAATGGTTTTATGCAGCATGGAAAGTCAATTTAAATGTTTTTTTTTTATGTCAGTTTTGCTGCAGCAGGTTCTATACATGGTACCGATGCACCACTTTACAGGCAGACTAAGGGGACCTTTCCAGGCACTATATTTAACCACTTGCCGCATTTGAGGGCTGGGTGGTGCGGCTGACGTTCTGGGTGCATGTCATATGACTGCTTCCCAAAACAACAGCTCTCGCGCACCCCCGGGGGCGCGCCCTGTTGCTAGGACACGGCGCGACCCCGACCTGTGTAAAGAGCCGCGGCTGAATGGCTCTTTTAACCATTTGATCGGCTGTGTCCAAACATGGAGATGCCAGTAATCAGCGCTCCTCGCCTCACACTGACAGAGTGTGAGGAGAGAAGAGCCGATCAGCTGCATCTCTTCACATGGGACAGCTAGGTATGTAATCAGGGCACTGATCATCAGTGCCCTGATTACAATTAAGTGCCCACCACTGTCAGCAATCAGTGCCAACAATTGCCACCAATCTGTGCCCACAAGTGCCAGCAATCAATGGCCATTAGTGATGCCAGTCAGTGCTGGCTATCAGTGCTACCCATCAGTGCCGCCTATCCGTGCCCATAAGTGCGGCATATTCATGCCTCTCCATTAGTGCCACCTCATTAGTGCCCATCAGTGCAGCCTATCGGTGCCGCCTCATCAGCGCCCATCAGTGAAGGACAAAAATTTACTTATTTACAAAATTTACTGACAGAAACTAAGAAAAAAATTTTTTTTTTCAAATTTTTTTTTAAGGAAAAAATAAAAAACCCAGAAGTGATTAAATACCACCAAAAGAAAGCTCTATTTGTGCGAAAAAAATGATAACAATTTCACATGGTTACAGTGTGGCACGACCGCTTAATTGTCATTCAAAGTGTGACAGCGCTGAAAGCTGTAAAATGGCCTGGGCAGGAAGGGGGTATAAGTGCCCGGTATTGAGGTGGTGAAAGGAATTTTGCATTTTTTGTTTCACTTTAAGCATCATTAAATCACTGCTCATGTAAAAACTATCTTTTTTTTTTTTTTTTTTAAGTTTTTTTTTTCTTTTTTTTTTTCTTTTTAATTGCATTGATATATGTCCCCCAGGGCAGTACCTGGACCCCCATACCCTTTTTATGGCCAATAACTTGCATATATCCCTTCAAAATTGGCACTTTTTTTGATTTTTCACATTCGGGTCCCATAGACTTTTTAATAGAGTTCGAGGCTCGGGCCTGAGCTTAATCCATGTTCGGGAATTTTGGTTGCGAACCAAACCGGGGGGGGGGGTATGTCTGGCCCATCACTAGTGGCCAGTATGGATTTGGACAGTGGAGCGCTACTGAGTGTAGCAGGAAACCGTCACAGCTCTGTTCCTATAAACTCAGCAAGGAATACCTAACCGTACTGGCCTGACCTGAATAGCAAAGTCCTGAGCTAACTAAAACACATAACACGGGTTGTCACTGCTAACTGCAGGACTGTCACAAAGTAAACACCAATATTCTTAGGGGTTGTCGGTGACTTCATCATTTCTGACCCCTTTTTTTTTTTCGTATTTCCTCGTTCTTTATAGGTCCAGTACTTCTCGCAGGTCCGGGTCATCGCTAAGCAGTGTGTACAGGGAGGTGAGAGGCATGGGGAATGCACCATGGACAAAGGTATGTAATGACACTTCTTTGTAAATACAAGTAACAGGCAGAACTAGGAGTACATTGAGTATACAGGTTAACTTAGAGGATATGTAAACGTTTTTTTTTTTTTTTTTAAACAAACATGTCACACTTACGTCCTTTGTGCAGTTGGTTTTGCACAGAGTGGCCCTGATCCTCCTCTTCTGGGGTCCCTCAGCGGTGCTCCTGGCTCCTCCTCTTCTCGAGTGCCCCGTCGGAGAAGAGTTCTCCCTTGGGGACACCCGTGCAAGCGAGCTCCCGTGTCCTGCTGCTGCGTCTATTGACACAGACAGCAGGTCTCCGCTCCGCCCCCCCCCCCCCCCCCCCCGGCTACTGCATCATTGGATTTGATTAACAGGGGGAGCCAATGGCTGTGCTGCTATTAATCTATCCAATTAGGACTTGAGACACCGACTGGAGCGGGTGTGTTCGTCCCCGGCGCAGGAACGATCGTGCTCAGGTAAGTAAAAGGGGGGCTCTGGGGGTTGGTGCACTACAAGAGGTGTTTTTTTCCCTCAATGCATAGAATGCATTGAGGTGAAAAACCAGGAGGGTTTACAACCCCTTTAACCACTTGACCCCGCCCCCCGGGCCTTTTCTGGCACTTTTTGTTTACATGTAACAATCTGTATTTTTTTGCTAGAAAAATTCCTAGAACCCCCCAAACATTATATATTTTTTTTAAACGGAGGCCCTAGAGAATAAATTGGTAGGTTTTGCAATTTTTTTTTTTTTTTTTGTCACACGGTGACACATGTAAGCAGTGGTTTAGGCAGGCCATAGATTATGCAATTTTCTTATCTTCAACCACGGGTTGAAGGAAAGAAAATAGCTTGATTTCCCCATCAACATAGTCAGTGTTGAATCCCTCCTCCCGCTGCGCTATTGTATTCTGAGTTTTGACAGTGGGAGGTTTCCCCGCTGGCAGAACAGAATGATCAATTCTGGTGGCTATAGCCTCTGGCAGTGATCACAACAAAAAAAAAAAAAAACTGACAGGCTGGTTGTCCTGAAATGTATCGATATTTGTTTAGTATCTTCAGGTTGTTGTTGAACTACAAGCACCCCCCATACCTGCTAATATCTCTCTGTTTTCTCTCTTACCCCAATCTTTTCTTTGCGCCCCCCTTTCCTTCAACCCCCCCCCCCCCCCATTCTTTGTTCCCTGTTGTCTCTCTACCATCACCCCTGGCATCTCTCTGCCTACCTTTTTATCCTTCTCTGCCCCCCCCCCCCCCCCCCATTACTCATCTCTGCCACCCAACACCCCCCCCCTCAAATCTCGCCCCTTTTGTCTCCGCTGTATCTGTATCTCCCCTCACAGGTTGGAAGGCAGAAGGAAGAAGGCTGGTTTGCCCTGACTGCTCATGTTTCCTAAATGCCAAGTTATTTATAATCCTATTTGATCAGTGTTCCGAGATTTTTTTTTCTTGTCTTTTTATATATTTCTATGTTTAACTTATTTGTCATTTATTCAATAAAATTTTTTTTTTTTTTTCAAATTTTATTTGATATTTTGTGTTTTATTTAAAGACTCTGGAAGGGTTGTCCAAAACGAGACAAGCAGAGCCGGACTAGTCACCAGTAGAGGTCTCCCTGTAGCTGATCTTTTCTCTATTACTGAGTTACCATTCCTAGTTGTGCACTGTGTCTCTGTGGCGGTGGCCATCTTGGTAGAGGCAAGAATTTTCGATTCCTGAAAAATTGCCCAACCCCCCCCCCCCCCAATAACTGCTGGGGGAATATATATTAAGCAACAGGAGAGTTGGAGGGAAGCACAGCTTTACCGAATGGATGAATCAGAAGCAGGGATTTCCTTGCACTGTGGGTCCTTATGAACAGCTTCCTCTCCAGCAAGGAGAACAGTGAACAGCACAGTAGTGACATCACCAATTATCACTCCAAATCTGGTGAGACTAGCAATCAGAGGCAGCAGTGCCTTACATCAGGGGTAGGCAACCTGGGGGCCCTCCAGCTATTGTGGAACTACATTTCCCACGAGGCATTGCAAGGCTGGCAGTTACAATTACTCTCAGAGGCATGATGGGACTTGGAGTTCTGCAACAGCTGGAAGGCCCCAGGTTGCCTCCCCCTGCCTTAGATGATCCCACACTGCAGATCTACAGCTAGCTATAGAACAAGTGCCTAGGCATAGGAAATGCCCTACTATTTTTCTGGAGTAATTGAAGGCAAAGGATACATTTTGTAAGCGTTAACCGCTTGCCAACTGTATAACTTCAAGGGCCGTGCTGTGATTAACCACTTCCTGCAAAATCGCGTACCTGTACGTCATTTTTTGAGGAGTGATGCCTGCAGACATCACCCCCACCCCCCTCGGTACCATTTTTTTTTAAGAGCGGACGGTCAGCTTTCATGTGATAACAACCGATGTGGAAGGAGACTCCCCTCCCGCCGCTCCGCCCGGGTCTCCCATCCCACTGGGAGACCCGAGCGACCATCCGGCACGTCCACCAACTGGCATCGGCTTTGATCGGCTCTCCGATGTAGTAACCCAGAAGCAACGTCATTTCCGGATTACTCAGCAGCCAATGGCGCTGATTTCCAAAAAAAAAATGATAAAAAAAATCCAAAGTAGAGCTGCATGATTAATCGTCAAGAATCGTTATCGTGTTTTTTTTTTTTTTTCCAGTTGCAATCTTGAAAAAGGTGTTTCACGATTCTTACTATGCAAAGAATTCTCTCTGCTCTTCTGCAGCCACAGCCCTCAAAAGAAAGGAAGAGAAAAAACGGGCAGTCTGCCAAGAATCAAAACATTCTTTAGCAGTTGAACTTAGGTATAAACATTGTAACAATTTGTCAATGGAATAGACGTCTGTGTGTAAGTGAGGAAAGTTTAACCACTTAAAACACTAAACCTTTTTCTGTCATTTGTTGGTTTCAAGTTAAAATCATTTTTTTTTTTGCTAGAAAATTACTTACAACCCCCAAACATTATATATATATTTTTTTTAGTAGAGACTCTAGAGAATAAAATGGTGGTTGTTGCAATATTTTATGTCACACTGTATTTGCGCAGAAATCTTTCAAATGCAATTGTTTTGGAAAAAATCACTTTAATGAATTTAAAAGAAAAAAAAAAAAAACAACTAACCAGTAAAGTTAGCCCAATTTTTTTTTGTATAATGATGATGATTTTACGTTGCGAGAATCGTGAGAGAATTGTGATCTTTTTATTCTAAGCAAAAAAATAGTGATTCTCATTTTGGCCAGAATCGTGCAGCTTTGAAGTGCAGAGGAGGGGTTTGGAGTCTTTTAGAACCCAGATCCCTCCATAAAGAGTACCTGTCAGAGTCTATTACTGTCACAAGGGATCTTTACATTACTTTTGACAACAATAAAAGTGATCAGAATTTTTCTGAAGGTACAGTGTAAAAAAATACATTAAGAAAAAAACAATTTTTTTTAAAGCTTCCTGCGTGCGCGCATGCCAGAGAAAATGCATACGTAAGTAACACCCGCAAATGTAAACGGTGTTCAAATCACACGTGAGGCATCGTCCGCGATCGTTAGAGGGAGGGCAATAATTCTAGAAAAAGGCCTCCTCTGTAATTCTAAACGAGTAACCGTTAATTTTTTTTAAAGCTTCGCCTATGGACATTTTTAAGTACCGTAGTTTGTCGCCATTCCACGAGTGCATGCAATTTTAAAGCGTAACATATTCGATATCTATTTACTTACTACAAAAAAATTGGGCTGACAAACTTTACTGTTTTTTTAATTTTTTTTTTATTTTTATTTTTTTTTTAATTTCCCCAAAAAATTGTGTTTGAAAGACCACTGTGCAAATACTGTGTGACATAAAATATTGCAACGACCGCCATTTTATTCTCTAGGGTCTCTGCTAAAAAAAAAAAATATATACAGTATCTCACAAAAGTGAGTACACCCCTCACATTTTTGTAAATCTTTTCTTCTCTCTTTTCATGTGACAACACTGAAGAAATGACACTTTGCTACAATGTAAAGTAGTGAGTGTACAGCTTGTATAACAGTGTAAATTTGCTGTCCCCTCAAAATAACTCAACACACAGCCATTAATGTCTAAACCGCTGGCAACAAAAGTGAGTACACCCCTAAGCAATAATGTCCAAATTGGGCCCAATTAGCCATTTTCCCTCCCTGGTGTCATGTGACTCGTTAGTGTTACAAGGTCTCAGGTGTGAATGGGGAGCAGGTGTGTTAAATTTGGTGTTATCGCTCTCACTCTCTCATACTGATCACTGGAAGTTCAACATTGAACCTCATGGCAAAGAAGTCTCTGAGGATCTGAAAAAAAGAATTGTTGCTCTACATAAAGATGGCCTAGCCTGTAAGAAGATTGCCAAGACCCTGAAACTGAGCTGCAGCACAGTGGCCAAGACCATACAGCGGTATAACAGGTCAGGTTCCACTCAGAACAGCCTTGCCATGGTCCACCAAAGAAGTTGAGTGCACGTGCTCAGCGTCATATCCAGAGGTTGTCTTTGGGAAATAGACGTATGAGTGCTGCCAGCATTGCTGCAGAGGTTGAAGGGGTGGGGGGGTCAGCCTGTCAGTGCTCAGACCATACGCTGCACACTGTATCAAATTGGTCTGCATGGCTGTCATCCCAGAAGGAAGCCTCTTCTAAAGATGATGTACAATAAAGCCCACAAACAGTTTACTGAAGACTAGTAGACTAAGGACATGGATTACTGGAACCATGTCCTGTGGTTTGATGAGACCAAGATAAACGTATTTTGTTCAGATGGTGTCAGTCATGTGTGGCGGCAACCAGGTGAGGAGTACAAAGACAAGTGTGTCTTATCTACAATCAAGCATGGTGGTGGGAGTGACATGGTCTGGGGCTGCATGAGTGCTGCCGGCACTGGGGAGCTACAGTTCATTGAGGAAACCATGAATGCCAACATGTACTGTGATATACTGAAGTAGAGCATGATCCCCTCCCTTCAGAGACTGGGCCGCAGGGCAGTATTCCAACATGATAACGACCCCAAACACACCTCCAAGACGACCACTGCCCTGCTAAAGAAGCTGAGGGTAAAGGTGATGGACTGGCCAAGCATGTCTCCAGACCTAAACCCTATTGATCATCTGTGGGGCATCCTCAAAAGGAAGGTGGAGGAGCGCAAGGTCTTTAACATCCACCAGCTCTGTGATGTCATCATGGAGGAGGGGAAGAGGACTCCAGTGACAACCTGTGAAGCTCTGGTGACCTCCATGCCCGAGAGGGTTAAGGCAGTGCTGGAAAATAATGGTGGCCACACAAAATATTGACACTTTGGGCCCAGTTTGGACATTTTTACTTAGGGGTGTACTCACTTTTGTTGCCAGCAGTTTAGACATTAATGGCTGTGTGTTGAGTTATTTTGAGGGGACAGCAAATTTACACTGTTATACAAGCTGTACACTCACTACACTTAAACTTCCCTTTTAAGATATCAAAGCTTTTTTTGCTCTTATGTTCACTTTCACTTACCTGGTAAGACGGCTTTGCAAAATAGAAACTTATCATGAGCAAAAAAACAATGATCCTCTGGCTTCATTATGTTGAGTCGCTGACTCAAGTATTTGGTATACAGATAATAAGTTACTTTATGTGTCCCCCCCGTGAAGAGATTCACCCCCTTTTTATTTGTCCCGGTGGTCATTGACACGTGTTGGGAGAAGCGGTTTTTAGGGCTTTGAAACATTGCACGCTTCACTGTGAATATTGATAGGCTCATTATGAGCAAGAGATGTGCTGGGGATCTCCACCAGTCTCCCCAATGGGACATGGGCTACCAAAACCATCTGACATTGGTTCCAACCATCCTCTACTCTTTTTCAAAACAAACAAAAAGTTTTGGTTAGACATACTTTTAAACCAAAAATGTGTTCAGACAAAGTATTTGTAGACCTTTTTGTTATAGGCTCATACCTTCAGGTGATTGGACACTGGCAAAGCTTTCGAGGACATGCCTCCCCTAAAACCCCACACAACTCTGAGTTTTGTGCTAGTGTCCTAAGGTGTTGGACCTGTTCTCCCTTGTGGAGAAATCACTCTTCGCTTAACTAGTTATTTTATTTTCTGGATTCTTCAATCAACTCCTCAGCCATCTCCTTCACTGTTGCCTTATACTACAGCAGAAGCAGTGCATTTGGCTGGGGACAACCTTGGTAAAACCTTGGGAACCATACCTGGACCCTACAATGTGGGGACGCCATGTTGCTTAGGGCAATGAATCCTGTATGGGCACTCACTTTGGGTTATAGGCTCATACCTTCAGGTAATTGGACACTGGCAAAGCTTCTTGAGGACATGCCTCGTCTCTAACTGATGCTGTTAGTCCTTTCGTTTTTGCTAGTGTCCTAAGGGGTTGGACCTCTTCTCCCTCGCAGAGATATCACTTCAGCTTAACTGGTTTATTATTATTATTATTTTTTTTTTTTTTAATTCTTCAATCAACTCCTAAACTATCTCTTTCACTTTTGCCTTATACAACAGCAGAAGCAGTGCTTTCGGATGGGCACAACCTTGGTAAAACCTTGGGAGCCATATCTGAAACCCCACGCTGTGGGAATGCCATGTTGCTTAGGGCACAGGATCCTGTAAGGGCACTCACGTTGGGTTATAGGCTTGTACCTTCAGATGGTTGGACACTGGCAAAGCTTTTTGAGGACATGCCTCCCCCTTAACCCTACCCGAGTCCTCAATTTTTTGCTAGTATCCTAAGGTATTAGACTTCTCCCTTGCAGAGACATCACTTTAGCGTAACTAGTTGATTTTATTTTTGGATTCTTCAATCCACTCTTCAACCATCTCTTTCACTGTTGCCTTCTACTACAATAGAAGCAGTGCATTCTGATTAGCGCAACCTTGGGAGCCATACCCGGACTCCACACTTTGGGCACACCATGTTGCTTGGGGCACTGGATCCTGTATAGGCGCTCACCTTTACACTAAGGGCTCATTTACACTTGCTTCGACTTTAACATTATAGCAGCTACTGCTTCAACATGCTTTATTGATGCTTCTGTCATGCTTCAATGGTGATGATGCTTTTTTGAAGTTTTCATGAAGCTTGGCAAATGCCCTGTGTGTGTGTGTGTGTGTGTTGATTTTCTATTTGTTTAAAAGGGCCCAATATAAGCCCAGCTCAGTAGTACCCCCACTCAGCAGATCCCCAGCTCATTATTACGCCTGTTCAGCAGATCCCCCCAGTTTATTAGTACCCTCATTCAGCAGATCCCCTGCTCAGTAATACCCCCAGCTCTCCTAATGTCCCGCTCAGTAGTAACCCCCAGCTTTGCTCATCCCCCACTCAGTAGTAACCCCCTTCTCTGTTGATCCTCCTCTCAGAAGTAACCCCCAGCTGTGCTGCTCCTATGGTTTGCTGGTCCTCCTCTCTCAGTGGTTCCCGCTATATTCCTCCCACGCGGCTCACAACGTGTGACATCTCCTAATTTCTCCTGCTCCGGTCCCCCAGTTCTCCTGATCCTCTGCAGCTCAGCCTTCTCCTCTGTCCCCTGCTCACCTTCCGCTATGGTGTGCCGTCTGCTAGTTCCTCCACTCCGGTGCACATCCTGCTCACCTTCCTGCTGCTCCACACCAGATGTGACGTCTGCACCAGACACTTTCAGGAATATTTACACATAAACCGGAAGTGACTGCTGATGACGCCTTTCCAGTTTGTTTGTTGGTCTCCTCGTGCATCCTGGGATATATCATACCTGCAATACCTCAAAAGCAAAGCTAAAGCCTCTCGAAAGCTGTAGGTGGTGTAAGCAAGTGTTATCATAGACTTCTATGGAGGCTTTGGAGATGCTTTAAAGTACCAAGAAAGCCACATGGGGCCTAATTTTTGAAGCAAAACAAACACAAAACTCTGAACAGGACTGTAAGGCAACCATTTTATTTGGTGATAGGGCTTTGGTTAGCATTCAGAGTGCTTTAAAGAAGCATGTCTAATGTCACATTTTGAAGCAAGTGTAAACGAGTCCTAAAGTGCCAAGAGCCAACAAAAGTTTTGTTCTCTTTTGGAAGTAGATTTTTTTTAGATGAAATAAAGTGTGACATTAAGTTCTATGTTTACAGTTTATTATTTTTAATACCACCAATGCAGACAGACCGACCAGGTTCACCAATGTAGCCCCCCAAGCCCCCCCACCCCTCCTGACCAGGCATCGGAAAACACCACAGTACGAGCAACTCACAGGTTTCAAACAGCCTTAACTGGGTACATATCACAAATATAAGGTCATCAATTACCACAGGTCAATAATTCACCTACAACGGGTCCGTCACTACTGCAGTTCTTCAAACTGGGAACGTGTTTTTTTTTTTTTTTATACAGCAAACAGAAAAATTGTCCCCAACAGGAAGTATATGTGAATATGAAATACCAAATATACGACAAATGTATACAATCCTATATGTTCCTTCAATCAGTCAACATTAATACACAGATGGAGAAAGAAGTCTCCAGTAAATTTAATGTACGTTCCATCCAGGATGAGTCTTTGTTCAATTTGAAAGATCTCATTCCCTATCAAGGTCAGTCTAATGGTAAGATCGTAATTAAGATTTAATCATATTTTCTGTGATCGTTCCATCAATCTCCTTCTTCATAATCTCTGTTTGAGCCGAGGAAGCCGCCATGCTTTGGTTTTCAGGGCCGGCTTGGCTTGTCGCCTCGTGATTCTCCGTCTCGTCGACATTGGAGGCCGTTCGGAAGCTGGACTCGCTTCCGCCATCACTGTTTTGGAGAGGGAGCAAAGCTCTATGTCTCATCAAACTGTCATCACTGTTTTTACCTTCCAGGGAGTTCTTTGGCCTCATGACCTTGTTAGACACTGAATTCTTGGAAGGTTCATCAAAGCTCAGGGATAAGGTGACCGTGCCACTGCCAAAGCTGACTTTCTGCTTGCAGCTTCTGGCTCGCTCAGCAGCGCTGAAATGATCGTCGTGATTGCTCTTGCTGCTGATGGAGGATGATGGGGTGGAGCCTGCAGAACCTCCCAAGCTGTTGGACCTTTTGTGGGACACGTTACTGCGTCTAAGAGTAGCTCGGGCCGCAACCTTGAAAGCGTGAGCCACCGTGCTACAGCGGACCTCTTCGATGGTGTTCCTGGATGGTTTGAACAGGATGATGTAGACTTTGTTGAAGAAGATGCAAGCCAACAGGCCGAAACTCGAGGCCAGAATGGCAATGATCTCAACAGCCGAAACGTACTTTCCGTAGGTGCTTACATAAGCTGGAATGAAGGATATCCAGACAATGAAGAATATGAGCATGCTGAATGTGATAAATTTGGCTTCGTTGAAATTTTCTGGTAGCTTCCGTGCCTTGAAAGCAAAGAAAAAGCAGATCCCTGCCAGCAAGCAAATGTAGCCAATCAGGAATCCAAGAGCCATCAATGATCCCTCATTGCAAATGACGAATATGATCTCATCCTCGTGATTCTTAGCAGCCCTGGGAGGCGCGGTGTATAGCCATATGATGCACGTAACAATCTGCACAAAGGTACACAGAAAAACCAGTAGAAACTGGAGGTTTAGGCCCCACCACTTCCGCTGAAAGCTCGTGGGGATTTTGGCCTCAAACACAAGCAGAATGCGGTTGGTTTTTACCAGGATGCAGGAGATGCAAAGCACAAAACTGATGCCAAATGCTGGTTGCCGCAGCCGGCACGTCCAATCCTCCGGCTCACCGATGAAGAAGAGGGAACTGGAGAAGCAGCACAACAGTGAGAAGAGCAGGAGATAGGAGAGCTCCCGGTTTGTTGCCTTAACAATGGGTGTGTTGCGGAATTTTATGAACACGCTGAGCACGAAGGACGTCAGGAATATTCCCAAGATTGAGAACATGGTGAGCGCAATCCCAAATGGTTCCGTCCAAGACAGGAACTCGATCTCCTTGGCAACGCAGGATGTGTGGTTTTCATTGGACCAGTATTCTGCAGCACATTTCTCACAAGCGCTTGCATCTGGAAAAGAGAAGAGTGTTATCATAGGGAGAAATGTAATGGAGTCACTCTTACCTCTATGGATGGTTCTTAAAGTGTCACTAAACCCACATCATAAAAAAAACGATCAATAAATAGTGTATTACAAGCTGTTCATATTCACTGAGATTTGTTTTCTGAAAAAAAAATGTTGATCCTGCTGCTGTCTATCTCCACCTTCTGTCCAAGTCCCCAATTCAGCTAGGGATTTTGCAGCTGTGGTGGCAACTCTCCACATGCTCGGTTTTCAGAGAGTTTCTATGCTGAGCATTTCCTCCCCATTACATCTGAGCAGCCCATGTGACTATAGAGGCACACATGTGGGCGTACAGTGCCTTGAAAAAGTATTCACACCCCTTGAAATTTTCCAAATTTTGTCATGTTACAACCAAAAACGTAAATGTATTTTATGTGATAGACCAACACAAAGTGGCACATAATTGTGAAGTGGAAGGAAAACCTATAAATGGTTTTCAATATTATTAAATATGTGAAGTGTGGGGTACATTTGTATTCGGCCCCCCTGAGTCAATACTTTGTAGAACCGCCTTTCTCTCCAATTACAGCTGCAAGTCTTTTTGGGGATGTCTCTACCAGCTTTGCACATCTAGAGAGGGACATTTTTGCCCATTCTTCTTTGAAAAATAGCTTAATCTCTGTCAGATTGGATGGAGAGCGTCTGAACAGCAATTTTCAAGTCTTGCCACAGATCCTCAATTGGATTTAGGTCTAGACTGTGACTGCGCCATTCTAACACATGAATATGCTTTGATCTAAACAATTCCATTGTAGCTCTGGCTGTATGTTTAGGGTTGTTGTCCTGCTGGAAGGTGAACCTCCGCCCCAGTCTCAAGTCTTTTGCAGACTATAACAGGTTTTCTTCTAAGATTGCCCTGTATTGGGCTCCATCCATCTTCCCATCAACTCTGACCAGCTTCCCTGTCCCTGCTGAAGAAAACCATCCCCACAACATGATGCTGCCACCACCATGTTTCACAGTGGGGATGGTGTGTTCAGGGTGATGTGCAGTGTTAGTTTTTCGCCACACATAGCGTTTTGCTTTTAGGCCAAAAAGTAAAATTTTGGTCTCCTCTGACCAGAGCACCTTCTTCCACATGTTTGCTGTGCCCCCACATGGCTTATTGCAAAATTAAAATGGGACTTTTTATGGTTTTCTTTCACCAATGTCTTTCTTCTTGCCACTCTTCCATAAAGGCCAGATTTGTGGAGAGCACGACTAATAGTTGTCCTGTGGACAGATTCTCTCACCTGAGCTGTGGATCTCTGCAGCTCCTCCAGAGTTACCATGGACCTCTTGGCTCTTCTCTGATTAATGCTCTCCTTGCCCGGCCGGTCAGTTTAGGTGGACGGCCATGTCTTAGTAGGTTTACAGTTGTGCCATACTCTTTCCATTTTCGGATGATGGATTGAACAGAGCTCCGTGAGATGTTCAAAACTTGGGATATTTTTTTTTATAACCTAACCCTGCTTTTTACTTCTCCACAACTTTATGATGCTCTTTGTTTAATAAGGTTCTCTAACAAACCTCTGCGGCCTTCACAGAACAGCTGTATTTATGCTGAGATTAAATTACACACAGGTGGACTCTATTTACTAATTAGGTGACTTCTGAAGGCAATTATTTCCACTAGATATTAGTTAGGGGTATCGAAGTAAAGGGGGCTGAATACAAATACACACCACACTTTTCAGATATTTATTTGTAAACAATTTGGAAAACTATTTATTCTTCCACTTCACGTTTATGTGCCACTTTGTGTTGGTCTATCACATAAAATCCCAATAAAATACATTTATGTTTTTGGTTGTAACATGACAAAATGTGGAAAATTTCAAGGGGTATGAATACTTATTCAAGGCACTGTATACACAAAATGTTAAATTTCAGCCCACTCCCTTCCCCCTCCTCCATGCCAACTGATCAGCTAAACACAATGGGGACAGGATATTACATGTAGATTAATGGAGGCTTCATCTCCCTCTTATTCTAAGACACAGAAATCCGCCCACACCATGTTATTGCCAAAAAAATTAAGATTTGATATCAAATATATATTTGTATGACAATTTAAAACCATTTATTAATATTATTTTTTTATTTTTACTCTGTATTCCATAGGCTGTTTTTTTATGTTGATGTCTTATGTTTCCTTGCAGACAGGCTGGGAGAAATCTGACAGGAACCCACCTCTCCTCCGTACATTTTTTTTTTTTTTTTTTTACTATTTGATTATTTTTTTACAATATTTTTTTATTGTTATTTTTTTTTTTTTTACTATTTGTTTACAAAAACCCATTAGGGGGCTTTGTTGAAATATCAGGGGTCTAAACAGGAGTCAACTAATCTTTCCCACATGGGGTGATTAGGGTGTGCCCAGGCACACCTGGCACACCCATTGTGCACGCCTATGCATGCAGGAAGAGGAGCGTCAAGGGAAATGCTTCATTTTAGAGTCCCTATGTATTTAGTTTCATGTTAGTTAGGTTTATTTTCAAACATTACTTGTTCCCCAGGGCATTGTACACCTCTACAGTATTAGGCAGTGACATGCTGGTCTGTAAATGGGCCTTTTTTGCGGGATCAGTGCGTAGACATAAATGTGACGTCTCAGCTGTGACATGCAACTAATGTCCTTACATTTGCACATTATTTTGGATTAAACATGGGAAAAACACATATAAAGAGAGGTAATGGTGCTGCACACCCGGAATATTATATAATGGGAAAATTTCCCCAGAGGGTTTTTTTAGCAGCGAGGTGAATAAATAGTAAGTAAATTTGAAAAGATATTCTTTATTAAAAGTTTTTGGCATACAATGCTTTCATGATAGTTAAAATATGAGCTCTAGAGGGGGCATACCCAAAAGTGCAAATGTTGCAAACACAGAAATGTATATAACATTACATGACAAACATGTCTAATGTATGAGAAAGGTTGACGCGTTTCAACCCGTTTCGTTGGGGTCATCTTCAGAGGATAGGTTTGCTGCAAAGAAACTGCATTTAGCATATCAGATTGGAAAATGCACGACTGGCTATATGTACACAAAAAAATGTCCATCTCACATAGTTACCAAAGTGCATACAGTGGGGACCTCCCATTTTTTGTGTACATATAGCCAGTCATGCATTTTCCAATCTGATATGCTAAATGCAGTTCTTTTTTGCGGCAAACCTATCCTTTGAAGACGACCCCAACGAAACAAGTCGAAACGCGTCAGTCTTTGTCATACATTAGACATGTTTGTCATGTAATTTTATGTACATGTCTGTGTTTGCAACATTTGCCCTTTTGGGTATGCCCCCTCTAGAGCTCATATTTTAACTATCATGGAAACATTGTATGCCATTATTTTGGATTTTTTTTGGTGTTGACAGCTACCAGCACTATGGTTGGGTATCCAGTGCCAATCACCGATCTTTAGTTCCTATAGAAGCGTCATGGCACAGACTCAACCAACAGTCTAAGGCTCCGTCAAGTTTCTGGGGTCCCCCTTCATTTACCTGTCTCATCGGAGTACTCGCCATCGGGGCACGGCTCGCACATAAAGCAGCAGGTCGGTTCACCTTCAATAATCCCTTTTCTGGTGCCTTCATGGCAGATCCGGCTACAGTTGGAGAACGGAACCTGCCGGAGAGGTGAGAAGAACATCTTTAGTGGTAAGATTGATAAATAATAAACTTTTCAAGAAACTGGAATCAATAAGTTACAATCGATTTGCTGGTAAACAACAGGTTTCAGAATTAATAGCTTTTTAAAATTCTCTTATTAAAAGGATTATGTAATTATTAACTAATAACCACATTTTTTTTTTATTCTGCAGCAAATTGAGTTAGTGGTATTTCCATTGTTTACCACCTTCTGTTGTCAGTGCTTCAGGGTGCAATGAGAGAGTAATGAGAAATGAAGGGGTCTATTTATACAAAAATCTTCTGTTTCCTATGATCATCGCTCCATCTAGTGGCCATAATGTGGTATTTTCCCTGACTGAGGTATTTTAGAAAAAAAATAACAGATTATTGACACTAGATGGAGCCGACACTCATAGGAAACAACATATTAAGCTAAATATGGACAGAGAATTTGCTGGGGATGCCTTTACCACCTTCCAAAAATGTAACTGCCTGGCAGTCATTCTTATCCAGCATATAATGCAAACTCCCTTATTGTGGTAAAACATACTAGACATGTGCAATTCGTTTAGTTCCCAATTTGTTTCTTTAACAAATTTTTACAAATTCGTTAATTCCTAAATTTCCAAATTTTTCAATTTCAACAATTTTCAAATTTTTCAATTTACGAAAATTCGGAAGTTCGGAAATTCGGAATTTTGGAAATTCGGAATTTTGGAAATTCGGAATTTTGGAAATTGGAGAATTGGAAAATTCGAATTCGGAAATTCGAAGTTTCGGAAGTTCGGAAATTCGATTATTCGGAAATTCGAATAGAATTCGGAAATTCAAAATTTCGCAAATTCAAAATTTTGGAAATTTGAAAATCCGAAAATTTAAAAGAATGAAAACCCGAAAATCTTAAATAATAACTAACTAATAATAACTATTAAATTATAGGTATTGGAATTTCCTTTCAAATTTGGCTGTTAGTGAATTATCTGAAATAACAAATGTCATCTAATGCAATCTAAATGAATGGAACGTAATGATCTAATAATAATAAATAATAATAAAACCTTTTTATTATTATTATTTATTGTTAATTTGTTTCATTCCATTTGTTTAGATGCGGCATTCGTTATTTTGGATAATTTGTAACTTCAGATGAATTTGTATTCGTTCACAAACAGCCAAATTTGAAAGGAAATTCCAATACCTATAATTTAATAGTTAGTTATTATTAGTTAGTTATTATTTTGAATTTGACTAATTTTTCTTTCTTTTTTTCAGATTTTCGAATTTTCGAAAATTTGGAATTCGAAAATTCAGAATTCGAAAATCCGTAAATTCGGAATTTGAAAATTTGTAAATTCGGAATTAAAAGATTTGTAAATTCGAAAATTTGAGAATTCGGAATTCCGAAAATTCAGAATTTGATAATTCGGAAATTTGAAAATCCGAATTTTTGTATTTCGGAATTTCGGAATTTTCGAATTTCTGAAAAAAGCAAAAAAACGAATGAAACAAAAACAAACAAATTTTTTGTCAGTGCACATGTCTAAAAATTACTGCTTTTTAGCATAAATTGTGTTAGAGAGTTCTTGCTGCCCATATGTACCCCATTTCACCACAATAAAGGATTTAGTATTATTTGCTGGATTGTGCGATCATCCTTTAATTGGTGCATACTCCACAATGGTGAGCTGGATATCCACCAGACTGTGGATTGCGGGCAAGTGTAAACTAACCTAGAGTGGTATTACTTTAAAGAGCTTTACATGCCACCTTTATAAAGGTATAGAACCTTTAATGATTATCTCCACTTCATTGACTACCAATAACTAGGAGTGTCCTGCTCGGAATTCTGGCCAATCAGACTGGCCAGTAGCGTCTATGCTACCAACACGGCATCATTGCTAGAAGCCCACCTTAACCAACACATTTGTTTCCTATACTGGCTAAATTGTACAGGAGGAGTAATGACTTGGCACCCACAGAAAAATAATTGTAGCACCCTTCTGAATACGTTTTCTAGGAAAGCTAGGCAAATTTAGTTCTTATTGGCACCACTGTAAATCATGGAGCAGTGTGTGTGATTGCTTCGGGCTGTTCTGGGCTGTGCAGGCTGCAGGTTTGATTGCTCTTCCCTGCCTTCTGGAGGACTCCAGAATATAGTGGGTTGGGGAGATGCAAACCAGCAGTCTGAATATCTATGTGGTCTCAGCCAATCCCTGAGAGAGGGTGCCCTGTAGGTGGCTTCAGAGTGCATACATAGTCTGGGATTTGAGGCAGCCCTGTTTTTGTCCAGGAGGAGAAGTTCCCAGCCTGAAGGCTACTTGCCCTTCTGTGCAGCCCTGCTGAAAATTTTACTTTCTCTCATCGGAGTCCCAGCTGTGGCAGAGCTGGGGGGGGGGGGGCTGTTCTGCTAAAAATCTCTTAACCTAAGCAAGGGATTTTATTGGCAGGTCCAGTGTGGGAGACTCAAAGAGGAATGATCTGTCTGATATTGGAAGGAGGCATCTAAGTATCCATGGACACTGGGTACAGACCTGCAGGCATGTACTGGCCATTGGGACTACAGGGAGTTTCCCGGTGGGCCGATGGCTCAGTGTGCCGATTTCAGTGACAGTGGACCGCTGCCTCCCTCCAGTCCTCTGTCCCCCCCCCCCGCAGTGCTCACCTCCTCTCCCTGGCTAGTTATGCAGCGCGCCTGAATACAGACATGATGCTCAGGAGTCAACACTTAGAAGCTCATCATACGATCTGGAAGGAGGGCGGCCTCACTTTCCTGCCTAATCTTGTTCCATTGGGGGGGGGCGCCAAACTGATTCTTTGCCCCAGGTGAAATAATGTCTAGCTTCCCCACTGATACTGCCTATAAGAAAAATAATGTAAAACGCTAGTGGGGGAGGGGGGGGCTTGGGTGGCAAGCCGGCATGGGAGAGACCTGTCAAAGTGGGCCAGTCTGGGTGAAGTCCAGGGCCAAATTTTTGTCCCAGTCCAGCCCTGCAGACCTGGATAGAAGATCCTAGTGACCGTTGCTGCTGATATCCCTAGCCTATCAATTCTAGTGCTTGCCTGGCCTAGGATATTACTGAAGGTGTCTCGGTGTGGTTCCATTTCTGGGCTTTTGCTGGAGGAACAGCCCTGAGAAGTAGGGAGAGGGTGAAGAGTGTCCTCAATATATTGCTTAGTGTTCATGGAGTATCCCACAGCTCCATATGCCCTATCTTAAAAAGGGTAACCCCTAGACTGTTTATTAAGCCAGAAGAGTGACTGTTACCGTGTGCCTGGCAGCTGCTGCACTATCTGGGAAAAGAACCTGGGACAATTCAGAGGCCCTCTAGGAGGTGAGCTCTACACAAGCTCTACACAAGCTCTACACAATGGTCACCTAAAAATGGCTGAGGAAATTGACAAGTACCAAGTTTTAGTAGCTCCAGAGCTGCTTGGACATAACAGTAAGGGCTGGTTTACACTTGCTTCAAAATGTGGTATTGGACACGCTTTTTTAAGCACTCTGAATGCCAATAAAATAGCCTCTCACTAAAAAAAAGGGTTACCTTACAGTCCTGTTCACTTGTGTTTGCTTTGCTTCAAAATGATACCCCATGTCACTTTCTTGGTGCTTCAAAGCATCTCCAAAGCCTCCATAGAAGCCTATGACAAATCTCGCTTACAGCACCTGCAACTTTTGAGAGACTTTTATTCAGGTTTAGCTTCACTTTGTTTTGTAGGTATGGCAGGTATGAGACCTCCCAGGATGCACTGGGAAACCAGCTAGCGAACGAGAAAGATGCCATCAGCTGTCACTTCCGGGCCATGTGTATATATTCTGAGAGTGTCTGGTGCAGACGTCCCATCTGGTGTGCAGCGAGGAGCAGCAGGAAGATAAGAGGTGTCTGGACTGGAGTTAGGCAACTAGCAGAGGGCACACGTGGTGTGCAACATGGGAACGCTATAGAAGAAGTTGAGCGGGGACTGAAGAGAGAGGACTGAGTGGCAAAGGGTCAGCAAAGCTGGGGGGGGGGGGGGGCGGAGCAGGAGAAACTAGCAATGTCACACGTGGTCCGCAGTGTGGGAGCAATATAAGCAGGGACTGGAGAGAGAGAGGAGGGTCAGCAAACCAGAGGATAAGCAGAGCTGGGGGTTACTACTGAGTGGGGGATCAGCAGAAGTGGGGGTTACTACTGAGTGAGGGATCAGCAGAGGTGGGGGTTACTACTGAGCAGGGGATCAGCAGAGGTGGGGGTTACTACTGAGTGGGGGATCAGCAGAGATGGGGGTTACCTCTAAGTGGGTATCAGCAGAGCTTGGGGGTACTATTGAGCAGGAGATCTGCTGAATGAGGGTATCAATGAGCTGGGGATCTGCTGAACGGAGGTACTAATGAGCTAGGGGTCTGCTGAGTGGGGGTACATGGGACCCAACATGGGAACGCTATAGAAGAAGTTGAGCGGGGACTGAAGAGAGAGGACTGAGTGGCAAAGGGTCAGCAAAGCTGGGGGGGGGGCAGAGCAGGAGAAACTAGCAATGTCACATGTGGTCCGCAGTGTGGGAGCAATATAAGCAGGGACTGGAGAGAGAGAGGAGGGTCAGCAAACCAGAGGATAAGCAGAGCTGGGGGGTTACTACTGAGTGGGGGATCAGCAGAAGTGGGGGTTACTACTGAGTGAGGGATCAGCAGAGGTGGGGGTTACTACTGAGCAGGGGATCAGCAGAGGTGGGGGTTACTACTGAGTGGGGGATCAGCAGAGGTGGGGGTTACTACTGAGCAGGGGATCAGCAGAGGTGGGGGTTACTACTGAGTGGGGGATCAGCAGAGATGGGGGTTACTACTAAGTGGGGCATTAGCAGAGCTTGGGGGTACTATTGAGCAGGAGATCTGCTGAATGAGGGTATCAATGAGCTGGGGATCTGCGGAACGGAGGTACTAATGAGCTAGGGGTCTGCTGAGTGGGGGTACTACTGGGCCCCTTTAAAATAACTACTAAATCAACACACACATAGGGCATTTTCCAAGCTTCATTAAGGCTTCAAAGAAGCATCACTTTAATGTGTGTGTTAAAGTCGAAGCAAGTGTAAATGAGCCCTTAAACAACTAAGTGGGTGGATGTTCAAAGCTGGACACACCGAGCAATTACCATCAGTCTGGCAAGTATAGAAGCTTTCAACCTCTACTATAATGTATTGTGGATTGTGCTCTTTTACTTCACAAATATGAAAAAAAAGACCTCCAGCGTCATCTGCAGAGACCCCCAAAATAACCACAAAATAACCACCTACCTCTCGGGAGAATCCACTCCACAGGATCTTGCTCTCGTTAATGAAAAGCCTCTCCCCCTTCCGGGCGTACACATTGTAGTGACCGATGTCTTCAAAGACCACTTCGTCCGAGCCATCCTCTTTGGACAAGTGCCAGTTGATGATAGTGTAATTCCCCACCAGGTCTCCAAAGTCATTGAAGTCCACTTGCTCCCCCATGTTATTGGTGAAATTTAGGTGCCTCAAATGTTTTAGGACCTAAAAAAAGAAAAAGGAGAAATATATTTCCGTAATTGGTTTAAAGGCAAGGAACACTTTGATAAATGTTTGAAACCAAGGTGCTGCACCGTAATATTCAAAATTTGAGATTCAAAAGCGTATCCAAAGTTTATAGCAGTCAAACTTTTTACCCCAGAGGAAGTGATATGTTGCCTCTTCGCTGCCTGTTTTAACCTCATAATTGCCATACTACTGTAACTTATGCACTGCCCATCCCCCCCGTGTGCCCGGTACAGGGGAAATGGTGGTACCTTCTTATCGGTGGCCCTGAGTACAGGAATCACTGCTTGCAGGCAGCAAGGTACCATGGGATATGTAGTCTTTAGAAATGGAGGAGAGGCTGCAAAGCATGCAGGGAAGTTAAAAGACGGGCAGCAGACAAGCAGAGCTCACAACATAGGAGATTGTTCATGTAAGCTTTAGGGATCGACCAATTATTGGCGCGGCCAATTATCGGCAGCCGATATTCACCTTTTTTAGAAGTATCCCCCCGGTACCGTTCTTTAGAGCGGACAGTCGGCTTTATTGTAATAACAACCGATGCAGCTCAACAAGCAGCGGGAGGGGACGTCCCCCCCCCCCCCCACCGCTTTCCGCTGCTTGCCCGGGCTCTACCGCCCCACCGGCTGGCCGAAGACCCGAACAAAGCCGATGCTTCGGATCTCGGATCTAGTAATCCGGAAGCAATGTCATGACATCACTTCCCGGAATACTGACATCTTAAAGGCGCCAGTTTTAAAAAATAAAGTATTCAAAAACGCTAATCTTGAAGTTTTGAATAGTTTGAAGTGTAGAGGAGGGGTTTGGGGTCACTGTCTATTACTGTCAATAGGGATGTTTACATTCCTTGTGACAGCAATAACAGTGATAAAAAAACTAAAAAAAAAAATGTAAAATGACAGTGTAAAGAATTTTTTTTTTAAATGTACAAAATATCTGCAAAAAAAATCGGCTATCGGCAGGAGAGGTGGCCGAAATATCGGTATCATATCGGCACCGAAAAAAACGATATCGGTCGATCCCTAGTAAGCTTATATTGGGTTGTCAGATATACAGTGCCCTGCAAAAGTATTCCCCCCCCCATGGCATTTTTCGTGTTTTGTTGCCTCACAACCTGGAATTAACATGGATTGTTTGAGGATTTGCATCATTTAATTTACAGAACATGCCCACAACTTTGAAGATTTTTTTTTTTTATTGTGAAGCAAACAACAAATAGGACAAAATAACAAAAAAAGTCAATGTGCATAACTATTCACCCCCCTAAAGTCAATACTTTGTAGAGCCACCTTTTGCGGCTATCACAGCTCCAAGTCACTTTGGATAAGTCTCTATGAGCTCGCCACATCTTACCACTGGGATTTTTGCCCATTCCTCCTTGCAAAACTGCTCCAGCTCCTTCAAGTTGGATGGTTTGCGCTTGTGAACAGCAATCTTTAAGTCTGACCACAGATTTTCTATTGGATTGAGGTCTGGGCTTTGACTAGGCCATTCTAACACATTTACATGTTTCCCCTTAAACCACTCAAGTGTTGCTTTAGCAGTGTGTTTGGGGTCATCGTCCTGCTGGAAGGTGAACCTCCGTCTTAGCCTCAAATCACACACAGAGTGGTACAGGTTTTGCTCAAGAATATCCCTGTATTTAGCACCATGCATCTTTCCCTCAACCCTGACCAGTTTCCCAGTCCTGACTGCTGAAAAACCTCCCCACAGCATGAGGCTGCCACCACCATGTTTCACAGTGGGGATGGTATTCTTTGGGTGATGTGATGTGTTGGGTTTGCGCCAGACATAGCGTTTTCTTTGAAGGCCAAAAAGTTCAGTTTTAGTCTCATCAGACCAGAGCACCTTCCTCCGTACATTTTGGAAGTCTTTTCACAAACTCAAAACGTGCCATTTTGTTTTTTGCTGAAAGTAATGGCTTTCTTCTGGCCAGTCTGCCATAAAGCCCAACTCTATGGAGCGTACGGCTTATTGTCGTCCTATGTACAGATACTCCAGTCTCTGCTGTGGAACTCTGCAGCTCCTCCGGGGTTACCTTAGGTCTCTGTGCTCCTCTCTGATTAATGCCCTCCTTGCCCGGTCCGTGAGTTTTGGTGTGCGGCCGTCTCTTGGCAGGTTTGCTGTTGTGCCATGTTCTTTCCATTTGGTTATGATAGATTTGATGGTGCTCCTAGGGATCATCAAAGATTTGGATATTTTTTTATAACCTAACCCTGACTTGTACTTCTCAACAACATTGTCCCTTACTCGTTTGGAGAGTTCCTTGGTCTTCATGGCAGTGTTTGGTTAGTGGTGCCTCTTGCTTAGGTGTTGCAGCCTCTGGGGCCTTTCAGAAAGGTGTGTATATGTAATGACAGATCATATGACACTTAGATTGCACACAGGTGGACATCATTTCACTAATTATGGGACTTCTGAAGGTAATTGGTTGTACCAGAGCTTTTTTTTTAGGAGCTTCATAACAAAGGGGGGTGTATACATACGCACATGCCTATTATCAGTTTTTTATTTCTGAAAAATTGTTTTATGTATATATTTTTCTAATTTTACTTCACCAACTTAGACTATTGTGTTCTGATCCATCACATATAATTCAAATTAAAAAAAACATTGAACTAAAGGCTGTAATGTAACAAAATAGGTAAAAAGCCAAGGGGGGGTGGGGGGGGGGGTGAATACTGTTGCAAGGCACTGTAACTATTATTTGTCTTGTTATTACAATGCTGATTTTATAAAATGGAAGTGTATGCTGTGATCATAGTCCTGAGATTTACACTGCTCTGTCAAACGGCACAGCCAGTGTGATGGCACCACTTACATTTAGGGAATACTGCACAGCAGTGTATTATCTTCACCCTCCAGCTGGTGGACAGTAATAAAGCAGAAGACTGAGGAAATCATCCCTCTGCTCACTCTGCTCTCTCCTCCTATTAGCATATGCCTTGTCAGCATGCAGCACACCTGAATGGCTCCCAGTTAAGCCCCTCCCTCTCCCAGTGAAAAGCTTCTGTACTGGATGCAAGATGATGGTACCAAGTAAAATTCAGATAGCTAAATAAAAAAAAAAAATAAGCAAAAACATTTCATGATTTATTAAGGAAGACAAAGCTGCATTAATTTGTGTCTTATTATAACTGCCTGGAGATCGACCTAAACTCTCCCCCCCGGGGTATTATCCATTGAAATGATTTATGTACAGGCTGAGCAGTGCTAAGCGGGGTTTCTGCTGAATAAATGTATTGATTTACTATGAATTTTATACTAAATCGTGGCCAGCAGGGAGTGATTCCACCGGCCTCCATCTACCCATTTTATCTGCTTATATTTTGCCTTTCTTTTTTTTTTTATAAATCTTTTTATTAATTTTCATAACAGACAAACAAACCAAAACACAACAAGACATCATAAACACTGAACCAAAAATATAATAATACAATTTCAGAATCCAGTATATCAATTATCCACAAAGGAAAAAATAAATAAGTAAAATAAAGTTATATATTATAATATTTATTATATATTATAATATTTTGCCTTTCCTGGTTCATCAAAATTTACTGGGGATGCTTGAATACACGGGAACTTTAAATTGGAAAGGTGAACTTGGTCTTTTTTAACCACGTAGCCTCCCTGGCGGTTTTCCCGAATGTGGCTCGGGGTTAAAATTCAGTACCATTAGCGGTAACCCCGAGCCACACTCGGGATAGCATTGCAGGATCCTGGGGCGGCGTTACTTACCTTGTCCCCGGGATCCTGTGATGTCACCCGCAGTGTCCGAGGGCTCCGTCCTCCTCCGAAGCCTCTCCGTGCCAGGCTCCGTTCCCTGCGAGCGGCGCGACGCACGGGGGCGGAGCCTGGCGGCAAATTAAAAAAAAAGTAAAAATCATAACACATACAGTACTGTAATCTTACAGATTACAGTACTGTATGAAATGATTTCACATCCCTTTTGTCCCCAGTGCTTTGGCCCATGCCCTGCATGCAGTTTTACATGATATACACTGTTCTTTCTGCCTGGAAACTGGAGATTGTCCATAGCAACCAAAAAGTGTCCCTTTACGTCAAAAGTGGCTTTAGACCAGCTAGAAAACAGCGATAGTAAATTAGAACACTTGCAGAATTGAGCGATAGTGAATTGTGGGGAAATTTATTTTATTACTATTTTTTTTAATTTTTTTTTATTATTTATTTTTATTTATTATATTATAATTTATGTTTTTGTGTTTCAAACTTTATCATACCCGGGATATCTACTAGACTCTGGTTTGGACAGATTTAAGTGTGTTATTGTTAAGATTTACTGACCTACAATATAAAACGCCAAATTTCCATGCAAAATAATTGTACCGCTTTCAGCACCTAAAATCCGAAATAATCATACCGCCAGGGAGGTTAAGGACCGAGCCTCGTTTTGAGACTTGTTGTTTACAAGTTAAAATCTTTTTTTTTTTTTTTTTTTGCTAGAAAATTACTTAGAACCCCCAAACAATATATATATATATTTTTAGACACCCTAGAGAATAAAATGGCGGTCGTTGCAATACTTTATGTCACATTGTATTTGCGCAGCGATCTTACAAGCGCAAATTTTTTTGGGGAAAAAAAAACATTTTTTTGAGTTAAAAAAATAAGACAACAGTAAAGTTAGCCCATTTTTTTTTATATTGTGAAAGATAATGTTACGCCGAGTAAATTGATACCCAACATGTCACGCTTCAAAATTGCGCCCGCTCGTGGAATGGCGACAAACTTTGGCACTAGAAAATCTCCATTGGCGACGTTTAAAAATGACTACAGGTTACCAGTTTTGAGTTACAGAGGAGGTCTAGGGCTAGAATTATTGCTCTCACTGGAACGATGGCAGTGATACCTCACGTGTGGTTTGAACACCATTTTCATATGCAGGCGCTACTTACGTATGCGTTCACTTCTGCGCGCGAGATCGGTGGGACAGGGCGCTTTAAAAAAAAAAAAATGTTCTTATTTCATTTACCTTTTATTTTTATACTGTCCTTTTAAAAAAAAAAAAATTGTGTCATTTTTATTCCTATTACAAGGAATGTAAACATCCCTTGTAATAGAAAAAAAGCATGACAGGACCTCTTAAATGTGAGATCTGGGGTCAAAAAGACCTCAGATCTCATATTTACACTAAAATGCAATAACATTTTTTTAATGTAATTTACAAAAAAAAAATTCCCCTTTAAGAGCATTGGGTGAAAGTGACAATTGACGTCGCTTCCGCCCTCCAATGCTATGGAGCCGAGCGGGGCCATCTTTCCTTCACTCGGCATCCAGGCAGCGAGGGGAGCAGATGCGGTCGTCTCCGTAGCTACTGGTGGGTCCGGTAAGCGGCGGAGGTGACCGGAGCACGGCGGCCCCGTAAAAGTGATCTAGCAGCGAATCTGCCGCTGAGACCACTTTTTATCTCAAAGAGAATCACACGCCATTCCTGAAAATACCAGAGTTTTACCAGAGCCCCAGTTTTTAACGTCAAAGTACCGATGTACAGGTACGTTAATTTGCGTTGAGTGGTTAAAGTGATTTTAAATATTTTTTTTTCTAAATAACAAATCTTTCATACGTACCTGCTCTGTGCAATGGTTTTGCAAAGAGCAGCCCCGACCCTCCTATTCTGGGGTCCCCCTCTGACTCCTCCCTCCTTCCGAGTACCCCCATAAGCTAGCCACTAAAAATGTATTTATTGGCCTGAATAACCTGTTCAGCCATTTCCGAGACCTTGTTTCCGGTTTATAATGTTCATGTAATAATATTCACCAACCGGGTGAGGGGTTAGGAATGTGTTCAATGTAGAGTTTGCGGTAGTTGGAACGCATAGCGTCATCTTGAGAGATATTGCTTCCTCTTCCGTTATTTGGAACACACTAATTGGACGTACGGTGTACCTATTATATAAGGTGTGCTGATGATCGCAAATTAATGCCCCCCCCGATGACATCAATCTGTGACGAAACGTGTAGGGTGGGACTTGTGACGTTTGACGTCAGCATGCCAGATGAATTTTGAATTTATTTACATGTGAGAGTGAAATACCTTATCATTAACGGCTTTAGGACTGCCCCATAGCAGATTTACTGCTACAGGACACCGCTCTGTGCAGAATCACACATTTATATTTATATATGTGATTCTGCAGTTCTGGGTTTTGGGAGCGAGCGTGCCACGCCGGCGGCTCGCTCCCACTGATATTTTACACAGCAGAAGCCGATCAGCGGGTCCCACAGACCCAATGTCTACCGGGACCTGCTGATCGTTCCGTATTCTGACAGAGAATTACAGTATGCCTACGGTATGTAAACAAGGCAGATTGTCATTCTGTGAGTACAGAAGACGTGGATCCTGTGCTTCTGTGAAACAGCAACACTAATCCATATCTTCACATAGTAAAAGCACCTCCCCCCACAGTTAGTAATCACTCCCTAGGCACACATTTAACCCCTTGATCACCTCTGATGGTAACCCTTCCCTGCCAGTGTCAGTAGTAAATAAAAAATGTGTTTTTTCGTTTTTCAAAATTGTCGGTCTCACAACTGACCCTTGAGAGAGAATTTCTCGGCGTTGTGAAAAAAGAGGGAAAGGAGAAAAGGATAGAGACAAAAGAAGGAGAGAGGGAGAGGAGAGGGGGAAAGAAGGGGTTGTTTATTTTATGATCTTTGGGACAAGAGAAGAAGTGGGACAAAGATATAGAAACATTAGGGGAAGAGGAGCTCGGTGTCTGCACTATACCTATGGTCCCGATAAAGGTACATGAATGTAATATGCCCAGGGCTCCCACGTTCGTTCAAAGCACTTCGGTCATTGACAATACTAGCAATTCTTTTATGTATCATAATCCATGATATTTTGTGTTTAAATCGTCTGTAAGATACTAGGGGTGTCTTCCATGCGCCCGCAATAGTGATCATAGCTGCCAGTAGTATAAAGTAAATCAGATGTTTCAATGGACACGGCCACTCATTAGGTACAACATTGAGCAATGCCAAGCTTGGTTGCTGATCAATAGAGAGCCTTGTCTTCTTGCGATTTGCGAAGCATTGAGAACACCCTGTTACGGAATGCCCTAATTTTAGGGCACTCCCACCATATATGCAACATCGAACCCTGCAATGAACAGCCCCTGAAGCATTCCGAAGGTTGCCGTAGCATATATCCTCGCTAGGCAAGTCGGGACCAAGTACCATCTGGTGAGTACCTTAAAGCGGAGCTCCACCCAAAAGTGGAACCCCCGCTCATTTGTCTCCTCTCCCCCTCTGGTGCCACAATTGTCTGTTCCGGTTGCTTTAGGTAATTGGAAGCGGAAGTTCTCCTTCCCAAAGTCTTCTGGGACACATGACAGGTCCCAGAAGACCTGGGGACCAGTCACGGAGAGCAGCGCCACTCACACATGCGCAGTGGGCACCCGGCTGTGAAGCCGCAAGCTGTCACAGCCGGGTTGCCCACAGTGAAGATGCCGGCGCCACCGAGGGAGGACAAAGAGAGAAAACAGCTGGGGAGAGTGCACCGCTGGATCATGGGACAGGTCAGTGGTTGTTTATTGATAGTCAGCAGCTTCACTTTTTGTAGCTGCTGACTCTTAATAAACACAGAAATGACTGGACCTCTGCTTTGATGGCATCCCAGTCTTAGGGTCGGTTCATACTACAGCGACTTGGGATCCGACTTGTCAGCCCTCAAGTCGCTTGACTTCCTGTACTACTTCAATCCGACTTCTAGGCGACCTGTACCCATAGAATTCAATGGAAGTCGCCTCCAAGTCGGATCTCCATCTATATTGAAGCGACTTTACAGGAAAAGAAATTAGTTTATCCAGGCAAACCCCTCCCTCCCAGAGAGCTGATTATTCTGTGATTGGCCACAGCCAAAGTCGCCTGTCCTGGTGGCGACTTGAAGTCACGTTGTAAATTGCGCTGAAGTCGCGTTGAAGTCGGCTTGCAAAGTCGCGCTGAAGTCGTGTTGCCCCTGTGTGAATCGAGCCTTAGTCCGTAGGGTTCAATAATGAGTTGGCCCACCCTTTGCAGCTATAACAGCTTCAACTGTTCTGGGAAGGCCGTCCACAAGGTTTAGGAGTGTGTCTATGGGAATGTTTGACCATTCTTCCGAAGCGCATTTGTGAGTTCAGGCACTGATGTTGGATGAGAAGGCCTGGCTCGCAGTCCCCACTCGAATTAATCCTAAAGGTGTTCTATCAGGTTGAGGTCAGGACTCTGTGCAGGCCAGTCAAGTTCCTCCACCCCAAACTCTCTCACCCATGTCTTTATGGACCTTGCTTTGTGCACTGGTGGGCAGTCATGTTAGAACAGGAAGGGGCCATCCCCAAACTGTTCCCACAAAGTTTGGAGCATTAAATTGTCCAAAATGTCTTGGTATGCTGACGCCTTAAGAGTTCCCTTCACTGGAACTAAGGGGCCAAGCCCAACCCCTGAAAAATAACCCCTCACCATAATCCCCCCTCCACCAAATGATTTGGACCAGTGGTCAGAATGCCACCCTTACAGACAGCTATAAAGATAATTGGTGTCATGTTTATGGCTATACCAAGGGGCATTGGCCCTGGAACTATGCAGGGACCATTAAATGGGAGGTCAATCAGCTATAGCTCAAGGAACCTCTAGAGGAACCCTACTTGAGAATGACTGATTTAGAATTTAGTCCATGTCTGTAGTCAGGAGTGCAAACATGAGATTTTCCCTTACACCCCTTTTGTATTAGGTGAGGAGTACTTGCTATTTATAGGAGTATTTTCCTTCTCCAGCATCCAGTTCTAGTCTGTTTAGGTCAACTATACGAAATATCATAGGGTTGAGATGTCTTCATTTCCCAGATTCAATAATACTATTGTCTCCACAGGGTCCTGGCATATCCCTATAAGTAGTCTCCAGGAGTTGGTATCCTCAGATAATTTGAGAGGGGATTAGTGATTGCTATTGGAAGTGATGTGGTGATATATGATTTAGGAGGCTTGCTATGCAGATAATCAATGCAGATGTATCAACTTTATAGAGCGGTGATCTCTAAATTGCAGCAGAGGGGCGTAATGCAGCCCTTTGCATATGTTTATCTGGCCCCTAGGAGACTATACCTTCGAATGATAAGAGGCACTATTCCTCCCACTGATGCCAACCATGAGACACTAATTTCTACACTGATACCAACAGTGGAGCACTATTGATTTCACTGATACCAATGATGGGTCACTATTCCTCCCACTGACACCAATAATGGGTCGCTATTCCTCCCACTGACACCATCTCTGGGGCAATATTCCTCCCACTGACACCAACTCTGAGGCATGATTCCTCCCACTGACACCAGTGATGCGGCACTATTTCTTCCCACTGACACCAGTAATGGAGCACTATACTTCCCACTGACACCAATGATGGGACACTATTCCTCCCACTGACACCAGTGATGGGGCACTATTCCCCCCACTGACACCAATGACGGGACACTATTCCTCCCACTGACACCCGTGATGGGTCACTATTACTACAACTGACACCAGTGATAGGGCCTTATTCCTCCCACTGACACCAGTGATGGGGCAATATTCCTCCCACTGACACCAATGATGGGACACTATTCCTCCCACTGACACCAATGATGGGACACTATTCCTCCCACTGACACCAATGATGGGACACTAGTCCTCCGACTGACACCAATAATGGGTTACTATTCCTCCCACTGATACCAACTCTGGGGCACTATTCCTCCAAATGACACCAGTGATGGGGCACTATACTTCCCACTGACACAAATGATGAGGCACTATTCCTCCCACTGACACCAACTCTGGGGCATGATTCCTCCCACTGACACCAGTGATGGGGCACTATACTTCCCACTGACACCAATGAAGGGGCACTATTCCCCCCACTGACACCAGTGATGGGGCACTATTCCTCCCACTGATACCAATGATGGGACACTATTCCTCCCACTGACACCAGTGATGGGGCACTATTCCTCCCACTGATACCAATGTTGGGACACTAATATTTCCCCTAATCCCCCCCCCCCCCCCAAGTCTGAAGCACAATAAACTGTCCATTTGTTTATAACGTTTGGTCGAGTTCTCTGATTGACTATAGTGAATGAACGTTATGGGTGTTTTTGAATCTGGAAATAGGATTATCATAGAGCTATAAGTGGGTAAATGTACCCCTCAAAATTGTAGGTGAAGTGAAAGGTATTGCGCCGCTACACCTCAATACGGGAAACAACAAACGGCAATACTCTGATAGGCAAACAGACGGACATATGGGGGACGCGTCTCACATCTGTTATGCAGTAAAGTATACATGGTTGTGAATGCATGCTGCGATGTAGCGATTGTAACAGATTACATTCTAAGGTGATTACTTTGTAACAATCCTCCTTCACACTCACAGCAAACATTATTATCTCAGTTTTCCTGGAAGCAGTGAAGAGTGCAAAGTTTTATACAAACAACAGATTGCTATTATTACACCATCAATGTAACCAGTCTGTGTACTGGATGGAGACAGGAAGCACCTTGTTTTTTGGCAGTCTTTATACTCTGTTAGTGTGTATCAAATCATGGCCCATATTCCACAAAAGGTGACATAGGGAATAGCTTAGTGGTTAACACTTCTGCCTTGCTGCACTGGGGTCACCTGAATCCCAGCCAAGACACTATCTGCATTGAGTTTGCATGTTTTCCCTGTGCTTGCATGGGCTTTCTCCCACTCCTTGAAGACCTGCTGGTTGGTTAATCCAGCCATTCTCAACCTTCTATCAGTCATGGTACCCTTAAAAAGTATGCAAAATCTCGAGGCACCTCAGTCTAAAAGTTAAAAACTATAAATGTTATTTATCAATGGGAAACCTGAGCCTGGGACGATGCACAGAACCACAATGACGACATTAACTTCACATCAGAGGTTCCTCATCACATCAGTGGTCCTCCCATCACATCAGTGGTCCTCCCATCACATCAGAGGTTCCCCATCACATCAGTGGTCCTCTCATCACATCAGTGGTCCTCTCATCACATCAGAGGTTCCCCATCACATCAGTAGTCCTCCTATCACATCAGTGGTCCTCTCATCACATCAGAGGTTCCCCATCACATCAGTGATCCTCCCATCACATCAATGGTCCTCCCATCACATCAGAGGTCCTCCCATCACATAAATGGTCCTCCCATCACATCAATGGTCCTCCCATCACATCAGTGGTCCTCCCATCACATCAGTGGTCCTCCCTTAACATCAGTGGTCCTCCTGTCACATCAGTGGTCCTCCTATCACATCAGATGTCCCCCCATCACATCAGAGGTCCTCCCATCACATCAGAGGCCCCCCATCACATCAGAGGCCCCCCATCACATCAGAAGCAGCTCTTCATATCAGAGGTCCGACCTTCACATCAGAGGTCCCCCCTCCACATCAGAGGTCCTCCCATCACATCAGAGGTCCTCCCATCACATCAGAGGTCCTCCCATCACATCAGAGGTCTCCTATCACATCAGAGGTCCCCCCATCACATCCGAAGTCCTCACATCACATCAGAAGCTCCTCTTTATATCAGAGGTCCACCCTTCACATCAGAGGTCCCCCCATCACATCAGAGGCCCCAATCACATCAGTGGTCCTCCCATCACATCAGAAGCCCCCATCACAATAGAGATCTCCCCATCAAATCAGAAGTCCTCCCATCACTTTAGAAGCCCCTCTTTATATCAGAGGTCCCCCTTCACATCAGAGGTTCCCCCATCACATCAGAGGTCCTCCCATCACATCAGAAGCCCCCCTCATCACATTAGAGATCTCCCCATCACATCAGAGGCCCCCCTTTACATCAGAGTCTCCCCATCAAATCAGAGTCAACCCTAAACATCAGGAGCCCCCAATTACACCAGCGTCCCTCCCATACATAAGAGCCCCCAATTACATCAAAATACCCATGACCCAGTCCCTACATCATATTAGATTCCCTCACCACCACAGTGGTTCTCCCATCACATCAGGGGTTTCCCATCACATCATAGGTCCAGGTCCCTCCTTCACATCAGAGGTCCTTCCTTCACATCAGAGGTCCTTTCATCACATCAGAGGTCCCCCCATCACATCAGAGGTCCCCCATCACATCAGAAGTCCCCCCATCACATCAGAGGTCCTCCCATCACATCAGAGGTCCTCCCATCACATCAGAGGTCACCCATTCGCATCAGAGGTCCCCCATCACATCAGAGGTCCCCCCATCACATCAGAAGTAACTTTTCATATCAGAGGTCCCTCCTTCACATCAGAGGTCCTCACATCACATCAGAGGTCCTCCTATCACATCAAAGGTCCTCCCATCATATCAGAGGTCTCCCCATCACATCAAAAGTCCTCCCATCACATCAGAAGCCCCTCTTTATATCAGAGGTCCCCCCTACACATCAGAGGTTCCCCCGTCACATCAGTGGTCCTCCCATCACATCAGTGGTCCTCCCATCACATCAGTGGTCCTCCCACAACATCAGTGGTCCTCCCATCACATCAGAGGCCCCCCATCACATCAGAAGCAGCTCTTCATATCAGAGGTCCCCCCTTCACATCAGAGGTCCTCCCATCACATCAAAGGTCCTTCCATCACATCAGAGGTCCCCCCATCACATCCGAAGTCCTCACATCACATCAGAAGCTCCTCTTTATATCAGAGGTCCCCCCATCACATCAGAGGCCCCAATCAAATCAGTGGTCCTCCCATCACATCAGAAGCCCCCATCACAATAGAGATCTCCCCATCAAATCAGAAGTCCTCCAATCACTTCAGAAGCCCCTCTTTATATCAGAGGTCCTTCGCATCACATCAGAGGCCCCCCTCACATCAGTGGTCCCCCCATCACATCAGAGGTCTTTCCATCACATCAGAAGCCCCCCCTCATCACATTAGAGATCTCCCCATCACATCAGAGGCCCCCCTTTACATCAGAGTCTCCCCATCAAATCAGAGTCAACCCTAAACATCAGGAGCCCCCAATTACACCAGCGTCCCTCCCATACATAAGAGCCCCCAATTACATCAAAATACCCATGACCCAGTCCCTACATCATATTAGATTCCCTCACCACCACAGTGGTTCTCCCATCACATCAGGGGTTTCCCATCACATCATAGGTCCAGGTCCCTCCTTCACATCAGAGGTCCTTCCTTCACATCAGAGGTCCTTTCATCACATCAGAGGTCCCCCATCACATCAGAGGTCACCCCCTTCACATCAGAGGTCACCCCCTTCACATCAGAGGTCACCCATTCACATCAGAGGTCACCCATTCACATCAGAGGTCACCCATTCACATCAGAGGTCCTCCCATCACATCAGAGGTCCCCCCATCACATCAGAAGTAACTTTTCATATCAGAGGTCCCTCCTTCACATCAGAGGTCCTCCCATCACATCAGAGGTCCTCACATCACATCAGAGGTCCTCCTATCACATCAAAGGTCCTCCCATCACATCAGAGGTCTCCCCATCACATCAAAAGTCCTCCTATCACATCAGAAGCCCCTCTTTATATCAGATGTCCCCCCTTCACATCAGAGGTTCCCCCGTCACATCAGTGGTCCTCCCATCACATCAGTGGTCCTCCCACAACATCAGTGGTCCTCCCATCACATCAGAGGCCCCCCATCACATCAGAGGCCCCCCATCACATCAGAAGCAGCTCTTCATATCAGAGGTCCCCCCTTTACATCAAAGGTCCTCCCATCACATCAGAGGTCCCCCCATCACATCCGAAGTCCTCACATCACATCAGAAGCTCCTCTTTATATCAGAGGTCCCCCCTTCACATCAGAGGTCCCCCCATCACATCAGAGGCCCCAATCACATCATTGGTCCTCCCATCACATCAGAAGCCCCCATCACAATAGAGATCTCCCCATCAAATCAGAAGTCCTCCCATCACTTCAGAAGCCCCTCTTTATATCAGAGGTCCTCCGCATCACATCAGAGGCCCCCCTCACATCAGTGGTCCCCCCATCACATCAGAGGTCTTCCCATCATATCAGAAGCCCCCCCTCATCACATTAGAGATCTCCCCATCACATCAGAGGCCCCCTTTTACATCAGAGTCTCCCCATCAAATCAGAGTCAACCCTAAACATCAGGAGCCCCCAATTACACCAGCGTCCCTCCCATACATAAGAGCCCCCAATTACATCAAAATACCCATGACCAAGTCCCTACATCATATTAGATTCCCTCACCACCACAGTGGTTCTCCCATCACATCAGGGGTTTCCCATCACATCATAGGTCCAGGTCCCTCCTTCACATCAGAGGTCCTTCCTTCACATCAGAGGTCCTCCCATCACATCAGAGGTCCCCCATCACATCAGAAGTCCCCCCATCACATCAGAGGCCACCCCCATCACATCCGAGGTCACTCATTCACATCAGAGGTCCTCCCATTACATCAGAGGTCACCCATTCACATCAGAGGTCCTCCCATCACATCAGAGGTCACCCATTCACATCAGAGGTCACCCATTCACATCAGAGGTCCTCCCATCACATCAGAGGTCCCCCCATCACATCAGAAGTACCTCTTCATATCAGAGGTCCTCCCATCACATCAGTGGTCCTCCCAGAACATCAGCGGTCCTCCCATCACACCAGAACCCCCCCATCACATTAGAGATCTCCCCATCACATCAGAAGTCCTCCCATCACCCATCACATCAGAACCCCCCCTCACATCAGTGGCCCCCCATCACATCAGAGGTCCTTCACATGACATCAGAGGTCCTCCACATCACATCAGAGGTCCTCCCATCACATCAGAGGTCCCCCCTCACATCAGAGGTCCTCCCATCACATCAGAAGCCCCTCATCACATTAGAGATCTCCCCATAACATCAGAGGTCCCCCTTTACATTAGAGTCTCCCCATCAAATCAGAGTCAACCCTAAAAATCAGGAGCCCCCAAGTACATCAGCGTCCCTTCCATACATAAGAGCCCCCAATTACATCAAAATACCCATGACCGAGTCCCTACATCATATTAGATTCTCTCCCCGCCACAGAGTCCTCACATCCATCTTTTATCCGGGGCAAACTGGGTCCTCCCATCACATCAGAGGTACTTGGCCCTAGTATGTGTATGTATGTATGTGCGTGGAGTTAGATTGTAAGATTCTGGAGGGCAGGGACTGAATGTACAACATATGAAAAGTGCTGTGTAAATTGTTGACGCAGCTCTATAAATAAATACTTCTATCAGATTATTGGCCATATCACAAAATAGGTGACATGCAATTATGATGCGATACATTTGAGTTTGGTTGAATCATTTACTGAAATAATGTTGGTTGGCTTTTTATGAGTTTGTTGTAGTAGATGCACCTTAATTATTTGTCATCCAATTGTGCTTATGAAGCATTTACAATGCGTTGCCATTATCAGCAATACAAGAATACACTGAATTCAAAATGAATTCTGATGGATAAACAATCTAGAACGGTCTGTAATGTTCAAACTTCAACCATTGAGCTGGAGACAATCTCATACTGCTTTCTTGATGCACCGGAAATGCAGATCCCTTAACATCAGTGCCAACATTGGAAAAAAATTGGTGGGACACCTTGAAGACTTCGAGAGGAACAATGCAGCTTACTGAATGGGTGGTGTAGCCAAAACGTTGGTGTCACTTTACAGCATATGGCGTATACCAGCTTTCCTCCATGTTTTGACAGAAGAGAGCCTAGGGGTACACTGAAGAGAAAATGTGACTAAAATAAGCCCCATTGTGCTGTCAGCATTAATACCCCCACCCCTTCATTGGTGTCAGTTGGGACATTAATACCTCTGACAGTGGGAGCAATAATAACCTCCCTCCTCATTCATTGGTGTCACTGGGAGCAAAATAATCCCTCCTTCATTGATGTCATTGGTGACAATAATACCCTGCTTCATTGGTGTCAGTGGGAGCAAGAATAACCCCCTTCATTGGTGTCAGTGGGAGCAAGAATAATCCCCTTCATTGGTGTCAGTGGGAGCAAGAATAACCCCCATTCATTGGTGTCAGTGGGAGCAAGAATAACCCACCCTTCATTGGTGTCAGTGGGAACAAGAATAACCCACCCTTCATTGGTGTCAGTGGGAACAAGAATAACCCCCTTCATTGGTGTCAGTGGGAGATGAATAACCCCCCTCCATTGGTGTCAGTGGGAACAAGAATTCCCCCCTCCATTGGTGTCAGTGGGAACAAGAATACCCCCCTCCATTGTTGTCACTGGGAGCAATATTAATCCCCCATTTACTGGTTTAATTATAAGCATTAATAACACCCATTCACTGGTGTCCGTTGGAGCAATAATACCCTCCCCCCCTCATTCATTGATGTCAGCGGGAGCAAGAATAACCCCCCTTCATTGGTATCAATGGAAACAATAATAATAACCCCACTTCACTGGTGTCAGTGGGAGCAATAATACCCCACCCCCTTCATTAGTGTCTGTGGGAGCAATAATAACCTCCCCCTTCATTGGTGTCACTGGGAGTAAAGACAATCCCTCCTTCACAGATGTCAGTGACAAAATAATACCATCCCCTTTTAATGGTGTGAGTGGGTGCAAGAATAACCTCCTTTCATTGGTGTCACCGGGAGCAAAAATAATCCCTCCTTCATCGATGTCAGTGGCAACAGTAATACCCTCCTACATTGGTTTCAGTGGAAAGAAATAATAACCTTACTTCATTGGTGTCAGTGGCAACAATAATAACCCCACTTCATTGGTTTGAGAAATAATAACCCCCCCCTTCATTGGTGTCAGTAATAACCCCCCCCCTCATTGTTATCATTGTAAACAATCATAATACCCCCATTCATTGCTATCAGTGGCTGCAATAATCCCCCCCTCCTTTGTCAGCAATAATATTCTCCCATCATTGGTGTCTGTGAGAGCAATCCCTCTCCCTCCTCTCTGGTGTCAGTGGAACAATAATAACCCAATTCAATGGTGTCACTGGGAGCGATAATTACCCCCCTTTATTGGTGTCAGCTGAAGCAATAACAACCCCCTTCATTGGTGTCAGCTAAAGCAATAACAACCCCCTTCATTGGTGTCAGCTGAAGCAATAACAACCCCCTTCATTGGTGTCAGCTAAAGCAATAACAACCCCCTTCATTGGTGTCAGCAACAGGAGTAACCCCCCTTCATGGGTGTTCATTGGTTACATAAATGAGCACACGTTCCCGTCCCGCTGCTTCTCTCCCCGATGACGTCAGGCAGGTGATCACTCCACCTCCCACCAGCACCCTTCTGCCACTCTGCATTGTGCCCTGGATCCTGCCGACACAAACCCCGGGGGTCAGTGTGATAAATCCGGGACTGTCCCACAGGACATATCTTATATCCCATACCTGTGTACACCAATGAGAATTATGTGTATGAATTTTAAGAAGGAACCTATGCAAAAAGTGTGATGCCCCCTCCCCTTCCCCTCCATATTCTATACTACAGCCTTTGGGTCTGGTATGGACTTTAAGGAAGAACTCCACACAAAAATCAAGAAAAAAAAACAAAAACGGGTAAGGCCCTCCCCCAAAGGGGTCCACACCAGACCCTCATCTTATCATGCAGCCTGACAAGCCAGGAGGAATGTAGAAGTACCTTTTACCAAAAAGGGGGCGCCCCGAGATAGGGCTACCCCCCATGTGAATGGGTAAGGGGTATTTACAAAAATATGATTCACATTTATCATTCACAAAAAACAAGAAAAGTGTAAATAAACACGCAGACACCCAAGTCATTGATCATATGAGGTCAGTGACGTCACAGGGATTCCTGTGATGAAATCGACCATATATAGTCGATGACATCACCTGGGAGACCCCACCCCTTTGTTTTGGTGAACTTTCACCTGCCAGAGCTGTATTTTTTTTTTAAATGTACTCATTTACATGGGGGGAACTGGCATCTGGCTTTCCTGTTATTGTTAAAGGGGGCATCCAGATTCCTATAAGCCCCCCTCCACCCAAAGACCCCCACAACCACTAGGCCAGGGTTGTGGGGAAGAGGCCCTTGTCCTGATTAACATGGGGACAAGTTATTTTGCCAAGGGCTTGGTAAGGTCTGGTATGGTTTGGGAGGGAAAGGTGCACACTTGTCCCCCCCCCTTTCCTTTTCTGCATACTTGAATAAGTATGTAGTGCAGTTTTTTTGCAGGGGACCCCACTATTATTTTCTTGAATTTATGTAGGGACCCCTTTAAAATTCATACCAGAACTATAGGGCCTGAAATATATTAGGAGAGGAACCCCATGCCATTTTTTTTCTTTTTTGTGTGTGTGGGGGTTGTCCATTAACATCAATAGCAGACCCTCATCTAGTGACTGGTAAATATACTTACCCTTTGGAATATTTTACCCCCCCCTTCATGACCAGACCATTGTTTTGCGATACAGCACTGCGTTACTTTAACTGACAATTGCGCGACTGTGCAACACTGTACACAAATGAAATTTATACTTTTTTCCCCAACAAATAGAGCTTTCTTTTGGTGGTAATTGATTACCACTGGGCTTTTTATTTTTTGTGCTATAAATAAAAAAATACCGACAATTTTGAGAAAAAAACTACTTTTTTGTTTTACTTTCTGCTATAAAATATATCCAATAAAAAAAATAGAAAAAATCAAATGTCTGAATTTAGGCCAAAATGTATTCTGCTACATATTTTTGGTAAAAAAACCCCAATAAAAGCATACAGTATATTGATTGGATTGCGCAAAAGTTATAGCGTCTACAAAATATGGTATACTGTGCATCTGGAAATTATTCACTTTTTCCACATTTTGTTATGTTGAAGCCTTATTCCAAAATGGATTAAATGCATTCTTTTCCTCAAAATTCTACAAACAATCCCCCATAATGACAACGTGAAAGAAGTTTGTTTGAATTCTTTGCAAATTTATTGAAAATAAAAAACTAAAAAATCCCATGTACAGAAGTATCACAGCTTTTACTCAATACTTTGGTGAAGCCCTTTTTTGGCACCAATTACAGCCTCAAGTCTTATGAAGTATGATGCTACAATCTTGGCACACCTATTTTTGGGCAGTTTCTCGAATTCTTCTTTGCAGGACCTCTCAAGCTCCATCAGGTTGGATGGGGAGCGTCGGTGTACAGCCATTTTCAGATCTCTCCAGAGATATTCAATCGGGTTTAAGTCTGGGCTCTGGCTGGGCCACTTAAGGACATTCACAGAGTTGTCCCATAGCCACTCCTTTGTTATCTTGGCTGTGTGTTTAGGGTTGTTGTCCTGTTGGAAGATGAACCTTCACCTCAGTCTGAGGTCCAGAGCGCTCTGGAGCAGGTTTTCATCAAGGATGTCTCTGTACATTCCTGCATTCATCTTTCCCTCGATCCTGACTAGTCTCCCAGTTCCTGCTGCTGAAAAACATCCCTACAGCACAATGCTGCCACCACCATGCTTCACTGCAGGGATGGCATTGACCAGGTGATGAGTGGTGCCTGGTTTCCTCCAAACATGATGCTTGCCATTCAGGCCAAAGAATTCAATCTTTGTTTCATCAGACCAGAGAATTTTGTTTCTCATGGTCTGAGAGTCCTTCAGGTGCCTTTTGGCAAACTCCAGGCAGGCTGTCATGTGCCTTTTACTGAGGAGTGGCTTCCATCTGGCCACTCTACCATACAGGCTTGATTGGTGGAGTGCTACAGAGATGGTTGTTCTTCTGGAAGGTTCTCCTCTCTCCACAGAGAAATGCTGGAGCTCTGTCAGAGTGACCATTGGGTTCTTGGTCACCTCCCTGACTAAGTCACTTCTCATCCGATCGCTCAGTTTGGGCCAGACGATGGAGGCCACTCTCATTGGGACCTTCAATACTGCAGACATTTTTCTGTACCCTTCCCCTGATCTGTGCCTCCATACAATCCTGTCTCTAAAGGTCTACCGACAGTTCCTTGGACTTCATGGCTTGGTTTGTGCTCTGACATGCACTGTTAACCTTGGGACCTTATTTAGACAGGTGTGTGCCTTTCCACATCATGTCCAATAAACTGAATTTACCACAGGTGGACTCCAATCAAGATGTAGAAACATCTCAAGTAGGATCAGTGGAAACAGGATCCACCTGACCTCAATTTTGAGTGTCATGGCAAAGGCTGTGAATACTTATGTTTTTTATTTTTAATAAATTTGCGAAGATTTCAAACAATCTTCTTGCATGTTGTCATTATGGGGTATTGTTTGTAGAATTTTGAGGAAAATATCAAAATGGGGAAAAAGTGAAGCACTGTGAATACTTTTTGGATGCACTGTATACTATTTTTTTTAAAATACTGGTAATGGTGGCGATCAGTGACTTATAGCAGGGCAGCGATATTGCGGCAGACAATCTGACACTAACTGGCACCTTTGACACTTTTATGCGAACCAGTGACACTAATACAGTGATCAGTGCTAAAAACATGCACTGTCACTGCACTAATGACACTGGCTGGGAAGGGGTTAACATCTAGGGTGATCAAAGGGTTAAAGCCTGGGACACACTATGAGCCAATTAACCCACCAGCATGTCTTTGGATTGTGGGAGGAAACACACGCAGACACAGGGAGAACACGCAAACTCCAGGCAGATAGTGGCATGGTTGGGATTTGAACCGACGACCCTAGTGCTGCCAGGCACATGCATGTGCTAACATATATGTAAAAATCTACATTTTGTTTTTGCTACAAGATTACTTAGAACCCCCAAAACATTATATACTGTATATATTTTTAAGCAGAGACCCTAGAGAATAAAAAGGTTGGTGTTGCAATTTTTTTAATGTCAAACGGTACTGGAGCAGCTTTTTCAAAGCCAATTTTCCTGGGAAAAAATACACTTTTGTGAATTTTAATGCACAAAAAGACAATAATATCCAATTGTCTGGTAAGATATAAAAGATGATGTTACGCTGAGTAAATAGATTTCCAACATGTCACACTTTAAAAATGCGCACGCTCGTGGAACAGCGCCAAACTACGTTGCTTACAAATCTCCATAGGTGACGCTTTTACAGTTTACCAGTTTAGAGTTACAGAGGAGTTCTGGTGCTAGAATTATTGATCTCGCTATAACATTCGCAGCAATACCTCACATGTGTGGCGCGAACGCCATTTTCATATGTGTGCGGGACTGACACGTGCATTCACTTTGTGCACTAGCACGATGGGACAGGGGCACTTTAAAAAGTTGTTTCATTAAAAAATTTATTTTAGTTGAATCTTTTTTTGTTTTTTGTTTTTTGTTTTGTTTATCGCAACATCCCTTGTGATAGCATGAGCAGTGACAGGTACTCTTTATGGATTAGACCCCAGATCTCTCCTCTGCCCTCCAAAGCATCCAAAATAGAAGATGTATGAGCATTATGTGTCAGCAAAAATCAACCCCCCCCCCCAAAAAAAAATCGAGCACTAATCTGCATGCTTACCCCCTAAGCATAAATTCCTCCTCCTCCCAAAACAAATCTGCCCCCTGCTAAAATCTCCCCTGCCAGCATGAGTCTTTGCCCCCGTCCCATCTCCCCTCCAAGCTCAAATCCTCTCTCTTACCAAATCCCCCAGCACAAATCCCCCCCCCCTCAAAAAAAATCACCCCTCTTTGCACAAATCCTCTGCCCCTCAAATTTCCCCTCCAAACACAAATCCCCCCACTCCAAATCCCCCCTCCCAGCACCAATTTTCCCCCCAATTTCCCCTTCCAGCACATATTCCCCCCACCCCCCTAAATTTACTCTCCTATTACAAATACCCTGCAATCATCACTTCTAGCACATGTCCCCCCCCCCCAAAAAAAAAATCCCCTCCTGTTTTGCAAAGGGTTCAAATACTTATTTCACTCATTAAAATGCAAATCAGTTCATAACTTTTTTGAAATGCGTTTTTCTGGATATTTTTGTTGTTATTCTGTCTCTCACTGTTAAAATAAACCGACCATTAAACTTATATACTGATCATTTCATTGTCAGTGGGCAAACGTACAGGGGTAAAAGGGATGCTGTGACTGGGCAGGAAGGGGTAAAAGGGATGCTGTGACTGCGCAGGAAGGGGTAAAAGGGATGCTGTGACTGCGCAGGAAGGGGTTAAGCCTTTAACAGACTACTTTTTCCTAATTATTTTTTGTGTGATGAGCATCTCTATCAACTGCAACAATTTTGCATACATTATTAAAAAAAAATAAAAAAAATAAAAATAAAAGAAAGAAAAAAAAAATACTTTATTAGGTCTGATGATGCATTTTTATCTCTGCTGGCGCAGTGCTCTGTCCGTCCTGCACAGGGAGGGATTTTCTTAAATCCCCCCCCCATCCTCCTCTCTGCACGCCGCGGTTGATGAACGCAGACAGCCGATGACCGCACACTCAGCTTAAACTGCGTTTTCAGCATTCTTTAAAAGCGTTGATGAAAGGGGAAGGTTAGGACTTTCACCAGAAATATCTTTTTTGTTTTATCGAGTTAAGAAATAGCCGTGAGTAAAACTTTATTGATCCAAAGATTCTACAAACTCGGCAAGGTTACAAATGGATTCCTTTAAAGTGAATCCCCCCCCGGAGCAGTCCCCCCCCTGGAGCAGTCCCCCCCCTGGAGCAGTCCCCGAGCAACTGCAGACATCGTACAATTCTACATGGACTTGGCTTTTAAAAAAAATAACCCCTGTGTTTGGGAATTGGGGTGCAACTCCAATTAACAACAAGCAGTTAGCACAGGGAGCACACATGATGCTGGTTTTGCAAAGCATTTTGGAATTGTTATCCCAGAGAGCACAGCAATCGTTATATTTTTTTTATTTTCCCCCCAGTTGTGCTGGTCTCTCTTTAATGTAAAGTGTACAGAGATGTGTGTCGTTTACTCCATACAGAATTCTTGCGCTGATCTTTGGCAACAATTATCTACCTCGGAATACTGTGCCCTCCTGGACAATTCTCACTCCCCGCCTTGCTCTATACTTTTGATGTTATAGGTGTGTATATACAACCCCCCCTTTTTTTATTTGTTCCTTGGTTTTTTACCTTTATATTATCCTCTATATATGGAAATGTTTTGTTATTGATTACTATGATGGGAGTGGTTGAGAGATAACCTCATCTCTGCCCTAGAAACACCCAATCTTTGGGAATTAGTCCAAACATGGTGTACTGTTTCCTTTCTATATATATATATACACAGTGCCATCTTAAGAGCATTATAGGCCCCTAGGCAATATAGTGCATTGGGGCCCTGTCTACACAATCACACACGATTGCCCATCAAATGCAGCTTTACTGTGCCCGTGAATGCAGCCTCACTGTGCCCACCATTGCAGCCTCACTGTGCCCATGAATGCAGCCTCACTGTGCCCACCATTGCAGCCTCACTGTGCCCGTGAATGCAGCCTCACTGTGCCCACCATTGCAGCCTCACTGTGCCCATGAATGCAGCCTCACTGTGCCCACCATTGTAGTCTCACTGTGCCCACAATTGCACCTTCACTGTGCCCATGAATGCAGCATCACTGTGCCAATTAATACAGACTCACTATCGCTTGTTAACACACACACACATAGCGGGCATCTCCTCCTGTGTATCACGGAGCTGGCTGGGTCTGTGTTCAGCGGCCGCGCTGTAACAAGGTCCGGTCCCCCTAGACCGGTTTGTGTGATAAGCGGAACACTGATTTAATCTACTATTACACGAGCCGGTCTAGGGGGGGTGGGACCTTGTTACAGCGTGGCCGCCGAACACAGACTCAATCAGCTCCGTGATACACAGGAGGAGGAGGAGAGAGGGAAAGAGAGGAGCGCTACAGCCGCAACTCAAAGCGGCCCCAGGGCAGACGGCCTACCGGGAAATTTCCCGGTATCCCAGTAGGCCAGTCTGGCCCTGGCTGGGGTTGCTGGGCAGGTGGGGCACCCCAGGCCAGCAATGCCCATGCGAAAAGACGGCCCTATATATATATATACAGGGCCGTCTTTTCGCAAAAATATATATATTTTTTTTCCTTTTTTTGAAATAATGTTCTACACATCTTTATTGTACCTGGTTCCCGCGCTGGCCTGGGAGATTGCCTTTACAGGCTTTGTGAGGCTTTGTGAAACATGTAGAGTTTTCAACTGGAGAACTGTTTCAGTTGAAAATATTGCAGAATTTGTTGGATCTTTCTTTTCTCAGATTGCGTCAGAGAATTGGGTGCCTCTAATGAGTAGCAGCCGGTGTTTAGTATACATTTGTCTATGTTTTTAACTACAAATAATTTTTGTATAATAAATGTATATTTTTCTAAATTCATTGTGTAAGTCCATACTGTACCACGCAGGGGCGGATCCAGGGGGGGCAACGTGGCAATCCCCCCCCCCCGAGAAATTAGATGAAGGTGAGAGAGCGGGCAGCCCGGTGTTGTGCCGAGATCAGTTTCCCCAACAAAATCTGTTTCCCCGTCTCTTGGCTGAGATCGGAACTCCGCCCCTCCACCGAATGCTAATCATCCTTCTACCGCCCCGCCCCGTGCATTCGGGGGAGAGTAGGAGGGGCAGCGATGCAGAGGGCTGGAGGGGCGGAGTTCCGATCTCAGCCGAGAGACAGGGGAAAGAGATTTTGTAGGGGAAACCAACATCTCTCACCTCCCACCCTCACTGTGCAGGCAGCCACGGGCAGCAGAGAGATTACATCTCTCTTCTGCCTGACTCTGAAACACAGCAAAAGACAATCCCCACCTTAGCAGCAAGTGACAGTCCGCAAATTATGGCAGGTGATGTGGCAAGTGACAATCTGCATCTGGCGGCAGGCAAGAGACAACCAACAGGGGAAGTGGCTTGGCGGCTGATGTAACAGGCAGCAGGGACGCGCTGCTCCGCCATACATCCGAGCAAAAATCCTGAAAAAGGTATAAAATACAGCTCGTTCTGCAGCACCAAATACCGGCTCGGATAGCCACAGTCACCGGCTACAAGGAGACACCTTCAACTCCACCAGGCACTATGTCACGGCGGGGATCGGCGCCCCGCTCCGCTCTGGACCAAGCTGGCCAAGAGGGGGGCGGGCCACCTCGTGCAAGGGAGACATACAAAGCTGCAGCTATGAAGCTTATTGCTAAGATGGCTCCCAGGGACTCCCCTCAGCATGCATCCACCCATCCTAAGCTGCTTAACAACCATAATGAAGCAGAAGACACCATACCGCTGGAGGATCCTGCTACGCCTTGTCTTCCATGGGACAATGTGAGTACCCCAGTCTGCATATCAGGTACACCGTCAGCTCATGCCCCTGACCAGAACAGCCCAGAACCCACTCTTAGAGACATTATGGCTGCAGTACTCTCCTGTAATACTTCTATAGCAGCTTTGACCTCAGAAACTAAGGGGGTTAAGGCGGAACTTTCTTTTGTTAGACAAGACATGCAAAAGTTGAGAGATCGTACTACAGCCTTGCAAGACAGACTAGGTACAGTGGAGGATGACTGGGCCCCTATACAACGAGAGTTCCACTACAATTCAATGGCGGTCCACAGGCAAGCGGCTCGTATTGACGACATGGAAAACAGAATGAGAAGAAACAATGTTAGAGTGATTGGCATTCCTGAAAAGACCGAAGGGAAAAACCCGGTTCAATTTATTGAACAGTGGCTTCTCCAGACTTATGGGAAGGAAGCGTTCTCCCCCATGTTCTGCGTTGAAAGAGCCCATAGGGTGCCCATGAGACCTTTACCACAGGGCAATCCGCCCCGTATGTTCCTGTTCAAGCTCCTTAACTACAGAGACGTCATACTTTCCAAAGCCAGGAATCTAGGAGACGCTCTAAAAATGGCTAATTCTAAAACTTCACTGTTTCCGGATTTTTCCGCAGAAGTGCAAAAGCAGAGAGCCCAATTTAACGACGTCAAGAAACGTTTGAGGGCCCTCAACGTACAGTACTCTATGCTGTATCCCTCCCGTCTCCGTGTGGTGGCCAGAGATCAGGTCCATTTCTTTGACAAACCACAATTGGTGTCACAATGGCTAGACAGAAGAACGCTCGCTTAGGTAGGAAGCGGCAAATCGCAGAATGGCTGAATGAGACATATTCCCTCAAGGTATGCGGAACACAAACTTTGTCATCGTATATCATTTCCTACCGATAGCACATTCTTGGCAAGGCAGATGCCCTACATAATGAAACCCTGTTGGCCTGTTTGATGCCTCTTCTCACGGACCGGAACGCTTTACAGACCTCCAGGGGGATATCCCTTTTACATATTGGCGATCCTGCAACGGGGTTTGAACTGCAACTTGCTCATAGGAAAACCTTTATGCCTTTTTACCATATATGCCTCCACTGGCATAGCATGCATGTAAGTTGTGTAAGGGAGGTATGCGCACCTTTCAGAATTCCATTTGGTAGTCAAATATATGCTTTGTAGTGCTTAGTTGGAATGTGCGTGGACTGAGTAGCGGAGTGAAAAGGCTGGCTGTGTCACATGTAGCTAAATGCCTACGGTCCTCAATACTTTGTTTACACATATGCACACAGATCAATCTACGCAATTTTCAGCCTGTTTGTTCAGCCGGCAATTTCACTCTGCATATTCTTCATTCTCTAGGGGTGTAAGTATCTTGATCCCCCAGGGGACCCCCTTTACATGTGCGCATTCCGTAATAGATTATAAGGGGAGATATATTTTTCTTAGATGTAATGTGGAGGGCTTGGAGTGTATATTGGCAAATGTATACATACCCCCCCCCCCCCCCCATTTTCTGCAGAAGTTTTAAATATTTTTGCAGGTTTCATGGCTCGTCACCCTAATGTTCCAGTTCTTGTGGTGGGAGACTTTAATAATTATCTAAACCCCCAGTTAGACAAATTTTCAATGACCCACCCTGATAGATTTAGGACGGGCGGCCCGACACCATTTACCCATCTACTGACGGCGATGGGGCTGCATGATGTTTGGCGATTAAGAAATATTCTTGTCATTCGGCATCGCACAGAGGC